>NC_045427.1:662144640-662448213 GCF_902635505.1 Sarcophilus harrisii | reverse complement strand
AGGGTTATTGAGTCAGATGTAAAATTATGCTATTCAAATTTCTATTAGTTCTTTATCTGGATGCAAATAACATCTTTATTCATTTGTGCTTTATCATTAATTGGGGCACTTTGAATAGTCAAAATAACTTATTTGCTGGAAGTTTTTCTTAAACAATATTGTTATTAATGTATTTGAAATAAAAACATAAGGCACAGCCCTTGGCAAACAGAAAGTGAAAAGAAATGCTTATTCCCATTCATTCTGTTCCCTCCACTGGTGCTTGAATCTAAGGGCAAGAGGAAGGAAGATCAGGACAAAATTCTTATACTAGAAACAACTTATGGGCTTTGGGCTAAAAACTGGTACTTGGTAAAAAGAAGAATATTCCTAATCCTAGCCACCTGCCAAAGAGGAACAGCTTGTTAGGAATAACTGTGGGATCAATTTTCAGAGCTCTGGTAGAGCAGTCTGTGTCCAGGTATAGGTCAACCAAAATAAGCTCAAATTAGTCCTTTGTTTCAGAGGCTTCCACACTGGTCTGGTCTTTTACTTAAAGCTACCTAGAATTGGTAAGAGACAGCTTCAGGAGCAACAGATTGTGCCATGATAACCCTCCCCAAAGAAAACAAAAGAGAGAATAGACAGGAAAATATACAAACTTGAAGGAGAGCCCAGAGGACATTCAAGAAAAATCTGCCTGTGCTGGAGGCAAGTATACTGAAGGGAAAGACAGTGGGAACATATGAAGGGGATTGTTGTCTTTTTAAGAAACTGATTTGTGATTCCTTTCAGATTGATTTCTGCAGATTACTCCCAGCCCCTCCTGGCTGATGCACCATCACTTCAGGAAGCCTGCACCTTTGATTCACAAATCCTGGTCTCTTTGAATTCCAATAGATCTGGGCTTGTCCCAGCCCCCATGGGATCTGAGCCAACTTGGGCTGTCCCAGCCCCCATTCTAATAACCTGCTTGGGCTTCCCAACCCTCACCAAGACAAGAAATATAATGAGCTTCCATCAGCTAAGGCTTTTGCAGATGGACCTTGGCAGTGTCCTTTACAACCAGGATCTTTCTGCCCACTGGAATACTGTTTCCAGTGCTATCTTCTCTTTACCTTCACCTATTTCCTTAACCAGATTTTAACCTTACTTCTAATCCCCATAATAAACCTCTTTTATCAATCTAGGTTTTCAGGTCTGTAAATTCCTTTACAGGGAATTTCTTGCTCCGGCAGAAGGGAGTTCCCCAAAACTCCTTACCGTTGTACTGAATCCAGAGGGATTGCAGGGGAGCTCCATTTGACTTCCTGAACCCCAAATCTGCCACCAGACCTCATTTAACTCCTTGACCACCAAGACCTTAATTTCATATGGGTACCCCAAATCTAAACCTCATCACATAGAAAAGCTATGGATGGTAGGACTCTTGGAAAGACAAGAGTGGTTAAAAAAATGGACACCATCATGAAAGAAATGGTCCAAAAGAACTGGCTATGATGTAAATTGTGTTCCCTTTGTGTGGTTCAGACAGCATTTAATAAAAAAAAAACTGGAGAGTTCTCTAGAAGCAAAGCAAAGTTTATTATATGTTCTCAGGAGAATAGGGAGTCCCACCCATCGAGCAGACAATCGAAGGGAGGAGGCACCGTAGGGGCCAGGGTCAACACTTTTAATCCCTAATGCAAATGCCCACTCCCACCACTGACCCTCATCCTTATTGGCTGAAGATCTTACATTCTAAAGACGGGAACTACCCAAGAAATTGAACTTGACCAATAAGTACATAGTTGCCCATAGTTGCCTGAAATAGGGAGGATAACAAGGAGGGGGCATAAGTATACCCTCAGGAGGATAGCAGGGAGGGGACTTAAGTATGCCCTTGACTTAATGCTTAAAGTCCTTCAGACCTACTCAAATTTTGAAATAGATGAAGCCTTACTCGATTTTCACAGCTGTCTTGAAAAATCTCACCTCATCTCATTCAGTCCCCCCTCTTATTTGTACACTGAGATCTCTTCAAATTCTGGTAGCATAACTTCACATTCCCTATCGAATTCCTTATCCTCTTCTGATTCCTGTTGGTCCTCTTGGACCACTGGCTCCCATCCTTTTAACATCTTTTAACACCATCAATCTAACAGACCCTTCAGCTTTCTCTTCCAACCTAATTATTCTAAATAATGAGTTTTGGACTATTCTGTTATCAATTGGATCAAACAAGGTATGCAGATAGAGAGTAATATAACACTACTGAGAGCTATAAGGCCAAACCAAAGGAGCTGCTTCCACCAGCTTCCCCCAAACCAGGACCACCAAGAAGTATTGAAGGGTGAAGTCCAGGTCTGTACAAGAACATGAGCAAGTTCCCTAATGTTCTTAATGACTTATTTTACTAGATTTCCATTGTCATCAATCTTTATACAACAAATATACAAATTTAGTTTCGCACAAACTCCCCTTTACTCAGCCAACAAATAATCCAGCACAAGTCTATGTGGTAAAACGGCCTCTCTGGTTTTGAGTAGCTTGGTCAGCCAAAAGATCTAGTGCCTCAGCCATCTGATTGGTGATAATCTCTACAACTGCTTGAAGCTATATTGGGGTTCTATATCCCCAACTTCCATCTTGACCCCAAGTGGCTGGCTCATACTCTTTAACTATTCTTGCTGGAGGCCAGGCATCACCCCAATCATTTGCATCTCCAGTCTGAGTAATGGAGGTATCTAAACCTCGTTTCTCTCTTCCCAAATCATCATACAACTGAATCCCTAAATATTGGTTTGCCTATTCAGGAAGAAAGAAAAATTTTGGCCTTATTAGTCCAATATAGCAAATCCCTGTCCAATTAAGAGGTAGGTAAGTATCAGCAGTTAAGCCACAGATCCATTAATGTCCCTTTAGAGCAGGGTGTTACCTCGAAAATATGTCTGAACTATTCCTTGTAAAAGGGTAATATGGCTGGCCTCTCGTCCCTAGGGGACCTTCCCCTACAAAGGTGACATTTCTATAAACCCTGCTCCTTCCTCCAACTACAATTGGCAACTGGCCATTGACCTATTAAGTTAGAGGTATTCCAAAATGTGGGAAACAGAGTCCCATGTTTCCCAGGTGTCCCTGGGGTGACATTGTATCAACCCCATTGATGTCTAGACAGGTAAAAATTTTTAGTTTTCCAAATCCTTGCAGCATCCCTCACATCTCCTAGAGACAGAGCAGACAAAAAGAAAGCCTTTTGTCAATATGCAGCAATTCCTAAGGAATTGTGCCAGAGCTCCCAAGAGCTCCAAACGACGACTCCCACTGCAAGATAAGGAAAAAGTCTTTTAGTTTGTCCAGAGTTAAGTCCATTCACATACACTATTTCCCAGCTTCAAACTTTGCCCTCTTTTACAAATCCTATCTTCTGTCAATGGCCACTCCTGTTTCTCTTCTAAGTTCCAGAAATCAGTCCCATTATAAATTTGGGATCAGTAACTAAGGATCCAGGCTGGGCTTAAGGGGACAGGTACCCATGGCCATTAGCTCAATTGTTGGGGTCCACCACAGATCCAACAATTTGATAAGTTAAAAGTTCTCCCTATATTCTGCATGAGCAGGAAACTGGTTCTCATCTCTGGAAGGTAAAGGTCTGGTTTCTATGGCAATCATGAGGAAATAGGCTAACCCAAAGCTCAGGGAAAGCCCCATGAGGGTTTCCCAAAGTAATTCCCAAAGTAATTAATGTAAGAAAAGTCATACAGTTACAATGCACTGGATTCAGAGTTTGTGGGTTCCCATTCAGTGGAGGTCCCTTCCTCAGGTGTAATTTGAGGTCTCCCCATCTTCAACTGTCCACTCAGATAAAGGTGGCACCACAGGTCCTTTTGTCCTGGTGTGGTATGTCCAGCCTCGTTCCTGGGTGTGAATTGCAGTGTCCGTAGTATCCCCTAGTATCCCCTAGTAGGGTCCACCCCAGCATGGAGTCAGCTTCTCATCCTTGCAGGAACGGATTAACACCCAATCTCCAACCTCAATTCTATGAACAGGGAAACCTAGGAGTCCGAGCTATTAACCTTTTTGTTGAAGTCCTAGCAATGACTTAACATATCTCTTAAGAAATAAATCCTTTGTCTCTAAGATAGGGTCCCAGTTTCCCATAGGACAAGCCTGAAGAGGATGACCGTACAATAATTCATAAGGTGAAAGCCCTCTATCTCTATGTGGCTTGATTCTGATTCTGATCACAGCATGAGGAAGACATTTAGTCCAAGGTAGTGGGGTCTCTAAAGATAATTTAGTTAGTTGCTGTTTTATTTCTTGATTCATCCTTTCTACTTTCCCAGAAGAGGGAGGATGCCAAGGGGTGTGGAGATCCCAAGTGATTTCTAAGGCCCCAATCAGATTTTCCAATACTTGGGGAGAAAAATGTGTTCCCTGAGCCAAGTCTATCCTTTCCACTATTCCATATCTAGGAATAATTTGTTCTAATAAGACCTTACTGTCAAGGCAGTTGCTTGGGCTGAGGGGAATGCCTCCACCCATGAAGTCAGATGGTCTACTATGACCAGCAAATATTTGAGGCGACCCACTGGTGGCAGCTCAGTGAATTCCACTTGGATGCTTTAGAATGGTCTGATTCCCGGAGCTTGTCTCCCTTTTGGGATCTGGTGTTGAGCAGCCTTGTTACTCCTTCGACAAACGAGACAGTCGTCCACCAGTTGTCAGGCCATATATAGGTCAGGGGTAACATACCTTGTCAGCACAGCATCACACAGGTTTTGGACATCCCAGTGACTGCCCTGGTTAAGGACCTGCCTCATACTTGCTTTGGTCAGTACCTCTCTGTCATCAGGTAAGAGCCATCATCTTTCCGAGTTTCCAGCTGCTCCGAGAATCAAGGCCTTCTCTTTTTCCTTCTGGGTAAAACTGGGAGAGGGTAGACTAGGGGGAAGTACAGGTATCAAGACCATTATATGAGAAATCTCTTGGTCTCCAGCTCCCTTGGCCTCCTCATCTGCTAATCTATTTCCCCTTGCTCAAAAGAATTTCCCATCTACCACTTTTAGAAGATCCATCTATAAACCAATTTACTCCCCTAGGCATTGGGGATTCTTGTGAATCCTCTTACTTTCATCTGAAAATCAATTAAGCAACAATATTCCTCTGCAGGGGTGGTGCTGTTCCAAGGGACAGGAGGCTGGATTAAGATTATCAACATTTTGGAATCTGTGAGCTATTTCCCAGCCCTCTGATTTACTATTGTTCTTACTTGGTGTGGGACACTTACTATAACACTGCCTCCAAAGGTGAGCTTCCTACTCTCTTCTGCCAAGAGTGTGGTAGCAGCTACTGCTTGTACACAGGTCAGCCATCCTTTGGCTACCGGGTCTAATACTTTAGAAAGGAAAGCCACTGGTCAGGAGCAAAGAATCAGCAATGCAACATGGGCAGCTGATCCTATAAGCCTCCTTCCCTTCACCTGGAGTGAATTCCCCTTCATTTCATTTTCTCTGCGTATTGAATGGGGAATTGTTTGGGTGTCAAAAGTTCTCTCTCAATATAGTCCCCCTCCCCCCATCATGAAAAACATGAAAAACACATGTAAAGATACTATAGATCTTTAATAAGTAAGTCAGGGGCCTAGGATTGGGGTTCAGTGATAGCCCTGCCTTCCATCAACATACAGTGCAAAAGGCTCTCTCTATACCTAAACCTTAGCCTAATCAGGGCTTGATGAAATTTCCGGCTTTTTCAAAAGGCAAGGTGGAAGTGGCCCCAAGTACTTGGGCAAAGTAAACCTTTAGATAAAGAAACTCTAGCCCCTGGAAGTAAAAAGGTTAAAAGATTAATATCAGCAACTAAAGTCTGGCCGCAAATTAAAATATCTATTTAAGGCACTTTTACTTCAGGTATCTGTCCTTAAGTTTAACAATTCCACCTTATGACCTATGCAGTCACACCCGAATTCAAAATTCCCAGCAAATACTAGCTGCAGTGGCAAAAGATTTTATCTCCTACAGCAGTTATCATTTATCAAAGCTTTGGATGAATCTAGTTCAAGAATCACAGTAAAATCACAAAGGTTCACAGTTTATATAGCTTATCTTTCTTATCTGAGTAGTTTAACATTACACAGATCATTTTGCCTTTAAAATACTCAAATAAAAAAAATTCTAAATTGCATGTTGTCCTTCCCGTTTCCACTTAAAAGAAACTTTCAGATCCTTCAGATTTAACATTAATGTTCTCTTCATTCTAAAAAAAAAAAAAAAAAGGATTTTTTTTTTTTTTTTTGGAAATAACCCTATTAAATTATCAGATCAGATTAAAATCCTGCTCTAGATATTTTTAACATCTTTAAACAAGGAGACTATCATGCACGTAAATAAACATTAAATAATTTGCTTTAGACAGATGGTGTAATGCCAAAGTTCACTTTTAATGGGGTGACCAGTCCCTACAATTGTCCTATTTCGTAATTCTGCCTTAAAGTCATGACTGTCCCCTCTTACTGGTTGAGATAAAGGTGTTATAGACATTCCTTAATGTCATTAGAATATCAGTAACCTCCATCTATGAGGCTATCCCCACCTAGGTCTCTGCATTATGTTCCTGTTATTCCATAAAAGGCTTGCTGTCCCGATACTCGGGGCTAGACTCTTTGAGATGATAGTCTTGTCTAGCCTTGGGATCCATTGGTTCCAGTATTTCTCTCCATTTAGTAAACTATTGAATTGGTCTCTAATCTCTGTCCTGCTCAGTTTCTTTTGGCATTACAATGGGATCTTAGTAGAAATAAATCGCTTTCAGATAACTTACAGTTCCAACAAACTTCTTAGAGCAGCTATAGACTTGAAAAATAAAAATAAAACATTCAGTTATTAACACCATATAAATGTAGGTTGTTCCTTTAAACAGTACAAGCAATTGATATCCGAACCAGCAAGATGTGGCAGCCACCATACTTAATGAGGAAGGGGAATTAGATCACCTGACAAGGTCCCTCTCCACGTGGCCACCCTTCCCCCACTCCACCATGCTTCCCTACCCTAATTTATCACAGCTAATTTTTTTTAGGGTGCCATTTCCCTAGGATCCAATCTGCCAGCTCAAGACGGGCCCCAACCTCATGGGATATATCTCCTTTTCCTATGGCAAATGGCAGATTCACTATGGAATTGTGCCTTTTTCTTCCCCATTTCTGGAGAGCTATTTTCCTTTCTTTTTCTCTCACACTATCTCTTCTTGTCCCGTGTCTCTCCTTCTGAAGCTTAATTGCTTAAACCTCCTCCAACATCTGTTAAACACTCCCAAACCAATACTAGATACTCCATTTAAACTATTAATTGCTTTTGCAAATCAATCTTTCTTGTTCGCAAATAACTGAACCAAATTTCATAAAACTTATACATGACCAACAGAGATGACAAATTTTTAAGACATAAGCCAGTTACAAATTACCCAATACCTCTAGAAAACAACACACCATCTAAGTAGGGAGATACAACCCCAACCTCCCCTAAGGTAAACTACCAGCATTTTGTTTTAATAACCTATATTTTAAGTTAAAATCCCAAACGCGGCTTTAAATTCCCAATAATATAAAACCACTTTCACCATCATATTTAAAATAATGAATTTCACCAAATAGCAGTTTCTTTCCTTTGGTCCCACGTGGCCCTGCTGCAGTCAGGACCCATGGGAAAGGAAAGAAGTCACCATCTTCACTCTCTTTCACATCTTTCACATCTTCACTCCCACATACTTCCCTGATATATAGGGTGATTGTGCTCCCAATTGGGATCTGTTAAAGGTATTTCTGGTCAGCTGAAACTACTCTTGCAGCTGGAGGGTTTCTCCTGTCCCACTCCTTCATAGCTGCACCTCTAATTAGGCCCCTCTCCTCTTGTGAGAAGAGAGAATTCAAAATAGACATAAGTTCTCCTCCTGGCCCAAGGGCCCTTGGAGGAGCTGATGGTGATGAGGTATGGATCGTGGCAGGAATATGGGTTGGTCTCCTAGTTCTCCAAAACACCAAGTTATGGCGGGTTCGCAGCAAGAAACACTACACAAAAGGCTATGATAAGAAAAGGCACTTTATTAAAGAGAGAAAGACACTAAGATGTTCTCTTAGTGGGCAATATCAGAGAATTGCAAGGAGACATTTTCTCGAACTTACTTATATACAGAAACAAAACAATTTGGGTTTTGCGTTGGAAAGGAAGGTACTTGGGATGGGTTTGCATCCAAAAGCTGCATAGGTTTTACATCTGAAAGGGACATACTTGGGCTGGGTTTGCATCCAAAAAGGTGAGCATCTGAAAGGAACATTTTAATGCAGATGCTCTCCAGGGCGAGGCTGTATTGTCCTCATCAATGGAATTAAATCCTTTCCTTCTCTTTCAGGTACAAATTCAGTCTTTGGCACACCCACTCTTCAATAGTGCCTTCCCCAATATTTTGTCACCACAGAAAAAAAAACAACAATACCTTATCGGCTTTTTCTTTTTCCTTGTTTTTTCCTTATATATTTTGACAGTTCGTTCCAATTACTTAATTTATCTCCCAAGGGACTATCTACTGGTATTTTCTGATCATTTTTCTCATTTCTCTCCACGAGAGCTGGCTGGGACTGGGCCTACCCATTGAATTTGGATGGAATCTAAATTCCAAAACACCCAAACACGCCAATGTCGCCAGTTGACTCCAGTCACCCTAGAAGGCTTGGCCAAGCTTATTCTGTCCAGAGACCCAGAGTTTAAGACTCCAGGCCTTGCAGGCTCCTGTCCAGAGACCCCTCCAGCAAGGGCCTCACAGTGGGCTTATTTTATCCTGTCCAGAGACCCAGAGTTTAAGATTCCAAGCCTCAGGGTCCTGTCCAGAAACCCCTCCAGAGTTTATGACTCAAGGGTCTCACAGGGGGCTTTCCTCTGGGTTGTTGAGCAACAAATTGCTTGACTGATGGATCTGTCCTCCACCAACCAGTTGGAATTTTTACCTTTTACCGCGGAGTTTCTCCCTTTGCTTTGCTGAGTTTCTCCACTTCGGTCCCACTTTACATTGGGGAGTAAGAAGAAGCCCTGGATGCTGGCGGGCTGCCTAAATCAGGGCAGGGCGCCACCCTGCTAGCACCCCAGGGGTTCACCTACTCACCACAAGTAGTGTGATCCCGGACAAGCCCCCCAAACTGTGTGGCTTGGGAACAGAATAACAAGAGTCTGCATTAATCTTGTGACTCTTCATCATGTACATTGCACACAATGCCCCATTTGCATTTAATAAAAAAAGCTGGAGAGCTCTCTAGAACCAAAGCAAAGTTTATTATACGTTCTCAAGAGAATCGGGCATCCCACCCATCCAGCAGACAATCGAAGGGAGGAGGCACTGTAGGAGGCAGGATCAACACTTTTAATCCCTAATGAAAATAGCCCCTCCCACCACTAACCCTCATCCTTATTGGCTGAGGATCTTACATTCTAAACGTGGGAACTACCCAAGAAATTGAACTTGACCAATAAGTACATAGTTGCCCATATTTGACTGAAATAGGGAGGATAACAAGGAGGGGGCTTAAGTATGCCCTTGATTTAATGCTTACAGTCCTTTAGGCCTACTCAGACTTTGAAATAGATGAAGCCTTACTCGATTTTCACAGCTGTCTTGAAAGATCTCACCTCATCTCATTCACCTTTAAACTTAGGAGGGGCCCTGAAAATGAGCCCCCGTTAATCTCTGGGGGAAGGGTAATTTGGGGTCTCAAACGCTCCTCTACAATGGAATCTATAAACAACCTTTGGGAGTCTGATGACCTTGTTTTAGATCTGGGACCTGGTGTGCCAGGCCCATCCCTTCTGCTTCCTCTTTGATCCCTCCCTCTGAGCATCCAAATCCTCACCTGGTATTTCCCCTTCCTGCCCAAAGAAAGCTCCAACTCTGCATCTCATCTAGGAAAGATGTATCCATGGGGTGGAGCCAAGATGGCAGAGAACAGACAAGACTTTTGGTGACCTCCTCTGACCTTCTCTCAAACCAACAGTAGATTAAACCTCTAAACTGGTCTCAGAGTCACAGAACCCACAGAACCCCACAAATGTGAGGTACAGCACATTTCTAGAAGTTACCTGGGAAGAACTTGAGAACAGCTCTGTTTCAATCAGGTTGGGGTACAGTCTGTGAGCCCAAAGTGCAGCACAGGGAGACGGGGAAAGGAGCTGGGGCGGCAAGTCAGAGCACTGTGGTTCCCTGCTGCTGAAAATGTTCTGGGAATCTCTCAGGTTACTCTGTCCTGGCTGCAAGCAAGTCGTTTGTTAAATTTGATACTAAAGGCAAATTAAAAACCACTGAGCCTTGGAAGAAGGTGGGGAGGGGCAACCTAGCCTCCTACACAGCACTGGAAATCAATCAGCAGAACTGTCCCAGGGGAAATTAAAGCAGCTGTCACTCCTTTGCTTTGAACAGAACTTAAGCCTTAAAAGAAAAAAAAAAGAACTTTTGCTAGGGAACCTAGCAACAAGAGTGCTTGGGAACAGAATAACAAGAGTCTGCATTAATCTTGTGACCCTTCATCATGTACCTTGCACACAATGCCCCATTTGCATAGGCAACAAGTCTGTGCAGACAAGTCTTGTGCTACCTGACCCTTGTGGTCTTTGGCTGGTTGGATCTTGGTCAGCTCATTCTTGGGAATGGATGTTGAGGCCTCAGGTGTAAGTTCTGCCTGGCTGGCTACAGCTCCAGGGCACACCTTGTAGACATGTCAGGACAGGCATTGAGCAGATTTCGTGGGGGACTTCTGGAGGCAGCCTTACTTTCAGATCAGAGTAATAATCACCTCAAATGCAGGGAGGAGTTAAAAGTTCAGATCCTTTATGGTTTCCTTCAACATAGCCCGGTTAGCTTTCTTAGGGGCCTATCTCTGTCCTTGGTTTCGAGAGCTCTTGATGCTAGTCCTTTGCCTCTGCCAACTTCAGCCTCTCTTCTTCCAAATGTCTCCAGCTAGCACAAAGGTGGAAGTTGGAATGAATCTTTCCTGCCTCCAAGAGTGGGCTCCTCCTCTAGTGGGCTTGTCCTTCTGACTTGTGAATCTCCTGAACTTGTGAATCTCCTCCACTGAACTTATGAATCTCCTGAAGTGCCTATCAATTCCAGTGACTTAGCACCTTCTAAGAATCATAACATCTCCCTCTTTCTTTTGATTTAGAACATAGGTGGTTATGACCTCCCGCACTTCTCAAGGAGGTGAGAACCCCCCAAAATAAGATGATCACACCTTCCCTGATTGCTCAAAAAAGGAGTGAAAATACCATAAAAAGAAGGTGGTCACATCCTCCCTGACTCCTCAGGAAGGGAGTTGAACTCACCAAAGGATATGGGAAATCAAATGTTTCTGAAGTGGCTCATTTGAAACAGGTATACATAAATCAATCAATATAGGAGGTATTACACATAATTACATAAGCACATAGTAACATAACACAGGCTAGTAGTGATGTAACAAATAACATGAATCATCATGAGAATTTATACATGTCTATAAGTCCTAGAAATAGTCCAAAAGGAATCTATTGTCCATTACTTCATGTGCCAGGAATCCAATAATTCCTGCAAGCTTTGAAGTCCTGCAATAGTCTCATCTTGTGTTAGTGAATTCAATGTTTCCTGCTGGTATTCAAGGACTGCAACAGTCTTTATCAACAATTTTTCATCTCAAGGAATCCAATGATTCCTGCTAGTTTTCAAGTCCTGCAACAGTCTCATTATCAACCATGCTCTTTAAGTGTCAGATGTTTCTTAGATCTTCTCCTTTGTTTTGGGTTTTTCTCCTTTACTTTCTCTCTCCAGATGCTCATTGCCACTCATCTGTTTCCTTCTCCATCTGTAGGAATTCAAGCAAACCCTCTCCCCCAGGCAGTTAACCTATCTAATTCCCTTCTATTTACCACTTTTGGGATTTCTCCTCGTCATCTGGCAATTACATTGGATTTTGCCTGGATAATCCCTTTTTTAAAAGGCCTTATTCTCCCCAACTTAATCTCTTTCTTCTGTTGCTTTCTGTTGGTTGATCATGTAATCCCTTTCTGAGGTATTATTTTTTAGGCTGATTGATCAATGCGTCCCTGATTCTAAACTCTGTGGGGTTAAACTTAGCTGCCATCATACCTATCTTTTTTGAACAGGATGGGTTGCCTCTCATTTCCGTGGGTCAATCTACATTCCGAGGCCCAGTGGAAGCCTCAGTTGCATTTTGGACATAGGGTTTTAGGTCTTCTCTCACCTTGTCTTCTCACTCTATCTCTATATCTGCATTGGGTGCTCAGATGTCCAATCTTTCCACACTGAAAACATCAACGAATTTCTCTAGAAGTTCCTTGCCAAAAGTGACACTGTCTTCCCATTTCTCTAGTCTGGGTATTTGTGCCCACTGTGGCACAGCTTCTTATGATCTCCTTTAAAGGAGCATCTTTGTGGAGTCCCCATGTAATTCTTTTCAAAAATCTCATTAGCATTTTCCTTAGTTAGATGTCTGATGTCCCACAAAATCCGCAAAGGGTTCATTGGGACCTTGATCTATTTGTGTGAAGGCTTTACCTTCATCTTTCTTCCAAGGGAGGCGTGTGGTCCCCCACTCCCAAGAGGATCTCAATGGACTCTTACCTTAGGTTTCAGATGTCTCTGGCCGTCTCTTTAGCTGTTTCTTTCCCCAAGTACCAGGGACACCAGATGTTTTTGCCGAACATTTATTAAGCACCTACACATAATGGCCTTCTCCTCTTGCAGTTACTTTCCTCCTTATATACCATCTCCTTACATCATCATAACCAGCTTTCTTTGTTCTTTACCCTGCCATGGTACAGGCTACTCAATAACAAAATCATTAATCTTGGGGTAAACCTTTCACTACTGCCTTCCCGTTTTCCTTCTCACACAATGTTCCCCCTCCTCAGGTTATTTCCTGCCATACAGCTCCTTTTGCTACGAACACTTAAAGTCACCTAACAACTCCCTTTTCTTGTTAAACAGGGACTGCGCAGGTAAAAGGTGAGGGACACCCCATTCCAAGTCAAGCAGAGGAATCAGCCTCCTTTGGGCCCAGTTAAACTGGACTCGGCTCCTCAACAATAAGCCCTGTCCGTTGTCTGTGATTCCCAATTGTGAAGATCGTGTATTTTTAAATCCGCAGGAGTCAGGAATTCAGGTTAGGGGAAAATCGTCAGTCTTTATTCTCAGTGAAGAAGGATTGGGGTGGAAGAGAATCGCGATAGCAATGTGTGCAACTGAGTCAAAAGCTAGCTAGAACACCACCCACAACCAACTTGGGTCTCGAACCCGGCCCAATCTCTCCCAGCCTCTTCCTGTCTCTCTCTCTCGCCTCCACCCACCAAAATCGTCATTCCTTCAACACATCAGGACTTGCACGGAGGTGGGAGGGACCATTCTTTATCCAATCATGTATATTAATAAATATGCCCAATTTTTAAGCCTCATGTCTTGGGACCTCAGTGCATCAACTCAAACCTCAGCCATTACATCTCCCCTTTCTTTTATTTTAGAACACAGGTGGTCATGCCATCCCTGACTCCTCAGGAAGTCAGAGCCCCCAAGGGGTGATCCAGCCTCCCCTAACTTCTCAAAAGAGGGGGAAACACCAAAAGGAGGTGATCACAGCCTCCCTGACTTCTCAGGAAGGCGTAAAGCACTAAAAAGGAGATGATCACCCCTACCTGTCTCAGGAAGGAGATGAAAAACACCAAAGGAAATGGGGGTTGCTAGCGGGTTTCTGGGCTGAAGGGTCTTATTCTGCACAAACCCATCAGCATGGGAGGTTTACACAAGCCAATAGCAAAACCAGAGCCTAGTAGGGATGACCCTCCCCTCAGTCAGTGCAGGCTCGCTCGTTGGTTAACAAACATGAATTGCCCAATAATGAAACAATATAAATCAACATGGTGTTGGAAAAGATACCAAAGTCCGAGGAGGAGGGTATAACAACAGTCCCACATACACCTTCTTCACAGAAGATGTCAAAACCAATCTTTGTCCATTGTTTTCCCATGTCCAGGGAATCCAATATCCCCTGAGTTTTGAATCCTGCAAAGTATTTTTATGTGTTGGGGAATCCAATGATTCAGCAGATTTTGAAGTCCTGTAACAGTCTTATCATTTTTCAAGAATCAATGATTCCTGAGGGTTTCAAGTCCTATGTCTCAGAGAATCCAATGATTCCTGGGGTTTGAATCCAACAATTTTTGTGTCCATGGTCAAACTCCATAACCCATCTTTCAATGGTGAGCCAATCAGCAACGAACCACCCGATTTTCTTGGATCTTCTCCTTTGTTTCAAGGGGTCTGCTCCGTCTTTGTGATGGACAAGGCAAATTGCTCGTTGGCACACATCTGATCCCTTCTCCACCTGTATAGATACAAAACAAACCCTCTCCCCAAAGCAGTTAGCCTTCTGGTCCTTTCCATTCACCATTTTCTGGGTCTCTCCCTCCCTGGCGATTATCTAAAGATAGTGGGCTGCTCCACTGGACACTGACCTTCCGTGGGTTATAAAACCTGTCTGGGGAGCCAGTCATCTTTGTCAAAAATCAAAGAAGTTAACAGTATAAAGAGCTGTTTAGAAGTTCTCTAGGGTTACCTGTGCCCCCTTTCTTTTTGTTTTGGAGGGACATCTTAATTCTGTTTCTCCTCTCCCTTTGCCTGTCCTTGAGGATTAAAAGGTATGCCCGTGGTGTATAAAATCTTATACTGTGCACAAAAAGTGTGAAATGTTTTTTGAAGTATAAACGGGACATTGTCTGTTTTATTGTTTGGCACACCATAATGATTTGTATGGGGAATTCAGTGAACCCTCGGGCTGTCTCTTTTTGCTGCTGGTTGCAAAAGTGGGTCCCGAAAAGGTGTCTACCACAACGTGGATGAAGATAGACGACAAAAGAATAATGGGTCCTCCATTTGCCAGATTTCATTGGGTCTCAAACCATGGGGTTCTTCCCTGGAGGAGTGTGGGGTGGAAAGGGGCAAGCCTAAGGCTTTTACTATGCTCCTAGCTTCCTCTCTTTTATTCCAAATTGAAACGTAAAGCTCAGGCACCTGATGATATTTAGAATGAGATGCCGAGCTTCTTGGAACAAAAGGGGTATTGACCAACATGAAGGCTATCTGCCTTTTTCCATCAAATATGGGACCTGGAAGTCCACTATGAGAATGGACATGTAATATATAGATCTTACCTGGATGCTTTCTCACTTGCTCTTGAAGTTTCTTAAGAGCTGATATATATTAGGGTCAAAAATTTTATTTGGGCTGTGGCAATTCTTTTCCACACCACTAATAGGCCGAATCAGATATTATTTTATTTCTGGAAAAAGTAAGGGCTAGAATGATCGTCAATTCATTCTGCTGGTGGACTGAAAAGGAGTTCTGACTACTCTCTTTATAGTTGTTGGGTACACAGCACAAATTTTATGTTTGGATGCATCCGTGAAGATAGTTGGTCCTTTAAGAGGAACTTTAGAAACTTTTTTTCAAGAATCCATTGCCAATTATGTAATAGTCCTAGTTATCTTTAATGGGCCTTATAAAATTTGGGACCATTTAAAATTTCCCTCTGGGATGGTCTCACAACACAATTAATTTGTGTTTGGATAAAAGGTGTATATCTTGTCAGATCTTGCCCCAGATATGCTGCTCGCTTAGTGGCCTTTAATAAAATTCTAGCCAAAGCACTGGGTAGGGTGTAGGCTTTGTTCTGGTTGTGCCGGGAGGTTCCCCCTCTATCCCCTTATCCTTATGAAGGACTGCTGTGGGTTGCCTCTTTGTGAAAACGTATCTCAAGGGTTTTTAGTGTCTTTCACCACTTGGATAAAACCAGTTCCTTCTCTCAAAGCCTCTTGAGCTTCTTTTTGTAAGCTGGCGTGGTGAATTTAAAGCACTGTCTCCCCTTAAAATGTCATAAACGGTTTGTAACATGGTAGTCAAACCCTAACCTGGTCGCATCCATTGGATATCTCCTATCAATTTCGAAAATCATTCAATGTGTTTTTTTGTTCTTAAGGAGGTTTTGAACTGGCACCTTAGGGAACATATCCTAAATTTGAAAGGACATATCTTTAATTTTCTGGTGCTATGTATAATTTGAATTCCTTGTGTTTCATGGTCTTTTGAGCATGCCTCTAACATTTGTTCCTCAGGTGCACATCCCAAAATGCCATGTAATGTAATACTAACTTTTGGGGTGCTTTTCTTACTGGACAAGGCAACAAATACATTTGACATAGTAGGGCTGTTTTCATTCCTGTGGGGCCTGTCCTTCCTTATTTTTGGCTCAGCTAAGTTAACCTGGGCACTGAAAAGGAAATCTTTTCATTCCTTCTTTCAGAGGGATGGGAATGAAACAATCAATTCTATTGCCGGGGCCCTCTGGCAACTGAGTAGGAGATGGAAGTCCAGGCTGAAGAGTTCCCATAGTTTCCATCTGTTCATTCCTTTTCTTAAATCCATTAACATCCTCCATTTTTCCAGATTTCTTTTCACCAAACATGGGGAATTCCAAGGACTTAGAGGGTTTAAGTTCCTTGGTCAAGCTGCTCCTTATATATCTAAAAGGCCTGAATTTTTATCTTTATTAAGGGCCACTGCTGTATCCCACACTGGTTATCGTTTTTCCATTGGATAGGAACAGGTGAAAGTGTTGGGAGCCTTCAACACAGCCCTGCTTAAAAACCAAATACTCATTTTTTAACCTAATTGCTTAAAGTCTCTTCCCCACAGATTGATGGGGATTTTTCCAACTATAAAGGGTAAAAACTCCTGTTTTGCCTTAAAGTCCATCTCATAGGGGCAGCACAACGCTGCTATTGATCCTCCTACGCCAGACATGTGGGTTCCTTTAGGCCCAGCTGGTTAATGACTGTCATCTGCAGTGTCTAAATCCTTCCAATGGAAGGCCATTTATATAGATTGTGAGCATAGGTCGGTCGTTGTTCCTGCTGTCCAGGAAATTGGATTTTGTGATCTAATTGGAATCTGGGTGACTACACCAAGGTGCTTATTAGGATTCTGTATGGTAAACCTGATGCTCTATTTCTCCTGGGGTTAAGTCCCTTTTTCCTGTATTGGTGACTGGGATATTATCTCATTCCCCATTTCCCACATCAGTATGTGGATGGACACTTTTTTCGTATCTCAGGGGTAAAAGGTCCAAGCCTTGTGCCTGGGGCAAAGGGATCCATACTGGAGAGGAACGATTTCCCTCTCCAGGGGTATCTCAGTTGTCTCATGCATACAACTCTATTCTCCCTAATTGTAATCCCTTTCTCCCATCAGGTTTTCCTGGCTGATTGATTGTGTAATCCCTTTCTGCCATCTTGGCTTCCTGGCTGATTGGTTATTGGGGTTTGGCCGTCTAGGTACTCTCTGGGTACCATTGGGCCCCATCATGCCCCAAGTCTTTTTGCCTGGGGCCCTGGGGCTGGGCCCCTCCCGTTCCCTGAACCTGTCTCATTCTGAGGCCCAATGGGCCTCTGTTGCATTTGGACATGGGGTCGGGTCTTGTTCTCCCCCCTGTTTTCTCCCTCCTCTTACCATCATTGACTTTCAGATGCCCTACTTTCCACATGAAAGCATTGACTGTCTCTCTAAGTCCCTTGCGGAAGGGACCCTGTCTACCAGTTGGGATCTTGGGAAGTCTGCATCATAGCTGGCTTAAAAAGGCATTTGTACCCACTGTGGCCGCGTCTTATGAACTCCTCTGGCATCCTTGTGCAGTCCCAATTTAATCCCTTTGCACACCTCATTAGCATTTTCCTTGGTTGCCTTATTAAAACATCTGTTGATGGATTTCCCCATTAGTTCTTGTATACAGTCTGCAAACTCCCCAAAGTCAACAAACCATCTGGCCCCATTATTTTTGAACCTCCCTTTGTCATTTTTTATTGTGAATCAAGCCCACCTTTGATAGCATTAGGGCAATTTGCTCAATGCTGCTCTGAATAATTAATCTGTGCTGCGTCTGCAATATGGACCCTATACCTGTTAGTGGGTCATGGTGATCCCAGCATGAACAGCATTTGACTATTTTGTTGGGCTTGTTCCTGAACTCACTATATTCAAAAGCCACATGTAATTTTGTCCAGGTTCTAGGCATCCCGCTATAGATTTCCAGTCATCAGGGTCAAGATTTAAAAGCCAAATTCTGTAACAGCATCTTAACATAAGCTGATGTAACCCCAAAGAGTGCAACCTTTTTAAATCTTTAATATTTCATGTTAAAGGGGTATCTTGGCTTTGTTGACTGGAGGCATTAGACTGGGAAATTACAGAAACATAAATGGCTAGCTCCCGGATTCCACCCTTTTCTTTGGCCTTCATTAAGCCCTCTTGTATCTACTCATGTTGGATACGGGATGTGGGGGAGGTTTGGTGCTGTCACTGCCCCCACCGCCCCCTCCCTCCATCCCGGAGGGTGGGTTGAGTGGAGGGGTAATCCTTGCTCCCTGGGGTGGATCGAAGCTGCCTCTTGGGTGGAAAGTCACCCACCCTTGCTCTAAGTTCCATGCCCCGGGGGATATGGTCATTAATCTCTTCATTGTCTTCCTCCTTAATATCATGGCTAATTTGAGGGAGAAGGGGCCAGGGTTTTCTTTCTTCCATGGAAGGGCTTGTTAACTAATTATATTGTATAAATAAAATGCCTCGATGGAAATTGAATGGGGACCATTCTCTGAAATGGACATCTCTTGTCCAACCAGGGACCAATTATCTCGGAGATCTGCTCCTCCTCTACAGAAAAAGGGGAGATGTGTTTTGTAACAAATCTCAACCCCAAGTTTAAATCCCATTATTTCTATCAACAGCATGCTTTCTATAGCACCACTCTTGGGTGGGGTTGGGGGCAGGGATGGAGAGTCTTTAGCTAGCATTTGTCCCATTTGAAAAAGATTACTGGTTTAGTTTTTAAGAAAATAAGTTCCTTTTTGTCTTTAAAATTCCCAAGTTCCTGGTCCGGAGACTTCTTCAGTCCTTGGTTCCCCACCGTTGGGGCCAAATTGAAAGATCTTTTTTAAATCCCAGGAGTCAGGAATTCAGGTTGGGGGAAAAATCGGTCTTTATTCTCAGTGAAGGTTGGAGGTGGAAAAATCGGTATGCAATGTGTGCAGCTGGTCAAGCTATAAATCACCAGCCCACAACCAGCAGCTTGGAGTCTCGACCCAGGCCCAATTCTCCCACTTCCTTTTCTCTCTCTCGCCTCCCACCCACCAAAATTTTTCCTATACAACACATGGGACGGAGGTGGGCGGGATCTTCTTTATCCAATCTTATTTTAAAAGGTATAGCCCAATTACTTTTACCTCATGTACTTGGGACCTCAGTGCATCAACTCAAACCTCACCCATTACATCTCCCCTTTCTTTTTTTTTTTGAACACAGGTGGTCATGCTCCCTGACTCCTCAGGGGAGGTCAGAGCCCCAAGGGGAGGTGATCACAGCCTCCTAACTTCTCAGGGAAAGGGTGAAAGCACCAAAAAGGGAGGTGATCCGCCTCCCTGACTTCTCAGGAAAGGCAGTGAAAGCACTAAAAAGGACATGATCACGCCCTACCTGACATCTCAGGAAGGGAGATGAAAACACCAAAAGGGAAATGGGGTTCTGGGGTTTCTGGGCGAAAGGTCTTATTCTGCACAAACCCATCAGCATGGGAGGATTACACAACACATACAATAGCAAGGGCTTTAGGGGACTCTCCCCAAATCAATTTAGGCTCGTGGGTGTAACAAACATGAATTGTACAGAAGTAGCGGCATAAACAATATAAATCAACATTTTGGAAAAAATCCCAGAAGTCCTAGAAGATATGAAAAACAGTCCCACCCAACACCTTCTTCCAAAAATGTCCAAAACCAATCTATTGTCCTTAGGCCGAGGATGGTATTGTGCAAAAGCATTTATCACTATTTTTCTCATAATTCCACTAAGCACGGAAGACACAAAAGCAGTAGGAAAATTATGTTACTCCAACTATGACACTATAAAACCAAAGGGAAAAGTAGATAATTTAGATTGGATCCAATTTATAAAATCTTGTGATGCATCATCAAATAATTGAAATTGTGTAGCCATATCATTAATGTCTTTGACTAATTTAGCCAATTCTTCAATTTGGTTAGAAACCTTCACTGCCAACAAGGCCCCTCTTAAATGATCTCGCACCTTAATCTAAGTGTTATTGAGTGCTGTATGTTTCCATGGCAAAGGGGTAACACATAGAGGGTGATATCCATAATGACAAGGTATAGATTGTAACAAAGTGTGGAGGACCAATTCCTCTCCTAATCACTCTACTGTAATCTTTAAAGCATATATCTAATACAGTCCTACACTTAAAACTAAAAGATAATAACCCAATTCTACCTCTTTGAGAGGGCCCATACTCAAGGATTCCATTACCCATGGAATACATTTCTTGGGAGACCCAATCACCCCCATGGAAAAACAAATGGGAGCAGAATAAGTAATAAAAGTGGAATTATTTAAATAAGTGTCCATCAATCTTGCCTGGGATATATTGGTACTATAATGTCCTGTTAACTGTGATGCATTGCCGTATACATGAAAATCAGGTGTTTGTTGTCCCCACCCTACCATATGCACCACCGGTGGTCCGGGTATAACCCCCCAAGTCCATTGTCCCTTTTCATCAGCCAGGTGTTGTGCTGGTGCCACAAAGTTACTCCACTTTCTTTGTGCTGTGTCTCCTGTGTTGTGGCTCATAAGAGATAACAGTCCCAATCGAGATTACAGTTCTCCTTTCCATCTCCATTTTTAGTCCTGGGAGCTTCTTCTCTGTGGTTCTTTCTGCCTTTTCTTCTTGTTCCATTGGATACTGTTTATCTTCTCTGATGACCCAGATCTTTTTGGTCAGCAACCACTGCTCACATCCATTGTCATCTGCAACAATAAGAGCATGCCCTGGATCCCACACCTCGACTGTCCCTGGACCTGCCCAATTTCCTTCCTCTGTTTTCCACAACACTCTATTGATTTTATCCTTTTGTAATTGTTGATGTTGTACTTTTGTGACAGACTGTATCCTTTCAAATGTATGCCAAAAACGAATGGCTGGCATTAGTTCATTAGCAGAAAATTGTAAATAATTATATGTAAATAGGCTTTGTCTAACAAACTTTGAGTTAAATGATCTTTTGGCCTATCCCCATGACATTCCCTTTTCTTGTTTGACAAGGAGTGCCTTGTCAAATTCAGAACAGAAGGACTGAAAACCTTTTGAGGTGTAAGAAGGTCCATTATCTGTCTTTATCTGTTGAGGCACACCAATAGAAGCAAAACAATGGTATAAGTGAGAAATAACATGTTTTAGTGCCTCTCCAGGTTGAACAGTAGCTACTATAAAATTAGAATGAGTATCTACTGTTACATGAACACACTGTGACCTCCAATGGGTAACATCCATTTGCCAGATATCATTAGGCTTATCTCCTTTTGGATTATGGGTGGGATCACATTTATGAGGGGCAAAAGGAATCAATTTTAAACACTTCTTTACTATCTCTGTAAATTCTTAACCACTAAATAAGCATACTGATTATCTGTAATAATATTAAAAGGTGGGGAGGTATAATACATATAGAATAGCATATAATTCATTTTTCTGGGTAGAGTCATAAGGAGTAGATAAAACGCATAGAGCATTCATGGCATGTATATAAAAACTAACTCTATGATCTTTTGTAGCATCTGTAAAAATATTAGGGCTATCAACAGGAGTTACACTAATCACAGAAGGAGGGATAATTATGTCAAGCTGTTGATATAATTGAGTAATTTTTGGTAATTTAACATTAGTAAGAGAGCAAAAAGGTAATAGGGGCTCCAGAGACATCCTTCCCCTTGTCTGCTGCTCTAATAATAACCTCCGCCACTTTGGTATGTTCGCCACTAGGGGGAGCTCTTGGACTATTTATAACCTGTATTTCTTTTTGAAACAGTTGAAACTGCTTCGATTCCTTTATCAAGTCTCCACCTCCTGCAGTAACTTTCTGGCTTCCTTCTCTTCTAGGGGTGTGTCCTGCTCTGCCTTTGTTTGCCACTTACTGGGAGGGGACCTCAATTTGTCTAAATTTATCTCTATAGTCCCCTCCTGGGCTACCCCTTCAGTTTTAAAACGACCCAACGAGGGGTATAAAGGGCGATGGGTAGGCGTTCCTTGCCCAGGGACTTGGGACTCCGGGGAGGGAGGCGGCTGTGAGGGTGGGGGCAGTGGTCTCCCCGTACTTTCACTTTTTTGGCTACTATTCTTATCTGGGCATGGCCCTTCATCACAAGCAAAGAATTACCAGTCCGAGCTTCCTCACTCACTAAGATGGGTGAAAGCATAGAGCCTCCCTGGAGGGCAGTTTTGATTAGATTGTCTTTAAAAAAATCAGGATTCTCTTTCTCATAAGAAGCCATTTGTGAACCCACCACTTTCCATGCTTTTAGATCTAGTCCTGTATGTTCTAACCAAATGGGAAGATTTCCAGAGTTTCTCTACAAATTGTTTGCAAAGTTTTATATTGACCTGTGTCCTCTGCCCCTTAACTAGGTTATAAATGTGGTGTGCGTAAACTTCACTATCTCCAGGTTTTATGATGTGGACTGACTTAAATTGCCCCATCTTTCTAGCACTCCCCCAACTTCTTGCAAATTTTGCAAGGCTGTGAGGACTTCCTCCAAAGGACCCTTGTCCAGCAGAATGTCCCTGTTGGGGCGCCAGTTGTAAGGGTCCCTCTACTCACCAAGAGGGTCTAAACTGGACTCTTACCTTCCCAGGTCTTCAGATGTCTATGGCACAGCTCTCTTTAGCTGTGTTCTTTCCCCATAGAACACCAGGGACACCAGATGTTGTTAAGCACAGTAAACATTTATTAAGCACTCTACATTTTCTATAATGGCGTCTCTCCTCTCACAGTTACTTTCCTCCTTATATACCATCTCCTTACATCATCACATACCTAGATTTCTTTGTTCTTTACCCTGCCACAGTACAGGCTACTCAATAACGAAGTCATTAATTTTGGGGTAAACAACCTTTCACTACTGCTTTCCTGTGTTCCTTCTATGCACACAATGTTCCCCCTCCTCAGGTTATTTCCTGCTATACAGCTCCTTTTGCCACGTACACCTAAAGTCACCTAACAAGAGAACCCCAAGCTTTTATTGCTGCTGTTGCGATCTGCTCATAAGCTGTTATGGGGTAATTAATTTGTTCTGAATTCTCTCTATGTTATGGGCCAGAACTTGAAACAAGGTGTTAAGTCACTAGAGTAGATAGAAACAATGCTTATATAATTGGTTCACACATTGGAGTTCACACCTTTGAAGAGCATATATAAATTAGGAGCCTCAACTAGGATTGACTTTGGGAGATTCACAAGTCCAGGAGATTTACAAGTTCAGTGGAGGAGATTCACAAGTTACAGCTCCCACAATCCCACTCTTGCAGGAGGCATCAACCTTTGAGTTCATACCTTTAAGAGATTATATATAAGAAGCTCTTGGAGCCTCAGCCAGGAGTCAGTTGAGGAGATTGAGAAGCCAGAGACTGCAGTAGGGGATTCGGAAGAAGAGAGGCTGAAGCTAGAAGAGGCAAAGAGCCACAGAGCTCTTGGACCCAAGGAGAGAGATAGGCCTCTAAGAAAGTTAACTTGGCTATTTTGGAATAGAAAATAAAGGACTGAATTTTTAACAGCTGGCTGCATTTGAGGTAATTATTACACTGAACTGAAACTAAGGCTGCCTCCAGAAGCCCCAAAAGAAACCTGCTCACAGAGAACGATTATATATTAGAAAAGAAGAACACTACCTCTCCATACTGACCTTCACCAGCTAGTTGGTCAAAAGTGATTTGTACATTAACTTCTGTTTGCCTGTTGCATCTGGCTTGAATCCTACATAATTCATGATACTCAGAAAGACACAACAAGTTTTGTCCAGCTTCTAAACATGTCCTTGCTATGGATTTCCAATCACTCAGGGTTAAGATTTCATAAGCCAAACTCTCTAGTAACATCTTAACATAAGGTGATGTAGCCCCATGAAGAGTACAACCCTTTTTCAAATCCTTAATTTTTTCCAGATCAAAAGGAGCATATCTTTTCCTATTTTGACCTGAAGAGTTAATCTCTTCAATCACAAGGTATGCATTTATAAAATCAGATACATCCTGTCCTTCATTTTTTGCCTTAACTAATGCCTTTTCTAATCTTGTCACAGACTGCTTCATAGGAGGCTAAATTCGCCTCTCCTCCTCCTCCTTCTCCCTCCACCCATGAAAGGTTAATTGAGGAGAGAGGGTCATGAGATGTGGAATGATCTAATTTCTCCTGCTGTGAATTCTTATCTGATTCTTCATCCTTTTCACCTAGTTTAGTTGGCACCTCCCCCTCCTGCTCTTTCTTCTTTTTCCTTATTCTAACACTTATATGATTTCCTAAAGCCAGTTGTATTAAATTATATGTATTAAGTGTGTCTGGTCCATTATCATTATACAATTGACAAAGTTTCTTTCCTACCAATTTCTATTCCTCTAGATCCAGTTCTTTTTCCATAGAGAACCAAGGAAATGTGCACTGAACAGTTTTTAAAAGATCAGTGATCTGCTCCCAAGATATAATTAAATCTTGATTTTTTTATAAGTCTGGCAATGGTCTCTAAACATTTTCCTCGAAAAGAAGGCTGTTTTCTAAATATCTGTCCCATTTCAGCTGAAATATTACTTTAGCCCTTTAACAAAGTTTCCTTGATGTACTCCCCTAATTTCTGGGTCAAGGAGACTTTTCCACTGGATCAGGATCAGAGATTTTTCCACTGAAATCAGGATTCTGTCTACCCCACATTGGGCGCCAAAATGTAGTGTTCTCTAAAGTATAATGTTCTCCTAGAGCAGATTTCTTGGGGACTTCTGGAGGCAGCCTTAATTTCAGTTCAGAGTAATAATCACCTCAAATGCAGTTAGGAGTTAAAAGTCCAGTCCTTTATTGTCTCCTTCAAAATAGCCCGGTTAGCTTTCTTGGAGGCCTATCTCTCTCCTTGGTTCCAAGAGCTCCTGTTGCTTGTCATTTCCCTCTACCAACTTCAGCCTCTAGCTTTCTCCAACTCCACAGCCTCCAGCCAGCAGAAAGGTAGAAGTTGGAATGAATCTGTCCTGCCTCCAAGAGTGGGCTGCTCTTCTCTAGTGGGCTTGTCCTTCTGACTTGTGAATCTCCTGAAATGCCTATCAATTCCAGTGACTTAGCACCTTGTAAGAATCATAACAGTTGGGCTCCTGGATACACAAGCTAAACATATATTTGTTGCTGGGGCATGTTGGCAAGTGCAGACGAGAGGAATATAAGTACAGGACAGAAGAGGGGAGAAAGTAAGGAGGGACAAGATGATATAACCAAGCAATAAAGCTTCTCTAAATACATAAGTGGTGTCAGACTACTCTGTCACATCCGGAGACTCTGAAGTTCGTAGAGGTGATGATAATTGTGGGTAAGTGCTCAGACTCCAGCTGATGTCAGCAGGTCTGCACTAGCTGAGGACCCTAACAAACCCTCACCATTGACAGCTTTTATGGAGAGAGAGACAGAAGAACAGGCCTCAAATCCTGAGACTTTTGAAGAGAAAGACATTCCAAATAAAGCTCCAAAGGGAGACATGAATTGGTTCCAGTTTCACAAGGCTTTCTTGGAAGATTGCATAAATAACCTTAAAAAAGAGAATTAGAAGAAAAATGGGGAAATGAAATGAGATCAATGCAAGGAGGAATGGAAAAATCATATAATGCCCTACCAAAGAGATACAAAAAAGACACCAATTCATTGAAAAACAAAATTTGTGAAATGGAAAAAGAAGGTAATGAACAAAAACATTCAATTGGTCCATTACAAAAAGAGCTAAAAAAGGTAATTGAAGAAAATATTATACTAAAAATTAGAACTGAACAAATGGAAGTGAATGACTCAAATAAGACTTCAAGAATCAAACAAAAACAGAAAAATGAAAAAATAAAAGAAAATATGAAATATTTCCTAGGAAAAACAACTGACCTGGAAAATAGATCTAGGAGAGGCAGTCTAAGGATTATTGATGTTCCTGAAAGCCATGATGAACAAAAGAACCTAGACACTATCTTACAGGAAATCATAAAAGAAAACTGCCCTGACATTAGAATCAGAAGGTGAAATAGCTATCAAAAGCATTCACTGATCACCTGAAGGAGATCCCAAAATTAAATCCACAAGGAATATCATAGCTAAATTTCAGAACTATAGCACCAAGGAAAAGATATTGCAAGCAGGTAGGAAGAAACAATTTAAATACCAGAAGCCACAATTAGGATTACCACAAACCTAGCAGCTTCTGCAGTAAAGGATTGAAGGGCCTGGAATCATATATTTCCTGAAGGGCAAAGGAAATTGAATTGCACCCCAGAACAAGGTATCCAGCTAATATGAGTATTACCTTTCTGGGAAGAAGAAGGACATTTACTGACATCAGTGAATTTCACCTATTTCTAATGAAAACACCAGAACTCAACAAAAATTTAATCTCCAAAAACTGAACTCAAGAGAAGTATAAAAAGGTAAAAAGCAAAGAACTCTTGAGAACTATATTTCTATTATGAGTGTACTTGTCCCTGTTCGGGTGCCAAAATGTGGTGTTCTCTTCTTTTGATGGTTCTCTGTGAGAGCAGGTTTCTTGGGTAGGTTTTCAGGAAGCAGTTTCGGTTCAAAGTAATAATCATTTCAAATGCAGCCAGCTGATAAAATCCAAACATTTACTTATCTCTTTCCTTGGGATTGGTTAGCTTTTTTAGAGGCCTATCTCTCTGCTTGGTTCTAAGAGCTCTTGCAGCTTGTCCTTTGCATCTTCTTTCTTCAGCCTCCAACCAGCACAAAGGTGAAAGTTGGAATGAATCTGACTTTGCTTCCAAGAGTGGGCTTGTGGGCTTCTGTATCTCCCAGAGTGCTCTTTGGCCCTGAGAGCTTCTTGCTTATATGCTGTTCACTGAATACACACCAATCATTATATCACTGGGAAACCATTATTTATTGTATGATTAAATCAATGCTAAACTAGATTTAAACATTGTCTCCTCAATTCCACTTAGTACCTTGTTTCAAGTTCTGGCCTATAACATCTTCTTTTAGGATCAAATCGATCATACTGAACCATGATAAATTAGATAATTATTGTCTCTATCAATGACAACACTTTGTAAGGATTCCAACAACAGAATTCGGGTATAATTTGATTTCATTAGGTTAATATGAAAAAGAAACTAGAGGTGGATATTGGAAATGGTTTGAGATTTTGGGGATGGGGGAGATGTTAATAAGTCTGGCTGTTTATTAGGATAATTCAATTTAATCTTACTTGGATCAGATTTCTCTGTATGGCTATAATAGCCCTATTGTTTTATTCCAAGTGCTTCTAAGAAAGATTTGCTGACTTGGCATAGAGTTGCAGGTTTTGGAACTGTGGTGTTTTTTTTTTTTTAATTGCTGTTTTATTTTTAAGTATCGGTGGTATATTTGATTGATTACCTGAGGAATATCCTGATTCTTTCTCCATTTCAGGAAAGAAACTAGAGGTGGAAAGATGAAAAAGAAGGCAAAATAAGGAAAATTACATCTCTTGAAGAGGCAAAGAAAACCTATTATAATAGAGGGAAAGAAGAGAGGAGGATGAACTTTGTGTGAATCTTACTCTCATCAGACTTGGCTCTAAGAGAGAATATCACGCATATTTAGTTTCGCAGAGAAACTTGTCTCACCTTATAGTGAAGTGGGAGAGAAACGGAGAAAGAATGGGAAAGACCAATAGACAGAGAAAAAGCAGTATTAGGGAAAAAGTGTAAAAAAGGGGGAGGGGCTATAAAGGGGGAGAACAGTTTGAGGGAGGTGGTCATTAAAAGCAAAATACTGTAGAGGAGGAAAGGGGGAAAGGAAAGAGAAAAGCATAATTTAGTGTAAATAAGAGGCAAGAATTAGTTATTTTAATTGTGAATGGGATGAACTCTCTCATAAAACAGAAGAGCATAGCAGATTGGATTAAAAGTCAGAACCCTACAATATGTTGTTTAAAAGAAACACATTTATCAAATTTATATTTTAATATATTTAACATCTATTGGTCATCCTGCCATCTGGGGGAGGGGGTGGGAGGTAAGAGGTGAAAAATTGGAACAAGAGGTTTGGCAATTGTTAATGCTGTAAAGTTACCGATACATATAACCTGTAAATAAAAGGCTATTAAAAAAAAAAAAAAACACATTTAAAAGATAGTAATACATACATAGTAAAGATAAAGGGCTGGAGTAGAATCTATTATGCTTCAGATGAAGTAAAAAAAAAAAAAAAGGAAGGATAGCAATCCTGGTCTGAGATCAAGTGAAAGCAAAGATAGATCTAATTAAAAGAGATAAGGAAGAAAACTCTATCTTGCTAAAGAGTACCACAGACAATGAAGCCATATCAATACTAAACATACATGCACCAACTGGTATAGCACCCAAATTCCTAGAGGAGAAGTTAAGAGAGATGCAAGAAGAAATAGATAGTAAAACTATACTACTGGGAGATCTCAATCTTGCTCTCTATAACTAGATAAATCAAACCACAAAATGAATAAGAAAGAAGTTAAAGAGATATATAAAGTGATGGGGTTAGGGTTCCTGGTTGTCAGGAAGTTCACCAAAGGATAGGAAATTGTGGGAACCTCTTCTGGCGATACAGAATTTTGTAAAAGAATTATGAACCCAAAAAGTTAGATTGTAAAAGAAGTTTATTATTGGCATTGGGAAGTCAGCCTTTGCTATGTATGAATAGAAAGACTGAATTCCTTGGTGGCAAAGTCCCGACAGAGAAGTAAAGTTTCTAATGGAGGAGTCCCGAAAGAGAGGTATAAAGTCCTCTTAGGGATATAGGTGAGAAAGATAAAAAGAAGGTAATGCTGAAAGAGAATATCATTTCAGCAGAGGGTTGCTGCTATGTCAAAGAGAGAGATTCCTAGGCATGGTGTATTAGATCCTCAGCAAGTACTGAGCTGGAATTAGAATAGAGAATCTTGGAATTGAATGAGTGTCTGTGGACTAATCTTTACCTCTATAGAGCTTAATTAGTAGTGAGTGTTATCAATGGAGGTGGTGCCTGTCTCTCAAAATAACAGAATGAAGCTGTTTATCCTGTTTCCCTCGGTGCGGTCTTTCACAGAGGCCAGGATTCAAAGAGACTTTCTCCTTGAAGGAGTTTTAGAGAGAGAGTTTCAGGGTCCCTCCTTGTCAAAACCCCCTCATCAAAAGGAGGAACTATATGAGCAAAACTACAAAACACTTTCCACATAAATAGGCAGATCGAAACATTTGGAAAAATATCAAGTGCTTTTGGATAGGTCAAGTGAATATCATAAAGATGACAAGACTACCTAAAGTAATCTATTTATTTAGCGTTATACCAGACTCCCAAAAAACAAAACATATGGAAAAACAAAAGGTCAAGAATTTCAAGGGAACTATGAAAAAAAATCAAATGAAGGTGGCCTAGCTTTACCAGATCTAAAATTGTATTATAAAGCAGCATTAACCAAAACCATTTGGTACTGGCCAAGAAATAGACTAGTTGATCAGTGGAATAGGTTAGGCTCAAAGGACAAAATAATCAATAACTTTAATAATCTAGTGTTTGACAAACCCAAAGACCCCAGCTTTTGGGATAAGAATTCACTGTTTGACAAAAACTGCTGAAAATTGGAAATTAGTATGGCAGAAACTAGGCATTGACCCACACTTCACACAACACCAAGATAAGGTCAAAATGGGTTCATGACCTAGACATAAAAAATATTATAAACAAATTAGAAGAACATAGGATAGTTTACCTCTCAGACCTGTGGAAGAGGAAGGAATTTATGACTGAAGAAGAACTAAAGATCATTATTGATCACAAAATAGAAAATTCTGATTATATGAAATTGAAAAGTTTTTCTACAAACAAAACTAATGCAGACAATATTAGAAGGGAAGCGATTAACTGGGAAAACATTTTTACAGTCAAAAGTTCTGATAAAGGCCTCATTTCCAAAATATATAGAGAATTAACTCTAATTTATAAGAAATCAAGTCATTCTCCAATTGATTAAATGGTCAAAGGATATAAACAAGAAAATTCTCAGATGAAGAAATTGAAACTATTTCTAGCCACATGAAAAGATGCTCCAAGCCATTATTATCAGAAAAATGCAAATTAAGACAGCTCTGAAATATCACTATATACCTGTTGGATTGGCTAGAATGACAGGGAAAGATAATGCGGAATGTTGAAGGAGATGTGGGAAAACTGGGACAGTGATACATTGTTGGTGGATTTGTGAACACATCCAGCCATTCTGGAGAATGATTTGGAACTATGCTCAGAAAGTTATCAAATTATGCATATCGTTTGATTCAACAGTGTTACTACTGGGTATATATATATATATATATATATATATATATATGCATACATATTTATACAATTATCTTATTATCTTGCTGGACAAGAAAAATCAAGTCAAACAGGAGAAAAAATGAGAAAGTAAAAGGCAAGGAAACAACAACAAAAAAGGGTGAAAATGCTATGTTGGGAAGCACATTCAATTCCTACATTTCTCTATCTAGGTGTAGATGACTCTTCATCACAAAATTATTAGAACTCATCTGAATCATTTCATTATTGAAGAGAGCCATAGCCATCAGAACTGCTCATTCTATAGTCTTGTTGTTGCCATGTACAGTGATCTCCTGGTCCTGCTCACTCCATTCAGCATGAATTCATGTATGTCTCTCCAAGCTTCCCTGAACCATCCTGTTGATTGTTTCTTACAGAGTGATTCCATACCATTCACAACCAGAATTTACTCAGCCATTTCCCCACTGATGGATATCCACTCAATTTCCAGTTTCTTGTCACTACAGAAAGGGCTTCCACAAACATTTTTCCACATGTGGGTCTCTTTCCCTCCTTTAAGATCTCTTTGAATCCTAATAGACTTTAGACAGAAAATGCCATCTGCATCTACAAAAAGAACTAAGGAGACTGAATGTAAATCAATACTTGCTTTTGAAGTGCCCACGTGAGAGAAAATACAGGACAGCCAAAAATCATAAAAGTTTTTAAGAAAGTTTATTACTGGCCAGGACTGATTCCCCCAACACTAGGACAGGAGGGGTCAGTGAATGAGTGGTCTCAGGGTCACGTATTTGTAGAAAGAAGAGAGAGACATCAAAATGGTTCTTGATGCATTTGTCATAATAAAATGAACTTCTATTCTAGAAAGAAGGCAAAGGTTATCACTCTAAGGGTGCCATTCCCAGAGGGTAATAAGATCATATTTCTTTATGTTTATCAAGGTGTCAAGGTCTTAGGTTTTTTTAGGGCAACACATGTAGGGGTATAACAATACAGTTTACGTTAGGACATGAAGAGCTACTAATAAACTTCTAATTACAGAGTTTCAAGATTATGTTCCTCATGGTCCCATCTGTGGTGCTTTTCTACTTCACTATGTCTCCTTCTTGTTTTTCCTGTATTTTCTGTTTTTCACAAGATTTTTCCCTTTCCCCCAGAATTTTCTTTCCCAACATGATTCATAAAGCAATGTGGATTAAAAGTAAATAATCTCACCACAATTAAAAAAAAAGAATTCTAAGGCTAGTTTTTCTCCATGAATCATTTACTTCATAGTAACTCCTGGAAGCCTCTTGTAACTCTCATATCCCTGCTTTTACCTCACTCACCTGGAGAGGCCCCAGCATCCAGGGGGGTGTCCCTTTGCTTAAAAAAAAGATCACATCTTCTCTGGCAACTGGAAGCCTGGGCATGAAAATCAGGGAAAGATGAATGAGAGAAGCTTGAAATTTAGTTCTCTTTAGGGAATAGGGTGAGGATCCAGGGCTGCTGCATTCTGAAATTCACCCTGTTACACTGGAACATATGAGTGCTAGTGCTTGTAATGCAAGAAAACAATAATAGGGTTTGTCACATCAACCTGTTATGCTATTAGCTTCCATGCTGGCAGAAGCTTCCAACTCTGTACCTGGGTAAAAAGGGCTCCTGGGCCTGCGCAGCCTCTAGCCTTAACCTTAGCACATCTGCTTCATAGAACAGACTCATTCCCTAGTTTCCATCAGGGCCTCTAAAGGGGGACAGCTGAACCAGGGAAAGCAGGAAGCCTGTGTCCAGAGGTCTACCTAAGAGCTGGGAAGGACTTGGGGATGCCCTGGTGGAGTCTGGCCTGGGAGTCCCTAAAGGGAAAGTGCAGACAGGGAGCCGCAAGTCTAGGACTGATGGGAACCAGCCTAAGGAGGGTTCACTTAAGGAGGCCAGGAAAGAGCTTTGGTCACTGGGTCCATGGTTGGCTCCTGACAGTAGGAAAGAGGGGACTTGAGGATCCCTAAAGGGATTGGGTCTTAAGGAGGATGTAAATCAATAAGCAAGAGGCGGAGACAGGGAGAGACTGGACCCCTGGGTCCTGATCAGAAGGCTGAAATCAGGACTCTCGGCTTACTAAGGAGAAAGTCTTCAATGTGGGCAAGGAGAAATAGGAAGTTGGACAGCTCATCCAGCAGTGAGTCTGGGGGGTGCTTCCGGCAGACATGGAGGACACTCTCCACGAGGTTAGAAGAGAAGGAGGAGACTCATTGGCCGGCAAGTGTTGGGGATGCTGGCCCCTTGGAAATGCACTCATGATTCTGGCTCCCAGAAGACAAACTAATCAGCTGTGCGTGGGAAGGGAGGACATCCTGAAGGTCAGGCAGCCCAATAGCAGCTCGAAGTTTTCCCACTTCCCAACAACCCCCTTTGCAAGTGTCTTTCTGGTCCTCATAGCCCTGCCCTGTCCATCCCCCCAGGAGCAAGAAGCCTTTTGCAGGGCCAGGACTGCAGGCCCGGCCCTTGAATCCTGATCTCCTCCACCTCCAACTCCTAAGCTTCCCCACTCCCTCCACAGCCCCTTTTTCCCTATCTATTTCCCCCTCTATGATTTGCTTCTTCAAATCCTCTCTGGAGCTACCTCCCTTATAAGCTGTCTCTTATGTTTATAAGAGCTTTTTTGAGCTTATCTCTTGAGTATTTTTTCTCTGGAAAGGAAAAAACCATAAAGTGGACAAATGGAGCTAAATTGAGTCTTAAGAGGTGCAGGGAATGAGTGTTCATGGGCTGTTGTGCAGGGACTCAGAAGATCAGGATTTGCTTTTTAAACCGGGCTGGAGGTCTCCCAGCTGGCCTTTTAACCCTTGGAGAGAGGCTTCAGCTACTGATCTTTGCTGCAGCTGAGAACTTCTGGCTAGTTGAACACACTGTCCCTTTGCTCTCCATGCACCCTAACATCCTGTTACCTTTAGCTGGAACATTGCTGCACTCTAAGTTTTTGTGGATTTGGTCATTCCAGAATTCATTTAGAGACTTGTTTTTTTAATTGTTTCTGAGGGAAACTAGGGACAGCTCACACACTTTCCTGGCTTCTCTCCTCCAGGATAGCTCTGCCTCTGATCACTTTCAATTTTATTTTATTTTGTTACATTATTGGAGGTCACTTGCAAAATAACAACATAATGGTTTCCTAGTTATATAATGATTGATGGATATGCAGTGTACAGCATATAAGCAAGAAGCTCTCAGGGCCAGAGACGGAAGCCCATGAGAAGCTCATTTGGAGGAAGCTTGGGGTACCCTTCCAGGGAAAGATGAAGGTAAAGCCTTCACAAGAATAGAGCAAGGTCCCAATGAACCCCTTGAGGATTTTATGGGACATTTGCACACAGCTGTCACAAGAACCATTGGAGAAAATGCAGCTACAATAATTATGATAAGAAAACTGGCTAAGGAAAATGCTAATGAGGTTTGCAGAAGAATTATATGGGGACTACACAAAGATGCTCCTTTACAGGAGATCATAAGAAGCTGTGCCACAATGAGCACAAATGCTTATTATACCCAGACTATGATGAACATGGGAAGACAGAGTCTCTCTTGGTGGGACTTGTACAGAGAGTCATCGATGTTTTTAGTGTGGAAAAAATTGACATCTGAGAACTCAATGTAGGTACAGAGATAAAATGAGAGGTTTTCTCTCACTCAAAACCCCATGTCCAAAATGCCACAAAGAATGCAGATTGACCAAGGAAATGAGAGGCAGGGCCCAGCCCCAAGACATAATACAAAAGACAGGTGGAGAATGATGGCAGCTTTGTTTCCATCCAGAGAGTCTTTAGAAGGTCAGGATTCTGATGTGATCTATCAGCCAAAAGCCCTTCTGTTAGGTTAAAAAGCCTGTATTCTCCCCAATTACAATCCCTTTCTGCTACCTGATTGCTTTTGGATGACTGATCATGTAATCCCTTTCTTCCATGTGATTGCTTTTTGGCTGATCCATCAGAGGGATACAGAAAAAGAGAAAAATCTGGAAACAAAGGAGAAGACCTAAGACTAAAATCTGCAGGCATCATTGCATTCCCTTATACAAGATGAGACTCTTGCAGGACTTGAAAACCAGCAGGAATCATTGAATTCCTTGAGATGAAAAATTATTGATGAGACTATTGCAGGACTTCAAAACTTCTAGGAATTATTAGATTCCTGGCACATGAGCTAATGAACAATAGATTCCTTTTGGACTATTCCTAGGACTTATGGACATGTATAATTCCTCATCTTGATTCGTGCTATTTGTTACATTACTACTAACCTGTGTTACATTACTACTTGCTTATGTAATTTATGTAATTATGTGTAATACTTCCCATACTGATGGATTTATGTATACCTGTTTTAAGAGTGAGCCCTGTTCTGTAAGAAATGACCAACAGGATAATTTCAGAAAGGCCTGGAAAGACTTACACGAACTGATGCTGAGTGAAATGAGCAGGACCAGGAGATCATTATATACTTCAACAACAATACTATATGATGACCAGTTCTGATGGATCAGGCCATCCTCAGCAACGAGATCAACCAAATCATTTCTAATGGAGCAGTAATGAACTGAACTAGCTATGGCCAGAAAAAGAACTCTGGGAGATGACTAAAAACCATTACATTGAATTCCCAATCCCTATATTTATGCCCACCTGCATTTTTGATTTCCGTCACAAGCTAATTGTACAATATTTCAGAGTCTGATTCTTTTTGTACAGCAAAATAACGTTTTGGTCATGTATACTTATTGTGTATCTAATTTATATTTTAATATATTTAACATCTACTGGTCATCCTGCCATCTAGGGAGGGTAGAGGTAAGAGGTGAAAAATTGGAACAAGAGGTTTGGCAATTGTTAATGCTGTAAAGTTACCCATGTATATATCCTGTAAATAAAGGCTATTAAAAAAAAAAGTGAGCCCCTTCAGAAACCCACTAATATGATTTGATTTCCCATTTCCTTTGGTGTTTTCATCTCTCTTCCTGAGCAGTCAGGGAGGGCATGATCACCTCCTTTATATGGTGTTTTCACTCCTTTTTTGAGCAGTCAGGGAAGGCATGATCACTTTCTTTTTTGGATTCTCACCTCCTTGAAAAGTCAGGGAAGTCATGCCCATCTATGTTCTAAATCAAAACAAAGCAGGAGATGTTAGGATTCTGACAAGGTGCTAAGTCACTAGAATTGATGGAGAAAATAATTATATAATTTAGCATGATTCAGTATGATTGATCTGATCCTACAAGGAGATGTTATGGGCCAGAACTTGAGACAAGATACTAAGTGGAATTGAGAAGACAATGGTTAAATCTAGTTTAGTATTGATTTAATCCTCCAACAAATAATGGTTTCCTAGTGATATAATGATTGGTGTGTACTCAGTGTACAGCATATAAGCAAGAAGCTCTTAGGGCCAGACACAGAAGCCCACTAGAAGCTCTCGGAGCCTCAGCCAGGATTCAGTCAAGGATATTCACAAGCCAGAGAAGGCAGCTTAAGCTCTCAGAACCAAGACTACAGAAGGCCTCTAAGAAAAACTAGCTGAGCCCCAAGTGAAGGAGATAAGATTTGAAGGAGACAATAAAGGATTTGGACTTAAACTCCTGGCTGCATTTGAGGTGATTATTGAACTGAAAATAAACCTGCTCCCAGAGAACTTTACATCTTAGATGAGAATATTACAATGATCTTCCTGAAAGTCATGATGAACAAAAAAGCCTAGACACTATCTTACAGGAAATCATAAAAGAAAACTGCCCTGATATTTTAGAATCAGAAGGTAAAATAGCTATCGAAAAGAATTCACTGATCACCTGAAAGAGACCCCAAAATTAAATCCCCAAGGAATATCATGGCTAAATTTCAGAACTATAGCACCAAGGAAAAGATATTGCAAGCAGCCAGGAAGAAACACTTTAAATACCAGAAACAACAATTAGGATTACCCAAAACCTAGCAGCTTGTACAATAAAGGATTGAAGGGCCTGGAATCAGATATTTCCTGGAGGGCAAAGGAAATTGGATTGCAGCCAAGAATAAGCTATTCAGCTAATATGAGAATTATCTTTCTGGAAGAAGGACATTCAGTGATATGGGTGAATTTCACCTTTCTTTTTTTTTTTATTTTATTTTATTATTTAATAGCCTTTTATTTACAGGTTATATGTATGGGTAACTTTACAGCATTGACAATTGCCAAACCTCTTGTTCCAATTTTTCCCCTCTTTCCCCCACCCCCTCCCCGAGATGGCAAGATGACCAGTAAATGTTAAATATATTAAAATATAAATTAGATACACAATAAGTATACATGACCAAACTGTTATTTTGCTGTACAAAAAGAATCAGACTCTGAAATATTGTACAATTAGCCTGTGAAGTAAATCAAAAATGCAGGTAGGCAAAAATATGGGGACTGGGAATTCAATGTAATGGTTCTTAGTCATCTCCCAGAGTTCTTTCGCTGGGTGTAGCTGGTTCAGTTCATTACTGCTCCATTAGAAATGATTTGGTTCATCTCATTGCTGAGGGTGGCCAGGTCCATCAGAATTGGTCATCATATAGTATTGTTGTTGAAGTATATAATGATCTCTTGGCCCTGCTTGTTTCACTCAGCATCAGTTCATGTAAGTCTCTCCAGGCCTTTCTGAAATCTTCCTGTTGGTCATTTCTTATAGAACAATAATATTCCATAATATTCATATACCACAATTTATTCAGCCATTCTCCAACTGATGGGCATCCACTCATTTTCCAGTTTCTAGCCACTACAAAGAGGGCTGCCACAAACATTCGTGCACATACAGGTCCCTTTCCCTTCTTTATGATCTCTTTGGGATATAAGCCCAGTAGTAACACTGCTGGATCAAAGGGTATGCACAGTTTGATAACTTTTTGAGCATAGTTCCAAACTGCTCTCCAGAATGGTTGGATTCGGTCACAACTCCACCAACAATGTATCAGTGTCCCAGTTTTCCCACATGCCCTCCAACAATCATCATTATTTTTTCCTGTCATCTTAACCAATCTGACAGGTGATTTCACCTATTTCTAATGAAAACACCAGACTGAACAAAAATTTAATCTCCAAATACTGAACTCAAGAGAAGCATAAAAAGGTAAAAAGGAAAGAACTCTTGAGAATTATATTTCTCTTATGAGTATACTTACAGAATTCGGGTATAATTTGATTTTATTAGGATAACATGAAAAAGAAACTAGAGGTGGAAAGGGACTGGAAATGGTTTGAGATTTTGGGGATGGGGAGATGTTAATAAGTCTGGCTGTTTATTAGGATAATTCAATTTCATCTTACTTGGATCAGATTTCTCTTTGTGGCCATAATAGCCATATTGCTTTATTCCGAGTCCATCTAGGAAAGATTTGCTGAACTTGGCATAGAGTTGCAGGTTTTGGAACTGTGGTGTTTTTTTTTTTTTAATTGCTGTTTTTATTTGTAAGTATTCATGGTATATTTGATTGAATAACTGAGGAATATCCTGATTCTTCTTCCATTTAAGGAAAAAAAAAACTAAAGGTGGAAATTACTAGGAAAAGATGAAAACGGAGGCAAAATAAGAAAAAATTACATCTCATGAAGAGGCAAAGAAAACCTATTATAATGATGAGGTTTAGATTTAGGGAACCAAAATGAAATTAGTGTTTCTGGTACTCAAGGAGTTAAATGATAAGTTCTAGTAGTAGATTGGGGGTTCAGGGAACCAAATGGATAAGTTTTGCTCTTTTGCAACCCCTTGGGATTTGACAAGGGTAGGGAGTGTTGGGGACTCCCTTCTGGCAGCGCAGGGTTCTCTGTAAAGGAATTTACAGACCTGAAAACCTAGCTTGATAAAAGAGGTTTATTATAGGAATTGGAAGTAAAGTTAGAAATCCTGACAGAGAGGCATAAAGTCTGGTTAAGGAAATAGGTGAGGATAAAGAGAGGATAACACTGGAAAAGATTATTATTCCAGCAGGCAGATCTATAGAAAATGCAGTTTGCACTAAGAATGCAATTCTCAGTGGGTAGAAGGTCCTGGCAGCAAAAAGAGCTGCCAAGGTCCATCAGCAAAGACCTTAGTTGATGGAAGTTCATTATATTGGTTGTCTTGGTGGGGGTTGGGAAACCTGAGCAGATCAGAACCAGTGGGGGCTGGGAGAGCCCAAGTTGGCTTAGAGTCAGTGGAGGCTTGGACAAGCCCTGATCTCCTATTGGAATTCAAAGGGAGGCTTTTGACCAGGATTTTTGAATCAAAGCCCCGGGCAAGGCAACTTTGTCTGGGGAGGATATATCTCAGCCAGGAGGGGCTGAGAATCTGAAAGGAATAACAGATCAATAGGAAATATAGTTTCTTAAAGGGATCACAACTGCTTCAATGATAGAGGGAAAGAAGAGAAGGGGATGAGCTTTGTGTGAATCTTACTCTCATCCAATTGATGAGAGTAATATCAAACATATTTGGTTTCACAGAGAAACTTATTTCATCTTATAAAGAAGTGGGAGGGAAAGGGGGAACTTGGGAAAGACCAAAAGAAAGAGTAACAGTGTAAAAGGTGTAAAAAGGGGGAGGACACTTTGAAGGAGGTGGTCATTAAAAGCAAAATACTAGGGAGGAAGGAAGGGGGAAAGGAAAGAAAAAAAAGCATAATTTAGGGTAAATAAGATGGCAGGAAATACAGAATTAGTTATTTTAACTGTGAATGTGAATGAGATGAATTCTCCCATAAAATAGAAGGGAATAGCAAACTGGATTAAAAGCCAGAATCCTACAATATGTTATTTACAAGAGACACATTTAAAACAGTGATACATACAAAGTAAAGATAAAGGGCTGGAGTAGAATGTTATACTGCAGATAAAGTTAAAAAAAAAAAAAAAAAGATAGCAATCCTGATCTCAGATCAAATAAAAGCAAAGATAGATCTAATGAAAAGAGATAAGGAAAGAAACTATATCTTACTAAAGAGTACCAAAGATAATGAAGCAAGATCAATACTAAACATATATGTACCAAGGGGTATAGCACCCAGATTCCTAGAGGAGAAATTAAGAGAGATGCAACAAGAAATAGAAAGTAAAACTATACTATTGGGAGTTCAACTTTGCTCTCTCATAACTAGATATATCAAACCACAAAATAAATAAGAAAGAAATTAAGGAAGTAAACAAAATGATGAGGTTAGGGTTCCTATGGTTCAGGAAGTTCGGCATAAGGTAGGGAGGTGTGGGAACCCCTTCTAGCAGTGCAGAGGTCCTTTATAAAGGAAATACGAACCCAGAAAGACAGACTGGTAAAAGAAGTTTATTATTGGCATTGTAAAGTCAGCCTTTGATATGGATGAATAGAAAGACTGAATTCCTTGGTGGCAAGGTCCTGATGGAGAAGTAAAGCTTCTAGTGGAGGAGTCCTGGCAGAGAAGTAAAGTTTCTAGCAGAGAAATCCCCACAGAGAGGTATAAACTCTTGTTAGGCAAATAGGTGAGAAAGATAAAAAGAGGGTAATGCTGAAAGAGAATATCATTTCAGTGGGCAGACAGTTGCTGCTATGTCAGGGAGAAAGATTCCTTGGCATGGCATATTAGATCCTCTGCAAGCATTGAGCCCCAAGTTGGCTTATTTTAATTGATATCTTGGCTACAAGCTGGGGTTTGCTCTTGATGGAGGTTGAGTGCACCTTGAGCTGGAATTAGAATAGAGAATCTTGGAAGTGAATGAGTGCCTGTGGACCAATCTTTACTCCTATAGAGAGCTTAATCAGTAGTGAGTGTTATCAATAGGGTTGGTGCCCTTCTCTCAAGATAACAGAATGAAGCTGTTTATCCTGTTTCCCTCAGGCGGGGTCTTTTTTTTTTTAATTTAATTTAATTTTTTTTTATTTAATAGCCTTTTATTTACAGGATATATGCATGGGTAACTTTACAGCATTAACAATTGCCAAACCTCTTGTTCCAATTTTTCACCTTCTACCCCACCCCTCCCCCAGATGGCAGGATGACCAGTAGATGTTAAATATATTAAATATAAATTAGATACATAATAAGTTACATGACCAAAACGTTATTTTGCTGACAAAAAGAATCAGACTCTGAAATATTGACAATTAGCTTGTGAAGGAAATCAAAATGCAGGTGTACATAAATAAGGGATTGGGAATTAATGTAATGGTTTTTAGTCATCTCCAGAGTTCTTTTCTGGGCATAGCTGGTTCAGTTATTATGTTCCATTGGAAATGATTTGGTTGATCTTGTTGCTGAGGATGGCTTGGCAATCACAACTGGTCATCATATAGTATTGTTGTTGAAGTATATAATGATCTCCTGGTCCTGCTCATTTACCTCAGCATCAGTTCATGTAAGTCTTTCCAGGCCTTTCTGAAATCATCCTATTGGTCATTTCTTACAGAACAGTAATATTCCATAATATTCATATACCACAATTTATTCAGCCATTCTCCAACTGATGGACATCCATTCAGTTTCCAGTTTTTAGTCGGGCGGGGTCTTTTACAGAGGCCAGGATTCAAAGAGACTTTCTCCTTGAAGGAATTTTAGAGAGAAAGTTTAGGGGTCCCTCCTCGTCATTCCCCCCTCCTCAAAAGGTGGAACTATACGAACAAAACTACAAAACACTTTCCACACAAATAAAGTCAGATCTAAACAGTTGGAAAATATCAAGTGCTCTTGGATAGATTGAGTGAATATCATAAAGATGGCAATACTACCTATATTAATTTATTTAGTGCTATGCCAATCAAACTCCCAAGAAACTATTTTACTGAAATAAAAAAACAAACAAACAAACAAAATTCATCTGGAAAAACAAAAGGTCAAAAATTTCAAGAGAATTAATGGAATTAAAAAAAGAAAAAGCAAATTAAGGTGGCCTAGCTGTACCAGGTCTAACACTATATTAAAACATAGCGGACATTAAAACCATTAGATACTGGCTAAAAAATAGAATAGTTGACCAATGGAAAAGGTTAGGTTCACAGGACAAAATAGTCAAAGACTATAGTGATCTGGTGTTTGACAAACCCAAAGAACCCAGCTTTTGGGATAAGAATTCACTATTTGACAAAAATGTCTGGGAAAATTGGAAACAAGTATGGCAGAAACTTGGCATCGACCCACATCTAACACCGTATGCCAAGATAAGGTTGAAATGGGTTCATTATCTAGACATAAAGAATTTTATAAATAAGTTAGAAAAACATAGAATAGTTTACTTCTCAGATCTGTGGAGGAGGGAAGAATTTTTGTCCAAAGAAGAACTATAGATCATTACTGAAAAATAATTTTGATTATATTAAGTTTTTTGTACAAACAAAACTAATGCAGACAAGATTAAAAGGGAAACAATAAACTGGGAAAACCTTTTTACATTCAAGGGTTTGGATGAAAGCCTCATTTCTAAAATATATACAGAATTGACTCAAATTTGTAAGAATTCAAGCCATTCTCCAACTGATAAATAGTCAAAGGATATGAACAGACAATTTTCAGATGAAGAAATTGAAACTATTTCTAGTCTCATTAAAAGGTGCTTCAAATCACTATTGATCAGAGAAATGCAAATTAGACACACTTGTCAGACTGGCTAAGATGATAGGATAAGACAATGTCAATTGTTGGAGGGGATGTGGGAAAACTGGAACACTGATACATTGTTGGTGGAATTGTGAATGAAATTCAATCATTCTGGAGAGCAGTTTGGAACTATGCTCAAAAAGATATCAAACTGTGCTTAGCATTTGACCCAGCATTGTTTCTACTGGACTTATATCCCAAAGACATCTTAAAAGAGGGAAAGGAACCCACATGTGCAAAAATGCTTGTGGCAGCCCTTTTTGAAGTGACTAGCGACTGTTATCAACTGGAGAATGGCTGAATAAGTTATGGTATATTAATGTTATGGAATATTATTGTTCTGTAAGAAACAACCAACAGGATGATTTCAGAGAGACCTGGAGAGACTTACATGAACTGATGCTGAGTGAAATGAACAGATCAAGAAGATCATTATACATGGCCACAACAAGACTATACGATGATCAATTCTGATGGACCGGGCTCTCTTCAATAATAAGATGATTTAAATCAGTTCTAGTTGTTCAGTGATGAAGAGAGCCATCTACATCCAGAGGAATGTGGGAAGTGAGTGGGGAACCACAACATAGCATCTTCACTTTTTCTGTTGATGTTTACTTGCATTTTGTTTTCTTTCTCAGTTTTTTTTTCCATCTTTACCTGATTTTTCTTATGCACCAAGATGACTGTATAAATAAATAAATATTGGATTTAGCATATATTTTACCATATTTAACATATATTAGACTACCTTCTATCTGAGAGTCAGGGGAGGGGGGGAAGGAGGGAAAATTTGGAACAGAAAGGTTTGCAAGGGTCAGTGCTGAAAAAATGAGCCATGCATATGTTTTGTAAATAAAAAGCTTTATAAAATTTAAACAAACAAGCAAAAAAAGCTGTGCTGATGATCAAAGTCTTTGCTAAATACTTTTTAGAACAAAACCCACTACAGGGCACACTCCCTCCCCCCCCCCCCCAAGACCCCTTCATAGTGCCTTCAATTTAGTGGTGACTTTGTGCTTACTCTAACTGACTCTATATAGTTATTATATACATAATGACTAATTATAACTAATTATTGTTAGTTTGCTAAACTCCTTTATGATTATAGGCTGTCACTTAAAGGAATAATCCACCATATTCCTTTAATGAAGTCTTCCAAATTTTTTTCCTAGATAACCCTATTTCTCTTATAGAACTATTTCATATTTCGTATGGCAGGTTCTCATTTTTTTCTCTTCATTTTCTCTGTAACCTCTTCTTCTAAATAATCCTACCTTTCCACAAATAGAATTCCCTTTGTGAATTTGTCAGGTGATTATTTCTAACTTGAAATTTCTACCCTGACTTCCTTATGGTCTTTGTATAATCCACATTGCAACATTCATTTCTCTATTTTTTCACTTCTGAACTGAGGTATTTATTGCTTTTATACTTTGGGCAATTCTCATGGATTGATGAAATCATTCCTTTTCTCTAGGGTGCCTTGATTCCTTCTTCATCCATAGGATGGGTTCTCAGTAAAGGCAGTCAGTCCTTGTCCTGATGGACATCTCATCTCTGATTGAGTCCTTAACACACCCAAGACAAGATATTGCAGACCCATTTCCTTCACAAGCCTCTCACAGCCCCATTTTACTAACATGAGGTAGGGGCTAATGGAATCCCAACCTTCTCTGAAGGAGGAAGCCCAGGTATCTCCTCATTATTTACTGGCTCTACTCATTTGGGAGTTTTCTGACTGGGCTCTCCACAAATCAAGTGCCTCCTTCCCACCTCTTTCCATCTTTATATCTTGATCAGATGGGGGCGGGGGAGAGGAGAGACAGAGAGAGTCGAATCCTAAAAACTTAGAGAAAAGAAAATTATGTAGGAGAGAGTCCTCAAGAATGTCAAAGCCGAGAGAAGAATCAAAAACATCAGGATTGGGGAGATGAACTTTATGGACTTAGAAAGAGAAAATCACCTGTGGAGTCTGTCTGGAAAGAAGCTGGAATGATTCAGAAGGTGGAGAGAAGGGCCCAGACTCTGGGGATTGGTGGATATTCTTATAGCAGATAAGGGTTTATTAGCCTGAGGCTTAGGAGAGGTTTGGTGTCTGAAAAGGCTATTTTTCTTTGAGTTGGGGGAGTTGCAGTCTTAGGGGAATTAGCACTGGGAGGATTAGGAGAGCATGGAGAAAGGGTTGAGATTTCTGAGAATGCTGAAGAAAAATAAAAGGAAGACAAGAGAAGTTAAATATCAGGGGGCTATGCTCCCCACAATGGAACAGTGTTGTCTCTGACTTCTGCAGTGTAACACAGTATTCTGAAAGGAAGATACCATGGAAAGGAGAAGTCAGTGAGGCTGGCCTTGAATAAAGGGCAGAAAGTACCTACAGGGTAGAGCTCAGAAGCTCCTTTTCTCTCTCAGTATCTGCACTCTCACGTGATCACATTAAAAAATACTAACCCTGTTGGTTTTTTCTGGGGCATTTTCCTATTTTTTCTGAGGCATATGTGATTTTGTTCTGATGCTTTCCTTCTTTTGTTGAGGTGTAGATCAAATGTCTAGATTTGGAGTACCTAAATGAAATCAAGGTTTAGTTAGTTCTAGTGGCAAATTTGGGGTATAGGGAGTCAAACAGAGATCCCCTGCAACCCCTTGGATTTGGCTCAAGGATACGGCGGTAAATGAGGTCTAGTAGCGGCCCAGATTTCTCAATAAAAGCATTTATTGGCCCGGAGAGCTAGATTGATAAAAGAGGTTTATTACTGAGTTTAGAAGTAGGAAATAGGTGAAGGTAGAGACAAGGAGGGCACTGGACAGAGGGTCCAGTGGACAGAGGGTCCAGTGGACAGAGGGTCCTCACATGGCTAGCATGTTTGGAATCTCTGCAAAGAGGGGTTCCCAGTGTGGCCCTTTTAAGTCGGAGACTTAGCTTGAGGGGCTTTTGGGTGTAGCCCCAAAGTTAGCTCAGGTGGGGCTGGGACAGGTCCAGATCTATTGGAATTCAAAGGGACCAGGATTTGTGAGTCAAAGGGTAATTTACATTAACTGGGGGAGGTTGGGAATCAAAGATTGAAATCTTTCCGCATCACTTTGAGATAATCATTGTTTATTTATTTTTAAAATTTATCATTACACTCACCTCCACATTCTTTTAAAAAACTCAGTTTGGTAAAAATGCAGGAAATCATCTACATCTGAAAATATATGTCTCATCCTTAAAACAGTGTTAATCATCCTTTGGCACGGAAGGACAGAGCATCCTATTGCACCCTTCCCCTTTAGAAGGTCAAAAAAATCCTTGAAGGATTGAGACAACGATCCAAGGGATTTGAGTAAAAAACGTGTCAGAGCTGTATTAAGTGGTAAATTAACCCTTGGACAATAAGTATGTGCACATATGCAGCTTAACTCTTTCTCAGTGATTTCAAATGACCATGATCAGGAACACGCAGCTTTTGGGCATCATGAGATGCTTCCATCAAACCCTGACAGCTTCTAAGTGCAACAGAGTCTTCCAGATTTTCAATTTGACAAAAAAGTGTTTCCAGAATTCCAGGAAGGTTGCACATTTTTGAACAAAGGGCCATGGGGCTGCAAAGGCCCTCAGTGTCTCTCTTCCTGCACCAGAGCAGTTCCCTCATTGCTGAGTTCCCTAGTGATCACATCTCCTCAAACCTGCAATCACCCAATCAAGATAGTCCCTAGTTCTGCACTCTTGCCTCAGTGCTGGCAGGCTACTTGAAAACCAGTCATTAGGAATGCCCAGTAGAGGCTATCTTGAAAGCACTATGGAAGACCACAACCATAACTGGGCAAATAAACAAAACTAAGAGTTGGTTTTATGAAAAAACTAACAAAACAAATAAATCTTTGCCTACATTTGATGATGAGACAAAGAAAAGGAAAAAAAAACCAAATCACTAACATCAAAAATGAAAGGGGTGAATTCACCACCAAGGAAAAAGAAATTAAAGCAATAATTAGCAGCTTTTCCCCAACAATATGGCAGCAAGTCTGACAATCTAACTGAAGTGGAAGAATGTTTACAAAAAATACAAATTTCCTAAGTTAACAGAAGAGGAAATAAAATATTTAAATAGTTCCATTTCAGAAAAAGAAATTGAACAAGTCATTAATGAACTCCCTAAGAAAAAATCTCCAGGGCCAGTTGGATCCACCAGTGAATTCTCCCAAACATTTAAAGAACAATTACTTCCAATACTATGTCAACTATTTGGAAAAAATAGGTGAAGGAATACTGCCAAATTTCTTGAATGCCACAGTTATGGCACTGCTACCTAAAATACAAAGGGCTAAAATAGAAAAAAAAATTACAGACTAGTATCCCTGTTGAATACTGATGCACAAATTCTAAATAATATATTAGCAAAGGGATTACAGCCACTTAGGCGCAGGATACTATACTACAACCAATGGGATTTATATCAGTAATGCATGGCTGGTTCAGTATCAGGAAAAGTTACTATAGGCAACCATACCAATAACAAAACCAACCAAAATCAAATTGCAATCCAATTGAAGCAAAAAAAGCTTTTGACTAAATACAGTACCCGTTCCTATTTTTTTTTTTTTTTAGTACCTGTTCCTATTAATAAACACTAGAGGGCATAAGAATAAAGGGAACTTTCCTTAAAACAATAAGCAATGCTTAGTTAAATCATCACCACTATTATTCAACATTGTTCTAGAAATGTTAGCTTCACTGATAAGAAAAGAAAAAGAAACAAAAGGAATTAGAATAGGCAATGAGGAAATAAAACTATCACTCTTTGGAGATGAGATATTTTGAAAATCCTAGAAACCCATTAAAATATCTACTGAAAACAATTCAGCTTTAGCAAAATTGAAGTATATAAAATGAAGCCACACAAATCATCAACATTTCTCTATATTACTGATAAGGCCCATAAGTAAGAGATAGAAAGAGAAATTCCATTGAAAATATCTATAAACAAAATAAAATAATTGGGGATCAAGCTGCCAAGGCAAACCCAAATATCATATGAACACGATTACAAAACACTTCTCACACAAAGAAAATCAGATGTAAACAACTGGAAAAATATTAATTGTTCATGACTAGGTTGAGCTGATATAAATCACAATTTTGCCTAAACTGGTCTATTTGGTCAGTGCCATAATAATCTAATTGCAAAAACATTACTTTATAGAACTAGAAAAAAACAACAAAAGCTATCTAGAAGAATAAAAGGTCAAGAATATCAAGGGATTTACTACAACAACAAAATACAAAGGATGGTGCCTTAGCAGTACCTAGAACTATGTTACAAAGCAGTATTAATCAAACCATATATATATATATATATATATATATATTTTTTTTTCATCTTAGCTGAGTCATTTGTGGTTAAATGAATTGCCCAGGATCAGACAGCTAGGAAGTGTTAAGCTTCTGGGGCCAAATTGGAACTCAGGTCTTCTGCCTCAGGACAGAGCTCAGAAAGGTCACCTTGAGGGCTATGCCTCTAGTAAGTGTACAGGGAAAAGAAAGAGACCACAGATAAAAAGGGCTATGGATCAGAGAATGAGAATCTAAGCAAGACAGAAAAGGAAGAGGGAAAGAGCCATCCTTATGGGAAAGGGAAAGAAAAATGGAGGAAATCTAAAAACCAATGAACTGGACTAGGTAAAGGGCAAGAGAACAAGGGGAATCTACAAAAGAATTTAAAGGGAAAGGGGGAATGAAAAAATGTAGATTGAGATGAAAGCAGAAGAGATGAATTAATGTTTGAGGAAATTAGAGGTAAAAGCCTTAATTATGGCATCTTCTAAATATGAAACATTTACAAAACTTCCAAGCCAAGGGAATAGAAATCTTAGAATCTGTCATGGCAAACCTGAAAGAAAAAAAGAAAGAGAATAGTGACATTGGAAATACTCAAAGGAAAAGGCAGCCTGGAAGTGAAGTAAAAAACAAGAACATTCAAAAAAAATTGGCCCCTTGCCAAAATAAATTGCATTTTTTTCTAAGACAGCAAGCACACAGACACCCTAAAGATCATGGATCTTCTGGAAACACATAATAGGAGGGAACATGGATTCAAGGATGAAGAAAATAATTTAAAAGAAGTGGGTAGAAATTCTAAACAGAGAAAAAATGATATTACAAAGGAAAAGAATTCAGAGATCACCTACAGAAAAACAAAACAAAAAATCCCATGAGTCCTGACTCTAAGCTAAGAGCAGTTATATTGAACAATTCAATTGAGAAGCACAAAGCCCTACAAGTCATGAGAGGAAAAACCTTCTCATACAAGCGATCTGGCTGACTTCTGTAGACTGATCTCTCCCCATGTTCTCTACCAAATTCATTTTCCTCCTTATTTTATTTCTTCACAAATCTGGCAAGAACCGATCAGATTTTTCTACAAAACCCTTTCCATATTCATTACTTTACGTAAGATTTCCCTCCAGTGTGGATTTTCTGATGTCCATAAAGACTTCTCTTGAATGTAAAAGTTTCCACATTGGTTACATGTTAGAATCCTAGTGTTAACTTAATGGAATTGGTAGAAACAGTGCTTATTGGTTCACACATTAGAGCTAATCCTTACAAAGTTATTAGAGCTGATGGAAACAATGCTTGTGTGTTTAGGATTTACACCTTTGGGAGAATTCACACATTAGCTCACACATTGGAATTCACAAGTTTGGGAGATTCACAGATAAGAAACCCACAATCCCACTCTCTCAGAGGAGTCAACCTTTGGGTTCACACCTTTAAGAGATCATATATAAGAAGCTCTTAGAGCTTCAGTTAGTCAGTCAATTGAAAAGATTGATAGGGGAGCATCAGTTGGAGATTGAGAAGCCATGAGTCAGAGTTGAGCTAGAGGCAGAAGCTGGAAGAGCTAAAAGACAAGCTGCAAGAGCTTTTGGAACCAAGGAAGGAGAGAGGCCTCCAAGAAAGCTAACAGGCCCAAGGAAAGAGACAAGACTTGGAAGGAGAAAATAAATGTTTGGATTTTATCAGCTGGCTGTATTTGAGATGATTATTACTAAGACCTGAAATAAAGGCTGCCTCCAGAAAACCTCCCCAAGAAACCTGATCCCAGAGAACCATCATATATTTTAGAAAAGAAAAAGAACACCACAGTTACATTCATAAGGATTTTCCTCAGTGGGGGTTCTCTTATGGATAATAAGAGTTGCCTTGCTTTGAAAAATCTATCCACCGAGGTTACATTCATAAAATTTCTCTCCAATGTTGATTTTCTCATGTCTAATGAGAATTCCCTTGTTTCTAAAACCTTTTCCACAGAAGTTATATTCACAAAATTTTTCTCTACTGTGGGTTCTGTCATGTCTAATAAGAATTTCCTTGCTTCAAAAAGCCTGTCTATAGTGGTTACATTCATAAGGTTTTTCTCCAGTGTGGGTTCTGTCATGTCTAATAAGAGTTTCCTTGCTTCAAAAAGCCTTTCGACAGTAATTATATTCATATGGTTTCTCTCCACTGTAGATTATCTCATGTCTAATAAGAGTTCCCTTGCTGCTAAAAGCATTTCCACACTGGTTACATTCATAAGGTTTCTCTCCAGTGTGGATTCTTTGATGTACAGTAAGAATTCCCTTTCTTCTAAAAGCCTTTGCACAGTGGTTACAATCATGAGGTTTCTCCCCAGTGTGGATTCTCTGATGTTCAATAAGAGCTTCCTTGCTTCTAAACCTTCCCAGACTGATTACATTCACAAGGTTTCTTGTCAGTTTGACTTTTCTCTTGTGTAACACAGATTTCTCTCCATGTGAATTCACTGGGGCTTATGGATGGTGGCCTGTGAGGTTCTACCACAGAAAAGCTTTTCTCCTTAGTAGTGTCTTTCATTTCAAACTCTGAAAAAACAACCAACAACACATAGTAAAATAGACACTCTACATACATATATATTAATATCCCTTTCCCTCCATCAATGAATACAAATTAAGTTATTTTTTATTTGCAAAGGCAAAAGAGAAAGTTTCTTTTTTTTTATTAAAACTTTATTTTCAAAATATATGCATAGGTAATTTTCAACATTCATCCTTGCAATACTGTAATTTTCTTCTCTAAAATGTAATATTCTCTGGTAGGAGGTTTCCTGGGGGCTTCTGGAGGCAGCCTTAATTTCAGTTCAATTTAATCACCTCAAATGCAGTCAGGAGTTAAAGTCCAGATCCTTTATTGTCTCTTCCAAAATCTTATCTCCTTCAGTTGGGGCTCAGCTAGTTTTCTGGAGGCCTTCCGGATCTTGGTTTCAGTGTTCTCCACAGAACAGCTTGACACCACTTCTCTGTCTTCCCTAGTTCTGTCCGACCACCTTCTCTGGCTTCTGAATCTCCTGGACTTCCAAGGGTTTGTGCTTAGTCTCCAGCCACAACAAAGGTGGAATGAATCTGTCTGCTCCCCCAAGAGGTTCTAGTGGCCTTGTGTCCTTTGGCCCCGAGAGCTCCTCCTTATATATGTTCTCTTAAAGGTGTGAATCTTGTGGAATTATAGTAAGTTACTTAGTACTTACTACTTACATGTACTTAGTACATGTAAATTAAAGAATCATTATCTCAGCAATTCCACTGACTTGGCACCTTGTAAGAATCCTAACACAATACCTCGTGTTCCAATTTTTTTTCCCTTCCTTCCCTCACCTCCCTCCTCTATATAGCAAGTAATCCAATGTATGTTAAAATATGTCATTCTTTTATACATACATCCACAATTTTTATGCTGCACAAGAAAAATCAGATCAAAAAGGGAAATAATGAGAAACAAAACCAAATGCAAGCAAACCACAAACAGGTGAAATACTAGGTTGTGTGCTTACTCAATCCCATAGTCCTCTCCAATAAAAAAAAGGCGGCTACCAACAGTTTTGCACGTGTGAAAGGCCTTTTCCCTTCTTTATGATCTCTTTGCGATACAGGTTCAGTAGAGACACTGCTGGATCAAAGGGTATGCACAATGTGATAGCTTTTAAGGCATAGTTCCATATTGTTCTCCAGAATGACTGGATCAATTCACAACTTCACCAACAATGTGTTAGTGTCTTAGTTTTTCCCCATTCCCTTCAACATACATTATTATCTTTCCCTGTCATCTTAGCCAATCTGAAAGATCTTGGTACGTCAGAGTTCTCTTAATTTACGTTTCTCTGACCAATAGTGATTTAGAATATTTTTTCATAGGACTAGAAATGATTTTTATTTTTTCATCTGAAAATTGTCTGTTTAAATCCTTTCCCCGCTGGGGCTAGTAACGCAAGAAAACCGTAATAGGATTTGTCACATCATCCTATTGGTTTTTTTTGGAGAAAGAGTCAAATGTTCTTCCCCAAACTGTTATGCTGTTAGCTTCCATTCTGGCAGAAGGTTCTAACTCAGAACCTGGGTAAAAAGGGCTCCTGGGCCTGCGCAGCCCCCAGCCTGATCAAAAGGGATCTTAACCTTAGCACCCCTGCTTCACAGAACACATTCATTGCCTAGTTTCCATCAGGGCCTCTAAAAGGGGCGCTTTCAGCAAACCTGGAGGACACTCTCCACGAGGTCAGAGAAGGAGGAGACCCAGTGGCCGGGTCAGCCCGCGGAAACCAGCAAGTGTGGGGGACGCTGGCTCCCACCTACCTGGGAAATGCACGCATGGTTCTGCCTTCCAGAAGACAAACTAATCAGTGCGAAAGGTCTGTGGGAAGGGAGGACCACCCGAAGGGCAGGAAGCTTCCCAACAACCCCCGTCTGTGACTGTCTTTCTGGTCCTCTTAGCCCCGCCCTGTCCATCCCCCAGAAGCAGGAGGCCTTTTGCAGGGCCAGGACTACAGGCCCCGCACCCGGCTCGGATCTCCTCCACTATCCCCTTTCCTCTATTTCCACCTCTCTGATTTGCTTCTTCAAATCCTCCCTGGAGCTCCCTCCTCTCTAAGCTTTCTCTTATAAACATTGAGCTTATTTCTTAAGTTGTTATCTCTTCTCTGGGAAGGAAGAAACCATAAAGTGCAGAAATGGAGCTAAGTTGAGTCTAAGCTGTGCACAAAATGAATGTCAATGAGTCATTCCCACCCCTATTCTTTAAATACCTTTACAAAAAAGGTATTCACCTAACAGGTAACTCGACTGAGATTGGTGAATACTGAGTGAGGGGGTGGACACATATAAGATAATGGTGAAATTTGCCAGAGTACAGGAGGACAGACTAGATTCCAAAATATGCTCCAAGTGCTCGGCCACAGGTTGGGCGCAGATATGTTCTAGTTGAATGTTGCAGGTAACTGCCTAACTTTGGGCCTCTCATGTTTCCTTTGGGCTCTCGATTCCTTTTTGCTTATAGAGCACAGCATTGGTTTTGCATCTGTCTTGCTTTTCGCTACCAGCCCCCCAATCTCAAAAATGACCTGAGTTCCGCAGACTTGGAAAGAGAAAACCATCTGAGAAGTCAGGAAGGAGGCTGGAAAGATTGAGAAGGTGGAGAGAGGAAGGGGGCCAGACTTTGGGGGACTGGTGGATATTCTTATAGAACATAAAGGCCCTCATCCTCCTGAGTCTTGGGGATTTAGTGAGAGAATAGTGAGGAAAGGCAAATACTTAAAAAGGGAAGGACAGCCTAGAAGAAGCAAAGTAAAAAACATGAAGATTAAAAAAAACAACTAGCTGCATTCTAAAATAAAGTGCATTGAATTCTAAGAGTGTAAGCACACAGACATCATAAGGATCATTGATCACCCAGAACAACATAACTTGGGGGAAAATGGACACAAGGATGAAGAAAATAATCCAAGAGAACCGGTCAGAACTTCTAAACAGAAAAAAATTGAAATTACAAAGGAAAGACTTCAGAGATCATCTTCAGAAAAAACAAAACAAAACAGCCATGGCTCCCGACTTCAACTGAGAAGCACAAAGTCCTACAAGTCATGAGAAGAAAGACTCTCATACAAGGGATCTGGCTGACTTCTGTAGTCTGATCTCTCCCAATGTTCTTTACCAAATTCATTTTTCTCTTATTTTAACGCCTTTCCATTTCTTCACAAATCTGGGAAGAACCAAACAGAATTTTCTACCAAACCCTTTACATATTCATTACTTACATAAGATGTGCAATAAGATTTCCCTTTTTCTGAAACCCTTTCCACATTGATGACAGGTAGAGGACTGGAACTCTGAAAAGGTGCATTAGAATCTAAGAGAGCAGAGCACTTCTGACTTCCTACTCAAGATATGATAATGGTTCTATAAACATACGGTGATGTGATGGCTCTCCTCATGATTGGTGCTTGTTGAATGTGTTGTGATGAGATAATCAGAGGCAAGGATTGGAGAGCAGAGGAAAAGGATCAGAGCTTCTCTGCCAGAGCACTCTAAGGAGAGAGGACTTCAGGCTCCAGATGCCAGAGTCCAGGATTCATCTTTGGCAAGTGCATGGTGGCTTGCCTGCCTCCTTCACTTCTCCTAAAGCGCAAGGACTTTGATCCTGACTCTGACTGATCCTGAGGCTCTGTAGAGAGCTAGCCCGGACGTTATAGTTATATTCATTAGGTTTGTCCCCAGGATGGCTTCTGCGATGTACAGCAAGTGATTCCTTATATCTAAAAGCCTTTCCACACTGGTTACATTCATAAGGTTTGTCCCCAGTGTGGATTTTCTGATGTACATTAAGATGTGCCTTTTGTCTAAAAGTCTTTCCACACTGGTTACATTCATAAGGATTTTCCCCAGTGTGGATTCTCTGATGTACAATAAAACCTCCCTTTTGTGTAAAAGTCTTTCCACACTGGTTACATTGATAAGGTTTCTCTCCAGTATGGATTCTCTGATGTACAGTAAGTGATTCCTTATAGCTGAAAGTCTTTCCACATTGGTTACATTCATAAGGTTTCTCTCCAGTGTGGATTCTCTGATGTACAGTAAGAGATTCCCTTTCTGTAAAACGCTTTTCATGTTGGTTACATTCATAATGTTTCTCCCCAGTGTGGATTTTCTCTTGTGTAGCACAGATTTCTCTCCAAGTGAAATTGCAGGGACTTAGGGATCTTGGCCTGTGAGGTTCTACCACAGAAAGGCTTTTCTCCTCAATAATGTCCTTCATTTCAAGTCTGATCTCTTGTTCTGAATAAAAACAACCAACAATAAACAATATGCATTCCCTTCCATTTATCAGCAGAAAACTTTTTTTTTTTTTTCGTCTTAGCTGAGCCATTTGGGGTTAAGTGACTTGCCCAGAATCACACAACTAGGAAGTGTTAGGCATCTGAGGCCGAATTTGAACTCGGGTCCTCCTGCCTTCATGGCTGGTGCTTTATCCACTGCACCACTGAGCTGCCCCAAAGATTTGCTTTCTAATGAGCTTCATGCACAAAATCATTGGATTCTCACAGTAAACCTGGGACAACACAGAAAGTATTTTCATACAACTCAGGCCTTCAGCTCAGAAGGTTGAGTGACTTGACCCAAATCGCAGCAGCACTGACTAAATATTCCACCCCATGAATGGGTAGCCTCTGCTTATAGTATCTGATGAATTATCTTCATTCTCAATTTTTCTCTTTCTCATTCATTTTCTGCATTATCAAGTTATCACTTTCATTTTTTTTTTCCTGATACATTATTTGAATACTAACCCTGTTGAGGTTTTAAATTATTTTATCTGAGGCATATGTGATTTTGTTCTAATGCTTTTTTTCTTTCAAATAATCACTGCTTATTTGTTTTTTAAAATTTATTATCACGTGCCCCTGTATATTCTTTAATAAACATTATTAAAAACCAAGAAAACAACATAATATAATATTTGAAATTGACCTCTGAGTACATTTGCTACTATTTAAAGCAATACTTGTCATGAACAATGAAAATATAGTTCATTTTAAGAGTAATTAGCAAGTAATTTCCACTGGTTACCATTTAAATAAATGAGATTCCATCTTTCAAGGGGAGCTTGTTCACCTCTCCTTCCATTGTCCACCTCATACACATGTGACCATTTTCATCACATCTGTTTCAGAATCAGAATAGAGCTGAGACTGTAAGGGGAAAAGTGTGAATAGGGCCTTGAATCAGCAAGACCTGAGTGTTCATCCCACCTCAGCAACTTGCTAGACAACTTACAAGACCTCTGTCTGCCTCAGTGACTTTATCTATAAAAAGGGCACAATAATGGCACCCGAGTCCTAGGGTTCTCCTGAGGATAAAATGAGACAATACTGACACACTGCATGTCACAGCAGGTGCGGTATAAATGCTAGGTATGGTATTTCATTCTGACCATTATCTCCCCAATTTTACTCTCCTTCTTATACCATCATTACCTTAATTACTTAGTGATTTGGGGAGGGACTAAATTGATCCAATTTATCTGGTCCACAGAGGGTTTCTACAGACTTACTGGTGTACTGCCTGCCCCAGCTGTCCGTGACCTCCAGGAGAGCAGGGGAAGTCCCTTGTCTCTCTTTATGTTCCTGGGGCACAGTCCAGGGCCCGGCTGATAGCAGGCACTTAAAAGTTTGCTGACTTAGAGAAGTTCTAAGAATTGGCTCATCTGGGAAAACCTGATCCCCTTTTGGGACTTTCAGGAGAATTCCATTGCCCCAAAGTGCAAACAATGATTTCTTACAGGATTCCAGATGATCGCTGGAAAGGACCTACAAGGCCATGGAGCGCTTCCCACTCATTTTACAAATGGGAAACTGAGATTCAGTGACTGGCAGAAGAGAATCTGAGAAAGAGATCTTCTTAAAAAGTGTCTGAAAAAGAATTCCAAGGCTGGTCTTTCTCCCCCAAACCTGCATTTTCTTCAGGATAACTCCCAGAAGTCACTAGTACTGCTCATATCCCTGCTGTCACCTCACTCACCTGGAGAGTGGCTCCTCAGGTCTTCTTGGTCCAGCATCCAGGGTACTTGTCTTTGCTTAAAATACAAGATCACATTTTCCCTGGGAACTGGAAGCCCTGGTCATGGAAATCAGGGAGGGAAGAAGAGAGAAGCTTGAAATTGAGTTTTCTTTAGGGAATGGGGAGTGGACCCAGAGCTGCTCCATTGAGATTCTGCCCATTATATTGAAATAGATGTTTGTGATACCCACTAATGCTTGTAATGAAAGACATCTATGATAAAGTTTGTCCCATCATCCTATTGTACACTTTTTTTTAGAGAAACAGTCAAATGCTCTTCCACCATTCTGGCAGAGAGTTCTAACCCCACACCTGCATAAAAAGTGTTATTGGCCTGAAGTAATATTATGCCATACATGTTTCTATCAGTTCTTTATCTGGATACAAATCACAGCTTTCTTCATTTGTGCTTTTTCATTAATTTGGGTATTTAGAATTGTCAAAGTATCTTATTTCCTGGAAGTTTTTTCTTAAACAAAATTTTTTTTTAATTGTTTGTATTGTAAAAAAAGCATAAAGCACAACACCTGGCAAACATCATCTGGAAAGAAATGCTGATTCCCTTCCTTTCCTTTCCCACCACTGGTACTAGGAATATGAGGGCAATAAGAAGAAAGATCAAGGACAAGTTTCCTGTACTAAAAACAACCATGGGCTTTGGGCTACAGAGTGATGCTTGCTAAAAAGAAGAGAATTCCCAATTCTGGCCCCGAGCCAAAGAGGGACAGGTTTTCAGCTATAACTGTGGGAGCAAATTTCAGAGCTCTGGTAGACCAGTCTGTGTCTAGGTCCCTACATGGACAAAATAAGCTCAGAGTAGTTCCTTGGATGAGATGCTTCCACACTGGTTTCATCTCTGACTTGAAGCTACTTAGAAGTGATGAGACAGCTTCAAGAGCAACTAGAGACACCCTCAGTTTTCTATCCCACAAGGAAAAGACACACAGGAGGACTATGGTGCTTGGACACAGAAGACCAGAGCTTTCCCCTTCCTGATATACCCCCAAACTCTGCACCCCAGGAAATGAAGATACACCCTTTGACTACAGATTCAGAGTTACCCTGGGAAATGTCCTTACCCAGGGACAGCACGTTCCGGGCATTCTCCAACATGACCTCCTTGTACAGCTCCTTCTGGGGAGGGTCCAAGAGGCCCCACTCCTCCTGGGTGAAGTCAACAGCCACATCCCTGAATGTCACCAAGTCCTAAAGCACCAAAGTCAGGAGATGAATTTTGAGGTGACTTTCAGCTCTACAAGAATCCAACCAACCCTCTCCAATTTACAAGAGGAAACTCAAGCAGAGATGGGATTGGCTCAAAGCTCATGCCATTTCTGAGGGTCAAAGTCGGTTCCTGAAACCACGGGAAAAGCTTTTTATAGAAGCAGTTGGAATAAAGCTGAGAAATGTCTTATTATTCAATGCATTTCCTTGTGTAATCAAGAAGAGTTTGTGTTTTATCTGTGAGGTAGATGGATCTGTGGAGAGCAAGAGGATGATGGGAAGTTTCTTCCTCAGCAGAAGTGACAAGTGATATATTCTAAAGAAAATTCTCTAAACACTTTGTGAGAAGCTGACAAGTACAGCATGCTCTGGGAAAAAAGTTTTATTGCTTCCCTGAGATACCACTGGGTATCATGGCCCATGTTGTCATGGGCAAAACAGCTCATGCCTTTATTGGTCACTGCTTTCATTTGTTTCAAATAATTACTCCTTAATTTTAATATTTCATTACAGAGAAACAAGAATAACTAGAAAAGAAGATTTATTAACTAAAAACCTTCTGGGGAAAGGATATTGCCAATTTCTTTATGAGAAATAAACGTTTTACAAAGATGCCTAAAAATGTACAAGCTGGGGAGAACAAGAATCATGAAGTTAAGAAGCCAAGAGATGGACCCTATATAGGAGGTGGCCAGAAGTGGGAATGCCCTGATACTGGGGAAGGGCCATCTATATTTTCAACCTGCTATAAGTACATGATTTTGGATTTCCTCTTTGAACCATCTGATTCATGATGTAATGTAGACTTTGAGCTTGCTGATTTCCCTTGTGAGGTAGAACCCAACCTGCCATTATCAGGAATAACCAATTCCTAGGGTATCCCCTTAGAGTGATGTGAGGAATGGAATTTTTTGTCAGCCTCAATTGTCTATCCCTCAAAGCTCTGGACATCTGGAAATAACCTCTAAGAGTCTGATGACCATGTCTGAGTTCTGGGACCCGAACTGCCCAGGAGCATCCCCTCTGGCTGCTCTTTGATACCTCCCTGTAAGATCCCAAATTCTTGTCTGCTACTTCATCTTCCTGCCCCAAGAAACCTCCACCCCTGAATCTCACCCATCAAAGATGTCCCTATGGTCAAAGTCCGTGCTAAGTACTTTGAACAAAACTCACTACAGGACACTCTCTGCCTCATCTTTATAGTGCCTTCAATTTGATGTTGCTTTATCTTTATAGCTAAGTCTATAAAGTTATGTATACTATACACAAAATAGAGCTAAGTATAACTAACTCAGGTCAGTTTGCTAAACTTTTTTGTGTTTCTACGCTGGTAAGGCAATGGACAAATCCAGTATTTTTCTTTGGAGTCTTCCCAATTCTTTTCCTGGGTAATCCTATTGATCTTTAAGCACTATTTCATATTTCCTCCTGCTGGTTCTTATCTTATCTCTTCATTTTCTCTATTATCTCTTATCCTAAATAAACCTACCTTTGGCAAAGAGAATGGCTTTTGTGAACTTGGGACATGTTTGGTTCTAACTAGGAAGGGCTACCCTGATGTCCTCAATGGTCTTTGTATGATCCGTATTTCAGCTTTACTTCTGACTTCTTTATTTGTTCACTTCTGACCAACTGAGGAAGTTATTGTTCTTTTACACTTTTTGAGATTGCCATGGATTGCTGAATCTTTCTTTTTCTTGAGGGAGAACTTCTTCATCCATAGGGTAACTTTTCAGTAAAGGAAGGAAGTCCTGATGGATGACTCATCTCTGATTGATTCCTTAACTCACACCCAAGAGAAGATATTGCAAAGCTCTCCTTCACAAGCCTCCCACAGCCCCCTTTACCAACATGAGGTGGGCTTAATGCACTCCAAACCTTCTGCTAAGGAGAAAGCCCAGCTACCTCCTTATTATTCACTGGCTCTCCTCCTTTGGGACTTTTCTGACTGGGCTCTTCACAAATCCCTGAATCAAGAGGCTCCTTCCCAGCTGGACCTCTTTCCATATTTCTTGGACCTTGGGATTTTTTTAAATCATTGCCAAGATGCAGGGATAGAATACTGAAATTCTGGCATGGTAAGTCTTCCCCAAAAAAGGGAAGAGAGAATAAACAGGAAATAAAAATATACCAAAGTGAAGGACAGCCCAGAGGAAATGAAGTAAACAACAATTAACAGTAGAAAAATCTGCCCTTGCTGAAGGGAAGTGTACTGAAGAAAAATACACAGCAGAGACATAGAAAAGCAAAGGATGGGAGCTCTCAGGAAAGGACACTGGTTAAAAAGAATGGACACTCTCATGAAGGAAATGGCCAAAGAGAACTAGTCACTTATGGACAAGAAAATGAAAATACAATGGAAGGACTCCCCAGCTCACCCACAGTGTTCCAAAAACCAAACCCAGGAACCAAAAACTAAACCCATAGCTACAAACTGCCAGCCTGGTAGTCGTCACCTCTAACACTTCAATTCAGAAGCACAAAGTCCTATCAGCCTTGAGGAGAAAGACCTTCTCAAGCCCAGGAACTGACTGACTGGAATAATAACATACCAATGCAAACCAAGGAGATAAGGGCAAGGGACAGAACAATGGGTTCCAGAGAGCACAGGAGCGGAGATGGGGCCCAGCATGACCTAGCCTTATCCTAGGTCATCCTGGGTGCAGAGGGGAGTTTAACAATAAGGGACAAAAAGGGGGCATTCTGTGGTAAAGAAAGGCCTGAGTTCCAGTAAGAATACAGAGAAGTGGTCAGATAGGGAGGGGGAAAGGCAGGAAAGAGCCGAATCCTAAAAACTAAGAGAAGAGAGGACCCTGGAGGAGTCACCAGGAATGTCAAAGACTGGAGAATAGTTAAGTTAATGGAGGACTGGGGAGATAAGCTCCATGGACTTGGAAAGAGAAGACCACCTGAGGGGTCAGTCAGGAAGCTGGAAAGATTGAGAAGGTGGAGAGAAAAAGGGGCCAGATTTTGGGGGATTGGTGGATATTCTTATAAGAGACAAGGGACCTCAGCCTGAAGTTGGAGGTTAAGTGCCTGAAAAGGCTATTTGACTTTGGGTTAGAGGGAGCTGCACGCCTAGGGGGAACTAGCACTGGGAGGGGCAGGAGAACATGAAGCCAGGGTTGAGATTTCTAGGAGAATGCTGAAGAAAATTAAAAGGAGAAAGAGATGTCAAATATCTTTGCCAAAGGTAGGTTTATTTAGGATAAGAGATAATAGAGAAAATAAAGAGATAAGATAAGAACCAGCAGGAGGAAATATGAAATAGTGCTTAAAGATCAATAGGATTACCCAGGGAAATTGCCCTGTGGGGCCAAAGTTCCCCACAATGGAGCAGCATTCTCTCTGACCCTGCAATGACACACAGTATTCTGAAAGGAAGACACCATGAAAAGGAGGAATCTGTGGGGCTGGCCTAGAAGTAATGGCAGAAAGTACCTACAGGGCAGAGCTCAGAAGATCACCCTGGGGACTTTGACTCTAGGAAGTGTACAGGGAAAAGAGAGACTATAGGAAGAAAGGGGTATGGATGAGAGCATGAGAATCTAGGCAAGGTAGAAAGGGAAGAGAGAGAGTGAGGAGAAGAGAAATCCTTATGGGAAAGGGGAAGAAAATGGAGGAAATCTAAAAGCCAATGAACTGGACTAGCTAAAGGTCAGGAGAAGAAGGGGAATCTACAAGAGAATTTAAAGGGAAAGGAAGAATGAGGAAATGTAGATTGAGAGGAAAGTAGAAGAGATGAACTACTCTTTGAGGAAACTGGAGGTAAAAGACTTATTTATGGCATTTTCTAAATATGAAACATTTACAAAACAGCTAGGCCAAGGGAAGGGAAATCTCAGAATCTGCCATGGCAAACCTCCTGAAAAAAAAAAAAAAAGAAAGAGAATAGTGAGGGAAAGGAAATACTTAAAAAGGAAAGGGCAGCCTAGAAGAAGTGAAGTAAAAAAAAGAACATTCAAAAAAATTGGCCCCTTGCTGAAATAAAGTGCATTTTATTCTAAGACAGGAAGCACAGACATCCTAAAGATCATGGATCTTCCAGAAACATATAATTGGAGGGAAAATGGTCTCAAGGATGAAGAAAAGAATTCAAGAGAAGTGGGTAGAACTTTTAAACAGAGAAAAACTGAAAATATAAACGAATGAATTTATAGATCACTTACAGAAAAACAAAAAACCAGATAACCCATGGTTGCTGACTCCAAAGCCAGTAGCAGTTACACTGAACAATTCAATTCAGAAGCACAAAGCCCTATGAGTCATGAGAAAAAAGACCTTTTCATACAAGGGATCTGCCTGACTTCTGTAGGCTGTTCTGTCCCAGTGTTCTCTACCAAATTCAATTTCCTTCTTGTTTTAATGCCTTTACATTTCTTCACAAATCTGGCAAGAACGAATCAGATTTTTCTACAAAACCCTTTCCATATTTATTACTTACATAAGATTTCCCTCCATTGTGGATTTTCTGATGTCCAGTAAGACTTCTCTTGAATCCAAAAGTCTCTCCACATTGTTTACATTCATAAGGCTTCTCCCCAGTGTGGATCCTCTGATGTAGAGTGAGAGATTTTTTGCATATAAAACCCTTTCCACACTGGTTGCATTCATAAGGTTTCTCCCCAGTGTGAATTCTCTGATGTACAATAAGATCTCCCTTGATTCTAAAACGCTTTCCACACTGACTACATTCATATGGTTTCTCCCCAGTGTGGATTCTCTGATGTTCAATAAGAGCTCCCTTTTTTCTAAAATCCTTTCCACACTGGTTACATTTATAAGGTTTTTCCTCAGTGTGGATTCTCTTATGGATAATAAGACAATCCTTTCGGGTAAAAGCCTGTCCACACTGGTTACATTCATAAGGTTTCTCTCCAGTGTGGGTTCTCTGATGTACAGTAAGATGTCCCTTCCTTCTAAAAGCCTTTCCACACTGATTACAATCATAAGGTTTACCTCCAGTGTGGATTCTCTGATGTACAGTAAGATCTCCCTTGCTTCTAAAAGCCTTTCCACAGTGGTTACATTCATAAGGTTTCTCTCCAGTGTGAATTCTCTGATGTTCAGTAAGAGATCTCCTATTTCTAAAACACTTTCCACAGTGGTTACAGTCATAAGGTTTCTCTCCAGTGTGAATTCTCTGATGTGCAATAAGAGCTCCCTTTTGTGTAAAAGTCTTTCCACACTGGTTACATTTATAAGGTTTCTTGCCAGTTTGAATTTTCTCTTTCATAACACACACTTCTCTCCAAATGGAGTCACAGGGACTTATGGATGGTGGCCTGTGAGGTTCTACCACAGAAAGGCTTATCTCCTCAGTAGTGTCCTTCATTTCAACTCTGATCTCTTGCTCTGAAAAAACAACAAAAAACAAACAGTAAAATAGATACTACACACACATATATATTAATATCCCCTTTCCTTGATCAAGTAAACACAAATTATTTTTTATTTGCAAAGCCAAAAGAGAAAAATCTTGTTTCCTTTTTTTTTTACTAAAATTTATTTTCAAAATATATTCATAGATAATTTTCAACATTCATCCTTATACCTTGTCTTCCAAATTTTTTCTCCCTTCCTTTCTTCACCCCCTTCCTTTAAACAAGTAATCCAATGTATGTTTAAAACATGTACAATACTTCTGTACATACTTCCACAATTTTTATGCTGCACAAGAAAAATCAGATCAAAAAGGGAAAAAAATGAGAAAGAAAACTAAATGCAAGCAAACTACCAAAAAAAAAAAGGTGAAATACTAGGTTGTGATGCTTACTCAATCTCCATAGTCCTCTCTCCACTACAGAAAAGGCTGCTATAAACATTTTTGCACATGTGGAAGGCCTTTTCCCTTCTTTATGATCTCTTTGGGATACAGGTTCAGTAGAGACACTGCTGGATCACAGGGTATGAACAGTGTGATAGCTCTTTGGGCATAGTTCCATATTGTTCTCCAGAATAACTAGATCAGTTCAAAACTCCACCAACAATGTATTAGTGTCCCAGTTTTTTCCCTCATTCTCTTCAACATACATCATTATCTTTCCCTGTCATCTTAGCCAATCTGAAATATCTGGTCCCTCAGAGGTCTTAATTAACATTTCTGTGACTAGTAGTGATTCAGAGCATTTCTTCATAGGACTAGAAATGATTTTTATTTTTTCATCTGAACATTGTCTGTTCAAATCCTTTGACCATTTATCAATTGGAGAATGGCTTGCATCCTTATAAATTTGAGTCAGTTCCAAGAGAAAAGTCTTCAATGGACAGAATCAATCACTTAAAAATCCCAGTAGCTCACATCTGAAGACTGATTTAATTTTGAGTGACCTTCATGCACAAATATATTCGATTCTCACAGTAAGCCTGGGACAACACAGAAATGACCTTCATTCTTACCACTTGTACAACTCAGGCCACCAGCTTAGAGGGATTGAGTGACTTGACCTAAATCCCAGCAGCTCTGCCTGGAATTCACACCTTGTGAATGGCCAATCTCTTCCTACAATATCTGACAAATTCTAAATTTTTCCTTTTCTCTTTCAGTGTCTGCATTTTGACATAATCACATTCAAAAATTTTTTTTTTCTGATACATTTGGATACTAAGGCTGTTGGGTTTTTTCTGTGGGATTTTTCTATTTTATTTGAGGTATATGTGATTTTGTTCTGATGCATTACTTCTTTGAGATAATCACTGCCTATTTATTTTTAAAAATTTATCATTACATTCCCCTCCACATTCTTTTAACAAGCCCAATTTTTTAAAAATGCAGGAAATCATCCACATCTGAAAATGTATGTCTCATCCTGAAAACAGCGTTAATCATCCTTTGGCATTGAAGGACAGAGCATGCTATTGCACTCTTCCCCTTTAGAAGTTCAAAACATTCTTGAAGGATTGAGACAACAATGCAAGGGATTTGAATTAAAAATGAGCCAGTGCTGTATTAAGTGGTGAATTCTCTCTTAGACAACAAATATGTACACATATGAAGCTTAACAGACCTTTCTCAGTGATTTCAAATGACCATGATCAGGAACATGCCATTTTGGGGATTCATGGGGTACTTCCATCAAACCCTGAAGGCAAGTGCAACAGCGTCTTCCAGATTCTCAGTTTGACAAAAATTGTTTCCAGAATTCCAGGCAATTTTGATATTCGTGAACTGCAAAGACCCTCAGTGGCTCTCTCCCTGCACAAAAGCAGTTCCTTCATTGCTGAGTTCCCTAGTGATCACATGTCATCAAACTTATAATTACCAGATAAAGATATTACCTGGTTCTGCACTCTTGCCTCAGTGCTGGCAGCCTACTTGAAAATCAGTCAGAAGGAATGACCAGTAGAGGCCTTCCTGAAATCCCCATGGGAGACCACAACCACAATTGGAGTAATAAACAAAACAAAGAGTCAGTTTTATGAAAAAATTAACAAAATAAACAAATCTTTGCCTACATTTCATGATGAGAAAAAGAAAAGAAAAGAAAAAAAACCAATCACCAATATCGAAAATAAAAGGGGTGAATTCATCACCAACAAAAAAGAAATTAAAGCAATAATTAGGAGCTTTTTTCCTGAACACTATGGCAACATGTCTGACAATCTAACTGAAATGGAAGAATGTTTACAAAAAATACAAATTTCACAGGTTAACAGAAGAGGAAATAAAATATTTAATAGTTCCATTTCAGAAAAAATAATTGAACAAGTCATTAATGAACTCCCTAAGAAAAAATCTCCAGGACCAGTTGGATCCACAAGTGAATTCTCCCAAACATTTAAAGAACAATTGCCTCCAATACTACGTCAATTCTTTGGAAAAAATTAGGTGGAATACTGCCAAATTTCTTGTAAAGTACAGTTTTGGCAGTGCTACCTAAAACATGAAGGACTAAAACAGAAAAAAAAGATTATAGACTAATATCCCACTTGAATACTGATGCACAAATTGTAAATAACATATTAGCAAAGATGTTACAGCAACTTATCAGCAGGATAGTACACTATAACCAATTGGGTTGTACCAGTAATATACCAGTAATGCATGGCTGGTTCAGTATCAGAAAAATTTACTATAGTCAACCACATCAATAACAAAACTAACCAAAATCATATTACAATCCCAATAAAAGCAGAAAAACTTTTGACAAAATAAATTACTCATTGCTATTAATAAACACTAGAGGGCATAGGGATAAAGGGAACTTTCCCTAAAACAATAAGCAAAACTTTGTTAAAACCTATAGAAAGCATTATATAAAATGAAGAGAAGCTGGATGCAGTCCCAGTAAAACCAGGCATTAAATTATCACCACTATTATTCAATATTGTTCTAGACATGTTAGTTTTACTGATAAGAAAATAAAAAAAAAACCAAATGGAATTAGAATGGGCAATGAAGAAATAAAACTATCACTCTTTGGAGATGATATGATGAGATACTTCGAGAATCCTAGAAAATCATCAAAATATCTACTGAAAACAATTCACAGCTTCAGTAAAATTGCAGTACATAAAATGAAGCCACACAAATCATCAGCATTTCTCTATATTACTGATAAAGCCCATAAGGAAGGGATACAAAGAGAAATTCCATTGAAAATGTCTATACACAAAATAAAATAATTAGGGATCAAGCTGCCAAGGCAAACCCAAATACCATATGAACACAATTACAAAACACTTCTCACACAAAGAAAATCAGATCTAAACAACTGGAAAAATATTAATTGTTCATGGCTAGGTTGTTCTGATATATAAATCACAATTTTGCCTAAATTGGTCTATTTGTTTAGTGCCATAACAATCAAACTGCAAAAACATTTTGTAGAAATAGAAAAAAACAACAAAAACTGTCTAGAAGAAAAAATGGTCAAGAATATCAAGGGATTAACAACAACAACAAAATATAAAGGATGGTGGTTTAGCAGTACCAATCCTTGAGCTATGTTACAAAGCAGCAGTAATCAAACCATTCGGTACTGGCTAAGAAATAGAGTGGTGTTGGAATCCTTACAAATTGTTAGCTCTTTAGAGTTGATAGGGACAATAATTATCTAATTTAGCATGGTTCAGTATGATTGATCTGATCTTACAAGGAGATGTTATGGGCCAGAAGAAAAAAGTATTAAGTGGAGCTGATAGAAACAATGCTTGTGTTCACACCTTTAGAGAGGCTCATATAAGCAAGAAGCTCTTAGGGCCAGAGAGCAAGCATTCTGGGAGGAAACCCATAATCCCACTCTCGGATCCCACAATCCCACTCTCGGAGAAGGAGCATAAATAGAGCTTCAGTGAGTTAGTCAAGTCAGTTCAGGAGAAGCTCTCTTGGAGGCGCAACCAGATTCATTCATCCCACCATGGTGGCTGGCCTGAAAGGCTCTCCAGAAAGCTGCCCAGCCCCAGGCAAGAAGGCAAGACTCGAAGGAGCACTCTGGGAGATTGAGAGCCAGAAGCCCTCTCTCAGAAGCAAGAGAGATTCATTCCATTTTCCACCTTTGTGATGGCTGGAGGCTGAAGGACAAACCTTTGGATTTGGAGACATTTGGAGGGAGCTCTTGGCACCAAGCAGAGAGACAGGCCTCTAAGAAAGCTACCTGGGCCCAAGGAAGGAGAAAATAAACATTTGCATTTTATCAGCTGGCTGTGTTTGGAGTGATATTACTTTTAACTGAAACTAAGGCTGCCTCCAGAAAACCTCCCCGAGAAACCTGCTCCCAGAGAGAACCATCTTATATTTTAAAGAAGAACACCACCACATTTTGGTGTCCGAACATGGGACAAAATCCTGATTCCAGTGGAAAAGCCTCTGATCCTGATCTCAGTGGAAAAGCCTCTGATCCTGATCCAGTGGAAAAGTCTTCCCAACCCAGAAATTAGGGTGAGTACAACAAAGAAATTTTGTTAAGAGTTAAAGTAGAATTTCAGGTAAGATGGGACAGATGTTTAGAAAACAGCCTTCTGTTTCTGTTTAAGGAAAATGTTTAAAGAGCATTGTTAAAGTTATGAAAAGCCAAGGTTTGATTATAATTTTGCAGCAGATCACTGAACTTTTAGAAATTAAGAACATATGTCCTTGTTTCTCTCTGGAAAAAAGAATTGGATTTAGACGAGTGGAAATTAGTAGGAGAGGATCTTTGTCAATTCTACAATAAAAATGGACCTCACTCAATTTCCAAAGACATACGTAATACATATAATTTAATACACCTGGCTTTAGGAAATTTTATAAGTGTTAAAATAAGGAAAAAGAAGAAAGTGCAGGAAGAGGAGGTGCCAACTAAACTAAGTGAAAAGCAGGAAGAATCAGATAGAATGGAGTTAAGTACAATTCTGAGTGTGATACTTCACAGAAGGATAAATTAGATCATTCCACATCTTATGACCCTCCCCCCTCAATTAACCCTTCATGGGTAGAGGAAGAAGTAAGAGGGGGAGAGGGAATAATGCAATCAGAACCACCTATTAAGGCATGTCCTATGAAGCAGTATATGACAAGATTAGAAGAGGCATTAAATAAGGCAAAAAATGAAGGAGAAGATATATCTGATTTTATCAATGCATACCCTGTGATCGAAGAGCTTGACTCTTCAGGTCAAAAAGGGAGAAGATACACTCCTTTTAATTTGGAAAAAATTAAAGATTTGAAAAAGGGTTACACTCTTTATGGGGCTAAATCCTCTTATGTTAAGTTGTTACTAGATAATTTGTCTTATGAAATCTTAACCCCGAATGTTTGGAAATCCATAGCTAGGACATGCTTAGAATCTGGACAAAATTTATTGTGGCTTTTGGAGTTTCATGAATTATGTAGGATTCAAGCCCAACACAATAGGCAAACAGGAGCTATTAGACAAATCACTTTTGACCAACTAAATGGTGAAGATCAGTATGGAGAGAATTCAGAACAGATTTATTATCCCTTAACAGTGTATGAGCAAATTTCTTAGGCTGCATTAAAAGCTTGGAGTTCTCTCCCTGGACAGAAAGATGGATGTAAAGCCTTCACAAAAATAGAACAAGGTCCCAATGAACCTTTTGCAGATTTTGTGGGACATTTGCAAACAGCTGTAACAAGAACCATTGGAGATAATGCTGCTACAGAAATAATGACCAGACATCTGGCTAAGGAAAATGCCAATGAGGTTTGCAAAAGAATTATATGGGGAGTAGACAAAGATGCTCCTTTGCAGGAGATCATAAGACCCTGTGCCACAGTGGGCACAAATGCTTATTATATCCAAACTATGATGAATGTGGAAAGACAGGGTCCCTCTTGGCAAGGGACTTCTAGAGAAACTCGTCGATGTTTTCAGTGTGGAAAAGTTGGACATTTGAGAGCCCAATGCAGATACAGAGAAAGAGTGAGAGGACAGAGTGAGAGAATAAAACCTAAAACCCCATGTCCAAAATGTAAGCAAGGCTTTCACTGGGCTCTGTGGGGGACCTGGAGAAATGAAAGGTACTCTTGGGCATCCAAGGTATCAATCAAAAGCAAGGGACATGTGAGCTGAGGCTAGACCAGAAAGTCTTTAGCAATTCAGGACTCTGATGTTATCAACCAACAGAAAAAATGGATTACAGTTGGGGAAAACAGGCCTTTTAACCCAACAGGGCAGTGTCCATGCAATACAGTTCCAAATTCAGATCAGAGGAAACGAAAAAGAGAAAACCCAAAACAAAGGAGAAGATTTAAGAAACATCTGAATGGCATGGCTGACAATGAGACTGTTAAAAGAACTTTTAAATTCAGCCCTGTTCTTGCCAGCAGGAATCAATTCCTAGAAAAAATTTTGTGAGACTTTGAGTACTTAGAACATGAACTAATGGACAATGGATTTTGGACTATTTTGGACTTTGGACTAAAACTTGTTGATTCATGTTTTTTACTTACTATAGCCTGTGTTCTTTATTGCTTATGTCATTATGTGTAAGCTTCCCATATTGATGGTTTTATGTATACGTTTCAAGTGGCCCTTTAGAAACCCACTAATCTATTTGATTCCCCATTTCCTTTGGGTTTTTATTCCTTCCTGAGATGTCAGGGAGGGTGTGACCACCTTCTTTATGGTGTTTTCAAGTTCTCACCTCCTTAAAATCAGGAGGCTGAACCATGTAAACAAAAAGGGGAATGGAACTACAAAGTGAATTTTAAGTTGATAGAACAAAATTATCTTTTACATGTAAGATTGATTGATTTTCAAGGAGGTTAGGGAGTTAAACAAACTAAGAGAACTGATAGAAACAATGCTTGTTCACACCTTTAGAGCCAATGCAAGCTCTTAGGGCCAAGAGCACCTGGGAGGAAACCCATAATCCCACTGGAAAGGGAATAAAAGGCTCAGTGAATCAGTCAAGTCAGTTCAAGAAAAGCCCCTGGAGGAACCGATTTATTCATCCCTTGGCTGGCTTGAAAAGGCCTCCCAGAAAGCTGCCCAGCCCCAGGCAAGAAGACGTTTCGAAGAGCCCTGGGAGAAGGGAAGCCCTCCTCAGAAGAAGAATTCATTCCATTTTCCACCTTTGTGATGGCTGGAGGCTGAAGGACAAAACCTTTGGATTTGGAGACATTTGGAGGGAGATCTTGGAACCAAGCAGAGAGATAGGCCTCTAAGAAAGCTACCTGGGCCCAAGGAAGGAGAAAATAAACATTTGCATTTTATCAGTTGGCTGTGTTTGGAGTGATTGTTACTTTCAACTGAAACTAAGGCTGCCTCCAGAAAACCTCCCGGAGAAACCTGCTCTCAGAGAGAACTATTATAAAAAAGAAGAACACTACAATTTGGTGCCCAACATGGGGCCAAAGCTTCTTGCATATATGAGCTCTATAAAGGTGTGAATACAAGCATTATTTCTATCAGTTCTACTTAGTATGTTGTTTCAAGTTCTGGCCCATAACATCTCCTTGTAAGATCAGATCAATCATACTGAACCATGCTAAATTAGATAATTATTTTCTCTATCAACTCTAATGAGTTAACATTCTGTAAGGATTCCAACAGAGTGGGGCATCAGTGGAATAGATTAGACATATAGGATACAATAATCAAGCCTATGGCAATGTGATATTTGATAAACCCCCAAACTCCAGATTCTGGAATAATAATTCTCTATGTATGCTGGGAAACATGGACAATTCTCTATGTATGCTGGGAAACATGGACAATAACATGTCAATAGAGTCTAGCAAAGATCTACATCTTATACTCTATACCAAAATAAGGGCAAAATAGGAACATGATCTGGGCATAAAGGATGATACCATAAACCAATTAGGAGAACAAAGAATTTATCTATTAGATCTTTGAAGAAGGGATGAATTTATTGTAATGTTGTCTCTATAATGTAATGTTTTCTGTTGAGATTTTCTTGGGGTCTCTGGGGGCAGCCTTTGTTTCAGTTTAGTAATCACTACACGAGTAGCCAGGGGTTAAAGTCCAAATCCTTTATTGTTTCTTTCAAAGTCTTGTCTCCTTTCCTGGTGCCTGGTTAGCTTTCTTGGAGACCTATCTTTCTCCTTGGTTGTGAGAGCTTGACCTCCTGCCTCCTTCTCTGCCCTCTGAATCTCTTTGGATACAAAGATTTGTGCTTCAGTCTCCAGTTATCACAAAGGTGGACCATGGAATGAATCTGATTCAGCCTCCAAGAGCTTCTAGCATATATTGTTCCTAATCATTATATCACTAGGAAAGCATTAGTTGTTGTAGGATTAAATCAATGCTAAGCTAGATTTAATCATTGTCTCCTCAATTGCACTTAGTACCTTGTTTCAAGTTCTGGCCCATAACATCTCGTAGGATTAAATCAATCATACTGAACCATGCTAAATTAGATAACTATTGTCTCTATCACTTCCACTGACTTAGTACCTTGTAAGAATCCTTTGATCAAGTTCAGAGTTCTGGCCCCTAATATCGCTCGCTTTCTTTTGTTTTCAGAATATAGGTGATCATGACCTTCCTGACTTCTCAAGGAGGTAAGAACCCTCAAAATGGAGGTGATTTCACCTTCCCTGACTGCTCAAAAAAGGGGTGAAGACACCATAAAAGGAGGTGATTATGTCCTCCCTGATGTCTCAGGAAAGGCAATGAAAACACTAAAGGAAATGGGAAATCAAATTAGATTATTAGGTTTCTGAAGGGTCTCACTTTGAAACAGGTATACATTAATCCATCAATATGGGAGGTATTACACATAATTATATAAGCATATAGTAGCACAGGCTAGTAGTGATGTAACAGGTAACATGAATCATCATGAGGATTTATACATGTCCATAAGTCCTAGAAATAGTCCATAAGCAATCTATTATCCATTACTTCACACGTGTAGAGAATTCAGCTATTCCTTATGGTTTTCAAGTTCTACAACAATCTTGTCAACAATTTTTTATCTCAGGAAATCCAATGACTCCTGCTGGTTTTAAAGTTCTGTAACAGTCTCATCAGCCATGCTCTTTCAGTATCAGATGTTTCTTAGGTCTTCTCCTTTGTTTTGAGGTTTTTCTCTTTTTCTATCTCTCTCCAAGTACTTGTGGGCACCCTTCTGTTTGCTTCTCCATCTGTAGGAATACAAACAAACCCTTTCTCCCAAGCAGTTAACCTATCTAGTCCCTTCTATTTACCACTTTCTAAATCTCTCATCACCTGGTAATTACATTGGAGCTGCTTGCAATGGACACTGCCCTTCTGTTGGGTTAAAAATCTTGTATTCTCCCCAATTGTAATTCCTTTCTCCCATCTGATTGCTTTTTGGCTGATTGATAATATCAGAGTCCTGAACTTCTAAAGGTATAACCTGGGCTGCCATTATCCCCACCTGTCTTTTGTTTGAGATCTTGGAGCTGGGCCCTGCCTCTCATTTCCCTGGGTCAGTCTACATTCTGAGGCCCAGTGGAAACCTCGGTTGCATTTTGGACACAGGGTTTTGGGTCTTCTCTCACCCTGTCTTCTCACTCTATCTCTATACCTACATTGAGCTCTGAGATGTCCTACTTTCCCACATAGAAAGCATCGGCGAATCTCTCTAAAAGTCTTTTGCCAAGAGGGACCCTGTCTTTCCATATTCATCATAGTCTGGGTATAATAAGCATTTGTGCCCACTCTGGCACAGCATCCTATTATCTCCTCTAAAGGAACATCTTTGTGTAGTCCTCTTATATTTCTTCTGCAAACCTCATTGGCATTTTCTTTAGCCAGTTGTCTGATCATAATTCTTGTAGCTGCATTTTCTGCAATGGTTCTTGTGACAGCTGTTTGCAAACATCCCACAAAATCAGCAAAAGATTCATTGGGACCTTGCTCTATTGTCGTGAAGGCTTAACCTCCATCTTTTCCTGGGAAGGTACCCCAAGCTTTTGTAGTAGCAGCAGCAATTTTCTCATATGCTCCTATGGGGTAATTAATGTGTGCTGAATTCTCTGCATACTGACCTTCACCTGCTAGTTGGTCAAAGGGGATTTGTATGTTAACTCCACTTTGGTTATTGCATTGGGTTTGTATCTTACATAATTCACTATATTCCAAAAGCCACAACAAGTTTTGTCCAGGTTCTAAACGTGTCCTTGCTATGGATTTCCAGTCACTAGGGGTTAAGATTTCATAAGCCAAACTCTTTAGTAATATCTTAACATAAGACGATGGAGCCCTGTAAAGAGTGCAACCCTTTTTCAAATCCTTAATTTTTTTCAGATCAAAAGGAGTGTATCTTGTCCTTTGCTGACCTGAAGAGTCAAGGTCTTCAATCACAGGGTATGCATTTATTAAATCAGATATATCCTGTCCTTTTTTTTTTTTTTTTTTTTTTTTTTTTTTAACCTTAACCAGTGCCTTTTATAATCTTGTCATAGGCTGCTTCATAGGTGGTGTTGATTGTGCTACTGCCTCTCCTCCTCCTCCTCCTCCTTCTCCCTCCACCCATGAAGGGTTAATTGAGGGAAATAGGCCAGGGGATGGGGAATGCCCCAATTTCTCCTTCTGTCAAGCACCACACTCAGAATTGTACTTAACTCCATTCTTATCTGATTCTTCATAATTGCTACATGGTCAAAGGATATGAACAGACAATTTTCAGATGGGAAATTAAAGCCAATTAGAGTTATATGAAAAAATGCTCTAAATCACTATTGATAAGAGAAATACAAATTACATATCTCTGAGGTACCACCTCACACGTCTCAGATCGGCTAAGATCACAGGAAAAGATAATGATTAATATTAAAGTGGATGTGAGAAAAGTGGACACTAATGCATTGTTGGGGGAATTCTGAAATGATCTAACCATTGTGGAGAGTAATTTGGAACTATGTCCAAAGGGCTATCAAACTGTGCATACCCTTGGATCCAGCAGTGTCTCTACAGGATCTTTATCCCAAAGACATCATAAAAAGGGAAAAGGACCCACATATTCAAAGATGTTTACAGCAGTTCTTTTTGTGGTAATACAGAAATGGAAAAGGAATAGATGCTTACCAACTGGGGAATGGCTGAACGAGTTGTGGTACATGAAGCTTATGGACTATTATTGCTCTAAAGAAATGATGACCAAGCTGATTATAGAAAGGCGTGACAATGTTTACTTGGACTGATGCTGAGTAAAACAAGTGCAACCAGGAATACATTGTGCACAATAACAGCCAGGATGTACAATGGTCAACCAGAAAGGATTGGTTCTTCTCAGTAGTTCAGTGATCCCAAGAAGTCCCAAGAGACATTGTTTATATCTATATCTATATATAGATATAGATATATACACACATGCATGTATAATTATTAAAGCTGTTTACCTTCAAAACATATGCATAGATCATTTGTCAACATCTTGCAAAATCTTGTCTTCCAATTTTCCATCCCCTTGACCCAACCCCTCCCCTAGATGGCAAGTAATCCAATATATGTTAAACATGGTGCAAATGTATGTTAAATTCAATATAAGCATACATATTTATACAATTATCTTGCTGCACAAGAAAAATCAAATTAAACAGGAGAAAAATGAGAAAGAAAGTAAAATGTAAGAAAATAACAACAAAAAGGGTGAAAAAGCTATTTGTGAACCACACTCAATTTCTACACTCCTCTCTCTGGGTGTAGATGGCTCTCTTGATCACAAGATCATTGGAACTGGTCAGAATCATCTTATTATTAGAGATAGCCATTTGCATCAGAATTGATCATCATATAATCTCCTTGTTGCCCTAATGATCTCCCGGTTCTATTCATTGCACTTATCCTCAGTTCATGTAAGACTCTCTAAGCCTCTCTGAAATCATCCTGCTGATTGTTTCTTAGAGAACAATAACATTCCAACACATTCATATGTCATAACTTATTCAGCCATTCCCCCACTGATGGGCATCCACTCATTTACCAGTTTCTTGCCACTACAGAAAGAGCTGCCGCAAACATTTTTTGCAATGTGGGTCTCTTTCCCTCCTTTAAGATCTCTTTGAATCCCAATAGACTTTGGACAGAAACTGCCATCTGCATGTAGAAAAATAACTAAGGAGACTGAATGCAAATCAACACATGCTATGCTCACTTCTTTTTTCTCTATTTTACCTCTCCCATGGTTTTTCCCTTTTCCTCTGAATTTTCTTTCCCAACATGATTCATAAAGCAATGTGAATTAAAATACATCATCTCACTAGAATTAAAAAGAAAAAAAGAATTCCAAATCTGGTCTTTCTCCCCCAAACCTAGCATTTACTTCATAGTAACTCCTAGAAGCCTATTGTAACTCTCATATCCCTGCTGTCATTTCACTCACCTGGAGAGCAGCTCCTCAGGCCTTCTTGGTCCAGCATCCAGGGGGCTTCCCTTTGCTTAAATAAGAGATCACATCTTCTCTGGGAACTGGAAGCCTGGGCATGGAAATCAGGGAGGGATGAAGGAGAGAAGCTTGAAATTTAGTTCTCTTTAGGAAATGGGATGAGGATCCGGGGCTGCTCCATTCTGAGATTCATCCTGTTACACTGAAACATATGAGTGTATCATCACCCGGTAGAGTTTGTAACGCAAGGAAACCATAACAGGGTTTGTCACATCATCCTGTCGTTTTTTGGAGAAAGAGTCAAATGCTCTTCCCCAAAACTGTTAAGCTGTTAACTTCCATTCTGGCAGAAGCTTGTAATTCCCTACTTGGGTAAAAAGGGCTACTGGGCCTGCGCAGCCTCCAGCCTGATGAATGAGGATCTTAACCTTAGCACATCTGCCTCATAGAACAGACTCATTCCCTAGTTTCCATCAGGTCCTCTAAAGGGGAACAGCTGAACCAGGGAAAGCAGGAAGTCTGTGTGCCGAGGTCTACCTAGGAGCTGGGGAGGAGTGCGGGGACGTCCTGGTGGAGTCGGGGCTGGGAGTTCCTAAAGGGAAAGTGCAGACAAGGACCGATCGAACCAGCCTAAGGAGGGTTCACTTAAGGGCACCAGGAAAGAGCTTTGGTCACTGGGTCCATGGTGCGCTCCTGGAGGTAGGAAGGAGGGGTACTCGAGGATCCCTAAAGGAATTGGGTCTTAAGGAGGATGTAAATCAATAAGCAAGAGGTGGAGACGGAGAAACTGGGTCCTGATCACAAGGCAGAAATCAGGACTCTCCGACAAAGTGTTCAATCTGGGCAAAGGGAGCCAGGAAGTTGGACAGCTCATCCAGCAGCGAGACTTAAGGGGGTGCTCCCGGCAGACCCGGAGGACACTCTCCATGAGGTCAGAGGAGGAGGAGACTCAGCGGCCGGGCCAGCCCGCGGCCGCCAGCAAGTGCGGGGGACGCCGGCTCTGACCTACCTGGGAAATGCATGCACGGTTCTGGCTTCCAGAAGACAAACTAATCAACGGTCCGCGGGAAGGGAGGACGACCGAAGGGCAAGCAGCCAGATAGCAGTTCCATGTCTTCCCGCTTCCCAAGAACCCCCCTCTGGGAGTGTCTTTCTGGTCTTCATAGCCCCGCCCTGTCCATCCCCCAGGAGCAGGAGGCCTTTTGTAGGGCCAGGAGTACAGGCCCCGCCCCCGGCTCGGGATCTCCTCCACCTCCACCTCCTCCCAGGCTGCCCCACTCTCTCCACCACCCCTTTCCCCCTCTCTGCTTCCGCCTGTCTGATTTGCTTCTTCAGATCCTCCCAGGAGCTCCCTCCCCTTCTCTTATAAACGTGGAGCTTATTTCTGGAGTTGTTGTCCCTTCTCTGGAAAGGAAGAAACATAAAGTGCAGAAATGGAGCTAAGTCGAGTCTAAGCTGTGCAGGGAAGGAGTGTTGATGAGTCATCCCCCCCACTTACCCTTTAAATACCTTTGCCAGAAAGGTATTCACCTATCAGGTGACTTGGCTGAGATTGGTGAATGCTGAGTGAGGGCTGGACATATAACTATTAAGATAATGGTGAATTTTGCCCGAGTACAAGAAAACGGACTAGATTCCAAACCGTGCTTACAGTTTCACGAGGGTGAACTGCTTAGCAAAGTCAGAATAAGAAACAAAAAGGGAACTGGACCTACGTCCCGCTACGCTGGTCACTGAATTCCATCAGTCCGGGCTATGAAAGTGATACATGGAGTGCTCTTCTATGTAACATAATTTGGAACTATTCAACTGAATTGATTTCATTTGACTGGGAGTGATTTTATCATACTAAAAATCTATGATATACTTTATTACTTTCTAATTTTTTTGGTATTGAGAGTTGGGGAAAATCCTCAGGTATGAAATGTTGCTAATGCTTCCCTCCCTTTTATCAGCCTTTCCTCTTCCCTTTGTTTTCCTCTTTCCCTTCCTACCTTCCTATGGGGCAAGACACATTTCTCTACCGAACTAAGTGTGTATGTTATTCTCTCTTCAAACCCAATCCGATGAGTTTTAAACGATGCTCATCCCCCTCCCTCCCTTCCTGCTACTACAACAGTTCTTTTGTGCTATATTTTACTCCATTTAACCTCTCCATTCCTATTCTCCCTACAGAATCCTTTTTCTGCCTCTCAATTTTTTTTTTCTAACATCACATCAAAATCAACTTAGACTCACCCTTTCTCTCTAGGAATGCTCCTTGTAACCCCCTAATTCTCAAGAGTTACAAATATCATTTTCACATGTAAAAATGTAAATAGTTTAACCTTTAAGTAACATTTCCCCCCCCTTATCCATTTGTCTTTTTATGCTTCTCTCATTCCAAATCAAATTTTCAGTTCAGCTCTGGTCTTTTCATCAGAAGTGATTGAAAATTTCATATTTCATTGAATATCAATGTTTTCCCCTAAAAGTTGATTCTTGATTGTTGTCCAAGCTTCTTTTCTTTCCACAATTTCATAATCCAGATCCTTCCATCTTTTCATGTGGAAGCCTCTAAATCCCAGTAATCTGGACTGTGGTTCCTCAGTATTTGAATTGTTTCTTCTTGGCTGCTTGCAGTGTTTTCTATGGGACCTAAAAATTCTGGAATTTAGCTACAATATTCTGATGAGGTTTGAGTGGTTTAGATTCTTGGTGGTCTAGAGGTTAGTGGCAATAAGAGAATCCCTGGCTGCAGGTTTTAGGAGTGAAAGAATTCGCTCATTTCTGAATTATTAGTTGCAAAATGAAAGTTTATTGTTAGATAGAAATCAGTTTACCAAGAGACTGACTTCTATAGTGGCAGATCTGTTGGAAAATGGAGTTTTACACTGAGAGAATGCAGTTGTCAGTGGACAGAAAGGTCCTGATAGCTGAGTGAGCTATCTGGGTCCATCTGCAAAAGACCCTCATTGAGGGAAGCTATTATATTGGTGTCTTGGTGGGGGGCTGGGACACCCTGAGCAGGTCAAATCCAGTGGGGACTAGTGGGTGGAGTGCCAAGTTGGCTTATCTACAAGCTGGCTTTCAGCTTGAGCTGGAATTGAATAAAATTGAATGAATTTCTTTAATTCAACAGAGTTGGAATTCTTTTGCTCAGGACTGAACCAACCTCACCCAGATAACAGAATGAAACTGTTTTGTCTTGTTTCCCTGGAGTGGGGTCCCTCACTGAGGCAGAGTTGAAGATATTCTCCTTCAAGGAGTTTTAGAGTTTCGGGGTCCCTTCCTCATATTCCTTGGAGTTTTTTGTTTTTTTAAGAGTCTCTTGCAGGAGGTGATCAGTGAATTCTTTTTTCAATGACTATTTTATCCTCTAGTTCTATAATAGCAGGGCAGTGTTCCTTGATGATTTCTAGAAAGTTATTCATGCTCTTTTTTTGATCATGGCTTTTAGGTAATCCCCTGATTCTTAAATTGTTTCTCCTAGATTTTTTTTCCAAAAATTTTTTTTTCAGTAAGGTATTTTACTTAAAAAAACAAAAAACAAAAAACACAACTGTTCGCTTCTGGATATCTCTGAGTCATTTGTTTCCACTTGTCCAATTCTAATTCTTAATGAATTTTTGGGGGGGTTTAGTTTTCTTTACCTCCTTTTCTGTTTGGTCAACTCTACTTTTAAAGGATTTGTTTTGTTCAATTGATTTTCCCACCTCTAATTTGCTTTAAGCAGTTGTTTTCTCCAGTATATTTCTTTTCCTTTTGCCATATCTAGTTTTTAAACAATTTTCTTCAATATATTTTTGTGCTTCCTTTTCTCCTTTAAGCTGATGACTCCCCTTCCATAGTTGCTCTACTAAACTGCCATTTCTTTCTCCCATTTTTCTTCTATGTCTCTTACTAGAAAGAGAGAATAGAGACAGAGACAGAGAGAGGGAGGGAGGGAAGGAGAAAAGGAGGGAGGGAGAGAGGAAGTGTGTCAGAAATGCTTTTGGAGGTCTTCCAAGAGTGCTGTTTGAGCTGGAGACCTATTTATATTCCTTTTTGGGATTCCCATGTAGGCATTATCCACTAATGTCCTCTTCTGAGTTTGTGATCCGATCTTCCCTGTCACCACAGTACCTTTTTATAGTCAGGGATCTATTTGCTTATTTTATAAAATTGAGCTCTGACTCTGGGGCATAGGGGAGATTGTCCCAAGCTTCCTTTGCAGGACCCACGGTCCTGTCACATGACAACAGGGGCCTCTCTCTGGCTTACCTCCCTGGGGCCAAAGTTACTGCAGCTTTCCCAGTGCACTGGGCTGGGCTGGCCTGTTGTCCTAGGACTCAGGCAATCAGGATTTGCTTTTTACACCGGGGCTGGAGGTCTCCCAGCTGGCCTTTAGTCCCTGGGGAGAGGTTTCAGCTGCTGATCTTTGCTGCAGCTGAGAGCTTCTGGCTAGTTGAACAGCACTGCCCCTTTGCTCCCCCCTGCACCCTGACGTCCTATGTTACCTTTAGCTGGAAAATTGCTGCACTCTAAGTTTTTTTTGAGTTTGGTCACTCCAGAATTCATTTAGAGACTTATTTTTTATTGTTTCTTAGGGAAACTAGGGACAGCTCACACACTTTCCTGGCTTCTCTCCTCCAGGATAGCTCTACCTCTGATCACTTTCAATTTTATTTTATTGTTACATTATTGGAGGTCACCATTATTGGAGGTCACCATTATTGGAGGTCACTTGCAGAACACCAACTTTTTTTCATATTTACCTGAGACATAAATAATTTTGTTCCTTTTTTGAGATTCCCTTTACCTGCTCATGCTTACAATACTCTGTATGTTTTCCCAGTGGGTGGAAGTGTTCTCCAATCATACTGTCCCTGTCTCTGGATAGCAAAAATCTTCTGAGAAAAAAGCAACTCTATTGTGGGGGTTCATAAGTACATGGTGATAGGGGTATCCATTTCCCAAGAACCTTTATTAGCTAAGCTATTTTCCTTCTGGCCAATCACCCAAGTTATTTATTCCTCTTCCCAGGGAATTATTCCACTGAAGTTCCTCTTTGCTTAAAATAGTTCTTCCATTGGCAACAGAGGCTTTCCTGCCTTATTTTTTCCCAAAGCCATCAGTTGGATTCCTGACTGGTACTGCAGCCATCTTTGACCTGTGGTACCCCTCTGCTAGGACCCTCTCAGCAGCACTAGCCATGGACTAGGTGCCAAATTTCCACCTTGGTTGCATTCATAAGAGCCAAATCCTAAAAACTAAGAAAAGAGAGAGTCACCAGCAATGTCAAAGGCTGGAGAACAATCAAGAAAACAGGTGATAAGGGAGATGATCTCCATGGACTTAAAGAGAAGACCACCTGAAGGGCTAGGTAGGAAACTGGAAAGATTGAGAAGGTGGAGAGAGGAAGGGGCTAGATTTTGGGGGATTGGTAGATATTCTTATAAGAGACACGGGACCTCAGCCTGAGGCTTGGGGGTTACCTGAAAGTAGCCTGAAAAGATTACTTTGAGTTAAGGGGAGCTGTTACTCGGGAAGGGAACTAGCACTGGGAGGAGCAGGAGAGCATGCAGCCAGGGTTGAAATTTCTAGGAGAATGCTGAAGAAAATTGAAAGCAGAAAGTGATGGTAAATAACAGAGGGCAAAGTTCCCCAGAATGGAGCAGTGTTCCCTCTGACCCTGCAGTGACACACAGTATTCTGAAAGGAAGACACCATGGAAAGGAGGAATCTGTGGGACTGGCCCAGAAGCAATGGCAGAAATGATTCATGGGAAGAGTGAAAAGCTCAACGGGGCTTTGATTTGGAAGTGTCGGAAAGAAACCCAGGAAGGGGAGGCTAAAATAGAACAAAAGAAAGGGGGGAAAGGGGTTTAAAAAAAAAAGGAAAACAAAAAAAAAAGTAAAGGGAAGAAAAAATCTGGAAAAGGAAAAATAAAAATTAATGGGGAAAGAAAAAGAATTAAAGGGAAATGGGAAATTTAAAGGCAAAATGAAAAAACAAAACTTAAGGAAGGTTTAAAAATGGAAATCCAAAGAAAAAGGGAAAGTGGGGATAAGAAATACCCAAAAAGGAAAGGGCCAGAAGGTGAATAAAAACAAGAACATTCAAAAACTTGGCCCCTTCCTGAAATATGTGATTTTATTCAAGACAGAACCCTAAGGATTTGGATCTCCAAAACACATAACTGGGGAAAAAGGCTTGGATGAAGAAAACAATTAAAGAAAATGAGAGAACTCTAAACAGAAAAACTGAAATTACAAAAAAGTATTCAGAGATCCCTAAGAAAAACAAAACAAAAGGAAAAAAACCATGGTTGTTTGCCCAAAACTGGGGCAGTTATATCCAAAATTAATTCAAAAGCACTGTGTTTGGAGTCATGGAAAGAAAGACCTTCTCATACAAGGGATCTGGCTGACTTCTGTATGCATCTCTCAGTGTTCTCTTCAAATTCGTTTCATGTCTTTAATTTTACATTTCTTCCCAAATTTGGCAAGAACAATCAGTTTTTCTACAAACCCTTTCCATATTCATTACTTACATAAGATTTCCCTCCAGTGTGGATTTTCTGATGTCCATAAAGATTTGTCTGGAATCTAAAAGTTTCCACATTGGTTACATTCATAAGGATTTTCCTCAGTGTGGATTCTCTTACGTATAGTAAGACAGTCCTTTCCTGTGTACATTATTTGAATGCTGAAGCTGTTGGTTTCTTCTGGAGGATGTTCCTATATTATCTGAGGCACATGTGATTTTGTTCTAATGCTTTACTTTTTTGAGATAATCATTGCTTATTTATTTTTAAAATTATCATTAAATTCCCCTCCACATTCTTTTAACAAACCCAATTTTTTAAAAATGCAGGAAATCATTCACATCTGAAAGTATGGGTCTCATTCTGAAAATGGAGTTAATCATTCTGAGGCATGGAAGGACAGAGCATGTTATTGCACTCTTCCCCTTTAGAAGTTCAAAACATCCTTGAAGGATTGAGACAACGATCCAAGGGATTTGATCAAAAAATGTGCAGTGCTGTATTAATGGTAAATTCTCCTTTCCAAAGTAGTGCACAATTAAGCTTAACAATCTTTCTCAGTGATTTCAAATGACCATGATCAGGAACATGCAGCTTTTGGACTTCATGGGGTGCTTCCATCAAACTCTGATGGCTTCTAAGTGGCACAGAGTCTTCCAGATTGTCAGTTTGACAACAAACTGTTTCCAGAATTCCAGGAAGGTTGGACATTCATGAACAAAGGGCCAGGGGCCTGCAAAGGCCCTCAGTGTCTCTCTCCTTGCACCAACAGTTCCCCATTTGGGTTCCTTGGTATCACATCTCCCTCAAACCTTTAATCACCCGATCTGATGTTCCTGGTTCTGAACTCTTGGGGCTGGAGCCACCGAAAACCAGTCACCAGGAATGGGGGGTCCTGAAATCCCTGGGAAACCACACGCTTCCAAAAAAGCCCAAGGGGCCACCATTGTGGTAAAGGGTCTTTAATGGAACTTATGCTGTTTGTTTTCTTCTTCCATGGGCGTTCTCAAAGGTTTGGATGGCAAGTGGGTTAAATGTCAGTAGAGTGAGGGAGGAAACATTTACCATTGTTAAAAAAAAAAAAAATCTGAAGATATTCTGTCCTTTCAAATGGTGCTTTTGTGAATGAAACATTATTAAAAAAACAAAAAAATAACATAATGTAATATCTGAAAGTGAGGTAGAGTACATGTGCTATTTAAAATAATACTTGTCATGAGCCAGTGGAAATAAAGCTCAATTTAATAGTAATTAGCAAGTAATTTCCATTGGTTACTATTTAAAGAAATGACATTGCACCTCTAAAGGGGAGCTTGTTCACCCTCTCCTTCCATTGTCCACCAGTGGTGGACCATTTTCATCATATTTGTTTCAGAATCAGAATAGAACTGAGGGTACAGAGGGAAAAGTGTGAACAGGGCCTTCAATCAGCAAGACCTGAGTGTTCATCCCACCTCAGCAACTCGCTAGTCAACTTACAAGGCCTCTGTTTGCCTCAGTTTCTTTATGTATAAGAAGGGCCCAAAAATGGCACCCAGGTCCTAGGGTTCTCAGGAGGATAAAAAAAATCTGTCTTAGCCCGGTAAGTGTAAATATTAGGTATAATATTTCATTTTGACCATTATCTCCCCAATTTTACTCTCCTTCTTAAACCATCATTTGGGGAGGCACTAAATTAATCCAATTTATCTGGCCCACAGAGGTTCTCTACAGACTTAAGTGTGTATTGTCTACCCCTGCAGTCTATGACCTGCAGGAGAGCAGGGGAAGTCCCTTGCCTCTCTTTATGTTCCTGGGGGCCGCCAGGGGGCCTGATAGCAGGCACTTAAAATTTTGTTTTTGCTCGGAGAAGTTCTAAGAACTGTATCATCTGGGACAACCTGATTCCCTTTTGGCACTTTAGGAATTCCTTGCCCCAAAGTGCAAACTGACTTCTTATAGGATCCCAGTCACTGGAAGGATACAAGACCATGGGTACCTCCCCCATTTTTAAATGAAATAGTTCATTATGGCAGAGGGAGAATCTGAGAAAAGAGACCTTCCTAAAAAGTATCTGAAAAATTTCCCAAGGCTGGTCTTTCTCCCCAAACCTGCATTTTCCTTGGGGTAACCCCAAAAAGTCATAGTACTGTCTATCCCTGCTGTCACCCACTCACCTGGAGAAATCCTCAGGCCTTTTGGTCCAGCATCCAGGGTTTTGTCTTTCTTAAAAATAAGATCACATCTTCTTGGGAACCGGAAGCCCTGGGCATGGAAATCAGGAGGGAAGAAGAGAGAAGCTTGAAATTGAGTTCTCTTTAGGGAATGGGGAGAGAACCCAGAGTGGCTCCATTGAGATTCAGCTCATTATATTGAAATAGGAGTCTGTGGTCACCCACTATGCTTGGTCCAAGACATCTATAAAGGTTTTCCCATAATCCTGTTGTGCCCTTTTTGGAGAAAAGTCAAATCTCTTCCCCTCTCCCCCTCCTGTTGTCCTATTAGGTTCCAGGGGAGGGTTCTGCCCAAAAAAGTGTTATTGGGCCTGAGTTTATTATGCCAACATGTTTTTATCAGTTCTTTTATCTGGATGCAAATCACAGCTTTTCCCTTGTGCTTTTTCATTAATTTGGGTATTTAGAATTGTCAAAGTGTCTTATTTCCTGGAAGTTTTTACTTAAACAAAAATTTTTTAAATTGTTTTTATTGTAAAGAAAGCATAAGGCACAACACCTGCCAAACAACATCTGGAAAGAAATGGTGATTCCCTTCCTTTCCTTTCACCACTGGGTGAATATGAGGGGTGGGGAAGATCAAAGGGACAAGTTTCCCTTAGAAACCACCATGGGCTTTGGGCTGCAGGTGATGTTGCTAAAAAGAAAGTATCCCAATCCTGGCTCTAGCCAAGAGGGACAGGTTTTCAGCTAAACTGTGGGACAATTTTCAGATTGGTCGACCAGTCTGTGTGCAGGTGGGGGCCCAAAAATAAGCCAAGTGTTCCTTGGGTGAGATGTTTACACTGGTTTCATCTTTGACTTGAACCTTGGAAAGGTAACAGCTTCAGCAACCAAGGACATAGTTTTTCTATTCCCGGAAAAGACACAAGGAGGACAATCAGACCAGAACTTTCCCCTTCCTGACTGATAAACCCTACCCAGGAAATGAAAAGCCTTTGATTGTAATTCAGAGTTCCAAGGAAATGCCGGGACAGCAGGGTTGGGCATTTCCAACATGACGTCCTTGAGGTTCCTTCTGGGGAGGACCAAGGGCCCCCCTCCTGGGTGAAGTCCACAGCCACATCCTGAATTAAAGTCCAAAGCACCAAAGTCAGGAGATGTTCTGAGGTGACTTTCAGCTTACAAGAATCCAACCAACCCTTCCAGTTTACAAGGGAAACTCAACAGAGACAGGATTGTCTCAAAGCGGGCCATTTCTGAATTCCGAAACCAGAATCTTGCATTTTTAAAAAGCATTTTATGAACTTGGAAAAAAGGAAAATTCTTATTGTTGAAATTTTCCGGGAATCAGGAAGAGTTTGGTTTTATCTTAGAGATGGATCTTTGGGAGAAGAGGGTGATAAAGCCCTTAGCAAGTGACTTAAGTGGTGGCTGACCTTCCTCCTTTCCCCCTTCCCCAATTTATCTCATTCCATCCCCACCTGTGCCAGCAAAGGGCTGCCCTGCAACTCCTTCAGATCTGTGATCCACAGCAATGGAGGCTCTGAAATTAGCCCTCAACCCCTTGTTTTCCACATTCCCTTGTCCTTCAGAGAGAGGAGGAAGAAGAGGCCCCCAGGGAGTTGGGAGATTGTTGGAATCTTTACTGAACTAGGGAACTCACACCTAAACTAGGGTAATTCTTTTATTTCTGAGTTCCCTGTTTCAATTTGCTTCTCCAGAGTTCTGGCTCATTAAGTTCTATATACTATATAAAGTAAAGTTAACTATAACTCTTGGTACTTTGCTAAACCCTTTTTCTCCCATTTAATTTACAACTGTTATGTTCCTTTAAGGGAGTCTTCCCAGTTCTTCTCCTGGATAACCCTATTTACCTTTCAGCACTATTTCATATTTCCCGCTGTTGGTTCTTATTTTCTCTCCATTTTCTCTATAAGCTCTTCTCCTAAATAAGTTAACTTTTGGTAAGGAGAATGGCCTTTGTGAATTTGGGACATGTTTGGTTTTAACTATCAAGTGTTGCCCTGTTATCCTCATGGTCTTTGTGTAATCCACATTTCAGCTTTACTTTTCTGTATTTGTTCATTTCTGAACAACTGAGGAAGTTATTGTTCTTTTACACTTTTTGGGATTGCCATGGATTGCTGAATCTTTCTTTTTCTTGAGAGGGCTTCTTCATCCCATAGGGTAAGTTTTCGTAAGGAAAAAGTCCTATGGACCATCTCTGTTGATTCCTTAACTCACACCAAGAAGATATTCAAACTTTCCTTCACGCCTCCCCAGCCCCTTTACCCACATGATGGGCAGTTAATGCCTCCCCTCTTAAAGAGAAAGCCCAGCTACCTCCTCATCATTCACTGATTCTCCTCCTTTGGGACTTTTCTGATTGGGCCTTCCCAAGTCCTAATCAAGGGCCCTTCCCAGCCAGACCTCTTTCCATATTTCTTGGACCTCGTGATTTCTTTTGATCATTGCCAAGATGCAGGAATAAAATCCTTAAATTCTGCCATGGTAACTCTTCCCAAAGAAAACAAAGAGAAAATAGACAGGAAATAAAAATATATAAAAGTGAAGGACAAAAAAAAGTAAAAATTTCACAGTAAAATCTGGCCCTTTGCTAAGGGGAAATCCAGGGACATAGAAAACAAAGGATGGGATCAGGAAGGACACTGGTTAAAAATGGACAGCTCAGGAAGGAACGGGCCAAAGAAACTGGTCCTGGGACAAAAATAAAATCTGGAAGGAATCCCAGCACCCCGGGATCCAAAACCAAACCGGTCCCCCCGGCTTCTGAGGCTGCTAAGTCCCTTTAAAAAAGTCCTGCCTTGAGGAAAAAGATTCCTCAAAGGGCTGGCCCAGGTGTTCCCAGTGTTCTCCCAAAGTCATTTTCCTCCTTGTTTTAATGCCTTTACATTTCTTCACAAATGTGGCAAGAACCAATCAGATTTTTCTGTAAAACCCTTTTCATATACATTACTTACATAAGATTTCCCTCCAGTGTGAATTTTCTGTTGTATGGTAAGATTTCTCTTGCTTCTAAAAGCCTTTCCACAATGGTTACATTCATAAGGTTTTTTCTCCCATGTGGATTCTCTGATGTACAGTAAAATATACCTTTTATCAAAAGCCCCCAAGGTTATTCTAGGTTTCCCCCAGTGTGGATTCTTAGTAATAACATTATTGTATCCAAAAGCCTTTCCACAGTGGTTACATTCATAAGGTTTCTCTCCAGTGTGGATTCTCTGATGTTCAAATAGCTCTCTTTTTTCAAATCCTTTCCACATTGGTTACATTCGTAAGATTTCTTTCCAGTGTGTATTCTCTGATATTCAGTAAGATATCCCTTGCATCTAAAAGCTTTTCCATAGTGGTTACAATCATAAGATTTCTCTCCAGTATGAATTCTCTGATGTCCAATAAGGTTGTCCTTCAGTCGAAAAGCCTTTCCACACTGGTTACATTCATAAGGTTTCTCTCCAGTGTGGGTTCTCTGATGTACAATAAGAGCTTCCTTGCTTCTAAAAGCCTTTCTACATTGGTTACATTCATAAGGATTCTTGCCAGTTTGAATTTTCTCTTGTGTAATACAGATTTTCCTCCAAATGAAGTCACAGGGATTTATGGATGGTAGCCTGTGAGGTTCTACCCCAGAAAGGTTTATCTCCTCTGCAGTGTCCTTCATTTCAATGGCTGATGTCATGCTCTGAAAAAACAACTAACAACAAACAGTAAAATAGACACTATACACACACATATATTAACATCTCCTTCTCTCCATCAAATGAACAAAAGTTAAGGCATTTTAAATTTGCAAAGCCATGTTGTTCTTGTCTTCAAATTTTTTCTCCTCCTTCTTCCATCCCCTCCCTATTAAATAATTAAAGTATGTTAAAACATGTACCATTTTCTATAGATACTTCCACAATTTTTATGCTGCAGAAGAAAAATTAGATGAAAGAGGGGGGAAATGAGAAAAAATACCAAATGCAAGCAAACCACCAAAAAAATAGGTGAAATACTAGGTTGTGATGCTTACGCAAGCCCCATAAACCTCTTTCCACTACAGAAAAGGCTGTTACAAACATTTCTGCACATGTAGAAGGCCTTTTCGCTTCTCTGTAATCTCTTTGAGATACAGGTTCAGTAGAGATACTGCTGGATCAAAGAGTATGTAAAATTTTAGGCATAGTTCTATATTTTTCTCCAGAATGACTGGATCAGTTCATAACTCCACCAACAAAGTATTACTGTCCCAGTTTTTCCCCATTCCCTTCAACATACATCATTATCTTTCCTGTCATTTTAGCTAATCTGAAATATCTGTTACCTCAGAGGTGTCTTAATTTACATTTCTCTGACCCATAGTGATTTAGAACATTTTTTCATAAGACTAGAAATGACTTTTGTTTTTTCATTTAAAAATTGTTCAGATTCTTTGACCATTTATCAATTGGAGAATGGCTTGCATTTTTATAAATTTCTGTCAGTTCCAAGAGAAAAGTCTTCAATGGGCAGAATCAATCACTTAAAAAATCCAGTAGCACACATCCAAACACTGATTTAATTTCTAATGACCTTTTATGCACAAATATATTGGATTCTCACAGGAAATCTGTGATAACAGAGAAAGAACCTTCATTTCGCTAGATACCTGAGGCCCCAGCTCGAGGGTGGTGACTTCCCTAAATCCCAGCAGGTGTTCCTGAATTCCACCCTTGAATGGCCAGCTTCTGCCTACCGTATTTGACAAATTCTAAATTTTTCCTTTTCTCTTTCAGTATCTGCCCTTACATAATCACATTCAATTTTTTTTTCTGATACATTATTTGAATACTAAGGCTGTTGGGTTTTTTTCTGGGGGATGTTCCTATATTATCCAAGGCATATATGATTTTGTTCTGATGCTTTTCTTCTTTGAGATAATCATATTTATTTTTAGAAATTTATCATCACATTCCCCTCCACATTCTTTTAACAAACCCAATTAAAAAAACCCCAGGAAATCATCCACATCTGAAAATATATGTCTCATCCTGAAAACAGTGTTAATCATCCTGTGGCATGGAAGGACAGAACATGCTATTGCACTCTTCCCCTTTAGAATTTCAAAAAATCCTTGAAGGATTGAGACAACGATCCAAGGGTTTTGATCCAAAAATGTGACAATGCTATATTAAGTGGAAAATTCTCCTTTGGACAACAATTATATGCACATATGCAGCTTAACTACCCTTTCTCAGTGATTTAAAATGACCATGATCAGGAACATGCCATTTTGGGGGTTCATGGGGTACTTCCATCAAACCCTGAAGGCAAGTGCAACAGCGTCTTCTAGATTCTCAGTTCAACAACAAATCATTTCCAAAATTCCAGTAAGTTTGGACATTCATGAACAAAGGGCCACAGGCTTGCAAAGGTCCTCAGTGGCTCTCTCCCTGCACAAAAGCTGTTCCTTCATTGCTGGGTTCACAATCTAACTGAAATGGAAGAATGTTTACAAAAAATTTCCCAGCTTAACAGAAGAGGAAATAAAACATTTAAATAGTTCCATTTCAGAAACAGAAATTGAACAAGTCATTAATGAACTCTCTAAGAAAAAATCTCCACATGATTCTGAACCTATGCTAACCAAAACTTGGTAACATCACATCAAAGTAATTAAAATACCAGGATCAAATGAAGTTTCATGGAAATCAATAAAGCAATTAAAACAAACAAACAAAAAGAAAAGAAAAGAAAATCTCCAGGGCCACTTGGATTTGCAAGTGAATTCTCCCAAACATTTAAAGAACAATTACTTCCAATACTATGTCAACTATTTGGAAAAAAATAAGGAAGGAGTATCCCTTTTTGTTTTAAAATTATGGATTCTACCAAAAACAAAGGGCTAAAAGAAAAAAAAATAAATTAAGACCAATATCCCAATCTTAAAATTTAAATAACAATTAGCAAAGAGTTTAAAGCCTTATGAGCAGGATAGTACACAATGGGATTTATACAGAAATATTGGGTCAGTATCAGGAAAACTTAATATTGGCCCACCAATAACAAAACGAACAGAATTATTACAATCCCAAAAAAGAGAAAACGACAAAATACATCCCATTCCTATCAATAAACACCAAAAGGCATATGGATAAAGGGAACTTTCCTTAAAACAATAAAAATCTTTTAAAACCATAAAACATTATATGAAATGAAAGAAGCTGGATGCATTCCAGAAATCAGGGGGTTAAATTACACCACTGTTATTCAATTTGTTCTAGAAATGTTAGCTTGTTGATAAGAAAAGAAAAAAGCAAAAGGAATTAGAATAGGAAAGGGAAATAAAACTATTACTTTTGGGGTGAATGATGAGTTACTTTGAGAACCTAGAAAACCATCAAAATATCTACTGAAAACAATCACAGCTTTAGCAAAATTGCAGTATATAAAATGAAGCCCAAACAAAATCAGTATTTTCTTATTATTGATAAAGCCCAAGCAAAGAGATACAAAGAAAATATCTATAGACAAAATAAAATAAATGGGGAACGCTGCCGGCAAAACTAAATACCAAGAACACAATTACAAAACACTTCTTACACAAAGAAAATCACGACAAACAACGGAAAAATATTTCATGGTTGGGTTGAGCATATAAATCCAAATTCTTCCGAAACTTCTATTTTTGGGGCCAAACAATAAACTACAAAAAACATTTTATAGAACTAGAAAAAACAACAAAAGCTATCAGAAGAACAAAAAGGTCAAAATATCAAGGGATTAAAACAACAACAAAATACGGATGGTGAATAGCAGTACCTACCCTAGCTATTTACAAAGCACAGTAAGCAAACCATTTGGTACTGGCTAAAAAAATATTAGCATCACTGGGATTATATATAGGACACAATAATCAAAGCCTATGTCAATGTAGTATTTGATAAACCCAAACTCCAGGAACGGAATAAGAATTTCTGTATCACAGAAATTGTGGGAAAATACAATAAATGTGAGACTGGTAGACCATTTATACTCTCTACCAAAATAAGGGCAAAATAGGACATGATCTGGGCATAAATGATGATACCATAAACCAATTAGGAGAACAATGAATAATTTGTCTTTGAGCAAGGAAGCACTAGAGAACATTATCAAAGGCAAAATGGACAACTTTGATTACAATAAAGTAAACGTTTTTGCACAAACAAAACCACCAGTAACAAGATTAAGAGGGAAATAGAAACCTGGGAAAAAATCTTTATGGCAAGTATATCTGATAAAGGTTTCATTTCTAAGATATATAAAGAATTGTAAATTTATAAGAATGCAAGTCATTCCTTAATTGATACATGGTCAAAGGATATGAATAGATAATTTTCAGATGAGGAAATTAAAGCCAATTAGGATTATATGAAAAAATGCTCTAAATCACTATTGATAAGAGAAATGCAAATTACACAATCTGGTACCATCTCACACCTCTCAGATTGGCTAAGATCACAGGAAAAGATAATATTAGAGGGGATGTGGGAAAAGTGGGACACTAATGCATTGTTGGGGGACTTCTGAAATGATCCAAATATTGTGGAGAGTAATTTGGAACTATGTCCAAAGGGCTATCAAACTGTGCATACCCTTGGATCCAGCAGTGTCTCTACAGGGTCTTTATCCCAAGACATCATCAAAAAGGGACAAGGACCCACATGTGCAATAATATTTGCAGCAGCTCTTTTTGTAGTAACACAGAATTGGAAAAGGAATGGATGTTCATCAACTGGGGAATGGCTGAACAAGTTGTGGTACATGAAGCTTATGGATTATTATTGCTCTAAAATGATGAACAAGCTGATTATAGAAAGGTGTGGCAAACACTATTTACTTGAACTGATGCTGAGTGAAACAAGGGCAACCAGGAATACATTGTGCACAATAACAGCCAGGATGTGCAATGGTCAACCAGAAAAGGATTGGTTCTTCTCAGTAGTTCACTGATCCCAAGCAGTCTCAAGAGACATTGCTATATATATATATATAAATATAAATATATATATACACATTATATATATGTAAATATATATAATGTATGTATGCATAATTATTATTAAAGCTGTTTATCTTCAAAACATATGCATAGATCATTTTTCAACATTAACCCTTGCAAATCTTGTCTTCCAATTTTCCCTTCCCATGACCCAGCCCTCCCCTAGATGGCAAGTAATCCAATATATTTAAACATGGTACAAAATATATTAAATCCACTATATGCATAATTTATAAATTATTTGCCAAGAAAATCAAATTAAAAGGGAAAAATGATAAAGAAAGGAAATATAACAAATAAAAAAAAGAATGAAAATCTATTTCGAGCTACCTCAATTTCTCACTCCCCTCTCTCTGGGTGCAGATGGCCTCTTCATCACAAGACATTGGAACAGGTAAGAATCATGTCATTATTGGAACCATTGATCAGAATTGATCATCATATAATCTTCTTGTTGCCCAGTACAATGATTCCGTTTCTGCCATTGCATTAGCCTCAGTTCATTGGACCTCTAAACCTCTCTGAAATCATCCTGCTGATCGTTTCTTATAGAACAATAAATTCCAAGGCATTCATATGTCATAACTTTTCAGCCATTCCCCATGATGGGCATCCACTCATTTGACATCCACACAAAGAGTGCAAAACATTTTTTCCCCATTGGTCTCTTTCCTTCTTTAAGATCTCTTTGAATCCCTTTTAGACTTTGGACAAAACCCATCTGCATCTCAAAAGCGAGGGACTGGATAAAATCCAAACATCTATGTTCATTTCTTCTTCTTTTTTTTTTTCCTGTATTTTTTATCTCTCCCATGGTTTTTCCCCTTTCCTCTGAATTTTATTTCCCAACATAATTCATAAAGCAATGTGAATTAAAAATAAATCATTTCACTATAATTAAAAAAAAAGAATTCCAACTCAAATCTTTCTTCCCCAAACCTAGCATTTTCTTCAGGCTAACTCCCAGAAGCCTCTTGCAATGCTCATATCCCTGCTTTCACTTCCTTCACTGGAGAGCAGTTCCTAGACCTTCTTGGTCCAACATCCAGGGTACTTGCCTTTGCTTAAATAAAAGATCACCTTGTCTCTGCCAACTGGAAGTCCTGGCCTTGGAAATCAGGGAGGGATGAAGGAGAGGAAATTTATTCTTTTAGGGAATGGGGTCGGACCAGACCTCCATTCTGACTTTTCATATGAGTGCACACCCATGACTTTAGCAAGAAAATCATAAAGGGGTCACTTCCTTTTTTTTGGAGAAAAGAATCAAATCTTTTCCCCAAAATGTTATGATTGTTTCCATTCTGGCAGAACTTCTAACTCTGTACCTGGAAAAAGGGCTCCTGGGCCTGGGCGTCAAATTACCTTCCTCCTTTCATAGAACAGATCCATTGTCTAGTTTTCATCAGGGCCTCTAACGGGGAACAGCTGAACCTGGGAAAGCAGGAAGCCTGGGTCCCCAGGTCTACCTACGAGGGAAGACTGTGGGGATGCCCTGGTGGAGTCTGGGCTGAGAGTCCTAAAGGGAAAATGCAGACAACGAGCCGCATGTCTGGGACCAATGGGAACCAGCTTAAGGATGGTTCACTTAAGGGGGCCAGGAAAGAGCTTTGGTCACCATGGTGCAATCCTGTATAGTCTTGTTGTTTCTTTGTATAATTGGAAGGAAGGGACTCGAGGATCCTTAAAGGGGTTGGATCTTAAGGAAGATCTAAATCAATAAGCAAGAGGTGGGGACAGGGAGAGATTGGACCCCTGGATCCTGATCAAAAAGCTGAAATCAGAACTCTGGGCTTACTAGGGAGAAAGTCTTCAATGTAGGCAAGGAGAACCAGGAAGTTGGAGAGCTCATCCAGCAGCGAGACTTAAGGGGTTGCTTCCAGCAGGTGAGGGTAAAGAGAGGATGGCACTGGAAAGAGGATTCCAGTTGAATGAGATGAGGTGAGATCTTTCAAGACAGTTGTGAAAATTTGAATAAGGCTTCATCTATTTTAGAATTTGAGTAGGCCTGAAGGATTGAAGATTGAATCAAGGGCATACTTAAGTCCCCTTCCTGCTATCCTCCCATGACATCATTTTCTCCCTATTTCAGTTAAATATGGGCAATTATGTACTTATTGATCAAATTAATTTCTTGGGTAGTTCCTGTGGTTAGAATATAAGATCCTCAGCCAATGAGGATGAACTTTTAAAAAGAGAATTAGAAGAAAAATGGGGAAATGAAATGAGATCAATGCAAGGAGGAATGGAAAATCATATAATGCCATACAACAGAGATATGAAAAAGACACCAATTCATTGAAAAAAAAAATTGTGAAATGGAAAAAGAAAGTAATGAACAAAAAAATTCAATTCGCCAATGACAAAAAAGCTAAAAAAGGTAACTGAAGAAAATAATATACTAAAAATTAGAATTAAACAAATGGAAGTGAAGGACTCAATAAGACTTCAAGAATTAGTCAAATAAAAAAGGGAAAAAAGAGAAGAAAATGTGAAATATTTCTTGGAAAAACAACTGACCTGGAAAATAGATGTAGGAGAGATAATCTAAGGATTATTGATATTCCTGAAACCCATGATGAACAAAAGAATCTAGACACTATCTTACAGGAAATCATAAAAGAAAACTTCCCTGATATTTTAGAATCAGAAGGTAAAATAGCTATCAAAAGAATTCACCAATTACCTGAAGGAGACCCCAAAATTAAATCCCCAAGGAATATCGTGGCTAAATTTCAGAACTATAGCACCAAGGAAAAGATATTGCAAGAAGTCAAGAAGAAACAATTTAAATAGCAGAAGCCACAATTAGGATTATCCAAAACGTAGCAGCTTCTACAATAAAGGATTGGAGGACCTGAAATTAGATATTTCCTGAAGGGCAAAGAAAATTGGATTGCAGTCAAGAATAAGCTATCTAGCTAAAATGAGTATTATCTTTCTGGGAAGAAAAGGACATTCAGTGACATTGGTGAATTTCACCTATTTCTAAAGAAAACACCAGAACTCAAAAAAAAAATTTAATCTCCAAACACTGAACTCAAGAGAAGCATAAAAAGGTAAAAAAGAAAGAACTCTTGAGAATTATATTTCTGTTATGAGTATACTTACAGAATTCGGGTATAATTTGATTTTATTAGGATAACATGAAAAAGAAACTAGAGGTGGAAAGGGACTGGAAATGGTTTGAGATTTTGGGGATGGGGGAGATGTTAATAAGTCTGGCTGTTTATTAGGATAATTCAATTTCATCTTACTTGGATCAGATTTCTCTGTGTGGCCATAAAAGCCATATTGTTTTCTTCCAAGTGCATCTAGGAAAGATTTGCTGACTTGGCATAGAGTTGCAGCTTTTAGAACTGTGGTGGTTTTTTTTTTTTTTAATTGCTGTTTTTTTTGTTTTGTTTTGTTTTGTTTTTTTAAGTATTTGTGGTATATTTGATTGAATACCTGAGGAATATCTTGATTCTTCCTCCATTTAAGGGAAGAAACTAGAGGTGCAAAGTACTGAAAGAAGATGAAAAAAGAGGCAAATTAAGGAAAATTACATCTCATGAAGAAGCAAAGAAAACCTCTTATAACAGAGGGAAAGAAGAGAATAGACAAGGAAGAAAGCTCCCATTTGAGCTTTGTGTGAATCTTACTCTCATCAGATTTAGCTCTAAGAGAGAATATCAAATATATTTGGTTTCACAGAATAACTTGTCTCACTTTATAGGGAAGTGGGAGGGAAACGGGGGAATGAAAGGGAAAGACCAATAGAAGGGGAAAAAGAAGTATTAGGGGAAAGATATAAAAAGGGGGGTGGGAGGGGCTCTATGAGTGCTGGGCCAGAGGTTGGGCACAGATATGTTCTGGCTGAATGTTGGAGGTAACTACCCTAACTTTGGGCCTCTCCTGTTTCCTTTGGGCTCTCGATTCCGTTTTGCTTATAGAGCACAGCATCGGTTTTGCATCTGCCTTGCTTTTTGATACCAACCCCCCAATCTCAAATTCGACCTGAGCTCCATGGACTTGGAAAGAGAAAACCATCTGAGGAGTCAGGGAGGAAGCTGGAAAGATTGAGAAGATGGAGAGAGGAAGGAGCCAGACTTTGGGGGACTGCTGGATATTCTTATAGCAAATAAGAGACATTACCCCGAGTCTTGGGGATTTATGGACAGCTTTGCCACAGGGGATGAAAAACAGTCCTACTATGTGTCAAATGTATGTTGCTGCTACTCTTACTCCAGTAAGGAAAGTATTTCCAAAAGTTATGTTATTTTATTACATGGATGATATATTTGGATGTGCATCCGAGGAATAAATGTTAGCCTGTCTACAAAAGACCATGGATACACTAAGATACTACAAATTGCACATAGCTCCAGAAAAAATTCAAAAACATGCTCCTTTTCAATATTTAGGATATGGAGTATATCCTAAGGTGTTCACAGTATAAAAACTTTCCTTAAGAACTGAAAAGTTAAACACCTTAAATGACTTTCAGAAACTGATAGGAGATATCCAATGGATGTGATCAGTGTTAGGCTTGACTACCTATTAATTGCAACCATTATATGACATTTTAAGGGGAGACAGTGCTTTAAACTCACCACGTCAGCTTACAAAAGAAGCTCAAGAGGCTTTGAGAGAAGTTGAACTGGCTTTATCCAATGTGGTTGAAAGAGTCACTCAAAACCCTTGGAAATACTCAGTTTTGCTACACAAGAGACACCCACAGCAGTCCTTCATCAAGGAGACAGTGTGATAGAGTGGATGAACCTCCGGCACAACCAGAACAAAGCCTTACTCCTTACCCAGTGCTTGTGGCTAAAATTTTATTAAAGGCCATTAAGCCAGCGGTACAATTATCTGGGATAAGACCTGACAAGATATGCACCTTTTATAATAATGCACAAATTAATGTATGCTGTGAAACCATCCCAGAGTGGCAAATTTTATTGGCCACACCTCCAAATTTTGCACATGGGTCTCCATTAAAAATAACCAGACTGTTACATAATTGGCAATGGATTCTTGAAGAGAAGGTTTCTAAAGTTCCTCTTAAAGGACCAGCTATCTTTACAGATGCATCCAAACATAATATTTGCGCTGTATACTCTCGTGACTTTATAGTTAATAAAGAGAATACTCAGAACTCCTTTTCAGTCCACTCAGCACAACGAATTGTATGCACTCATTCTAGCTCTTACTTATTATCCAGGAGATATAAATATTATATTTGATTCGGCCTATTCAGTAGGTGTGGTACAAAGAATTGCCACAGCTCAATTAAAATTTGTAGCCTCTAATATATACCAGCTCTTCAAGGAACTTCAAGAGCAAGTGAGAAAGCATCCAGGTAAGATTTATATTTTGCATGTCCACTCTCATAGTGGATTCCAGGTCCAATTTTTGATGGTAATTCAAAGGCAGATAGCCTTCTAACTATATTCTTTCATTTCAAGAAGCTCAAGAATCTCATTTTAAATATCATCAGGCTGCTTGAGCTTCACGTTTACAATTTGGAATAACAAGAGAGGAAGCAAGGAGCATAGTAAAAGCCTGTACAGCTTACCTTCCTTTCCATGCTCCTACACTGCCTCCAGGGAAGAACCTTGGGTTCCCTTAGTTTGAGACCCAATGAAATTTGGCAAATGGATGTGACCCATTATAAATCTTTTAGTCGTCTGTCTTTTATCCATGTTGTGGTAGACACTTTTTCAGGATTCACTTTTGCAATACCAGCAGCAAAAAGGACAGCCCGAGTGGTCATTGAATTCCTTATACAAGCATTTGCAATTATGGGTGCACACATAGCCATAAAGCCATAAAACCACAAGCCATAAAAACAGACAATGGACCTGCATATACTTCCAAATATTTTGCATACTTTTGTGCACAGTATAAAATTTTTACATATCACTGGCATACTCTTTAATCCTCAAGGATAGGCAATAGTAGAGAGGAGAAACAGAGACATTAAAATGCTCCTCCAAAAACAAAAGAAAGGAAGAATCACAGGTAACCCTAGAGAACTTGTAAATCTAGCTCTTTGTACTATTAATTTCTTGATTTTTGACAAAGATGCATTGGCTCCAGCAGACAGGTTTTATGGGTTCATTAGAAGGGCAGTGTCCAGTGCAAGCAGCTCCACTATTTTTAGATAATCACCAGGTGATGTGGAGAGACCCAGAAAGTGAATGGAAAGGACCAGATAGGCTAACTGCTTGGGGGAGAGGGTTTGCTTGTATCTCCACAGGTGGAGAAGGAATCAGATGGGTGCCAACGAGCCATATTCACCTTTTCCATTGGAGAGGATGGAGCAGACCCTTGAAACTAAGGCAAAGACCCAAGAAACATCAGATAGTTTCATTGCTGACTGGGCCCACCACTGAAAGAGCATGACAGTTATGGCGTTTGACTCACAGACATCGAAAATTGTTGGACTTCAAAACCCTCAGGAATCATTGGATTCTCTGAGAAATGATAAGACTGTTGCAGGACTTCAAAAACTTGTGGGGATCATTGGATTCCCTAACACATGAAAAAAAACTGTTGCAGGACTTCAAAAACGTGTGGGTATCATTGGATTCCCTGACACGTGAAGCAATGGAGAATAGATTGGTTTTGGACTATTTCTTGGTTGCTGAAGAAGGCGTATGTGTGACTGTTGTTTACATACCCTCCTTCTAGGACTTCTGGAAATCTCTTATAACACCTTATTGATTTATTTATATTGTTATATCATGACTTGCATATACAATTCATGTTTGTTGCACCAAATTAAGCCTGAACTGGTTGTAGGGAGAGTCATCACTAATGGCCTGTGCGTTATTGCTATGTGCTCGTGTAATACCTCCCATGCTAATGGGTTTGTACATAGCTGTTTCTAATAAGAACCTTCAGCCCAGAAACCCAGTAGCAATCCCCACTTCCCTTTGGTGCTTTTCATCTCCCTTCCTCAGAAGATGTTGGGGAGGGCATGATCATCTCCTTTTAGTGTTTTCACCTCCCTTCCTGAGAAGTGGGGGGGGGGCGTGATCACCTCCTTTTGGGGGCTCTCACCATCCTGAAAAGTCAGGGATGTTGTGACCACCTGTGTTCTAAGACAAAAGAAAGCGGGTGATGTAGAGGGCTGAAACTCTTGAATTCAATGCACTGAGGTCAGGACTGTCCAGCGCTTGAGGCTAACTACTGATTGGACAATACTCTCTGGGCATATGCTTAGAAAATGGTCATTTCCACTATCCATACTGGCTCAATGATTGGTGTATAGAGGATTGTAGGAGGGACTATGGGGTGGAGTAAATCTAGTCAGGGACACACTCTTGATGGTAGATGAGGGGGAAAGTGGTCGTGGAGAATCTGCTTCCATCCTGTTCAATCCTGAGTTTAAGACTCAAGACAAAGATGGACTTTGGCTTGATCCTGATCAGCTGATCTGGGTAGTGTCCTAGGTGCTGAGGCTAACTACTGATTACAATAACTCTGAAGGATTACAAATCAGCCTTTACTGACCAGATGTTGCTTGTGGATGGGAATTGGAACTAAATTGGAGGAAAGAGGGAAAGAGGACGTCAGAGAATGCAATCCTCTCAGTCCTCCTTGTATCATCCTTTTACATGAAGAGATCCATTCTACAGCCTCCCCATCTGGCAGGGGCTCTGTTCACAATCAGGAATGAAGAAAATGGTTGAGATGAACAGATGTAAGAGATGAATAATATCTAAAGAGAAACTATCTTCTCATCCTGGAAAACACATGAAAATCATCTAGCTCAAACTACTCAAAACTAAGAGAATAGGTCTAGAGACAGAAACTAGAGAATCTGCCATGACAACCCTCCCCAAAGGTAAAAAAAAAAAAAAAAAAAAAAGAGAAAGAGAGAGAGAGAGAGAGAGAGAGAGAGAGAGAGAGAATGAATAGTGAGGGAATGCAAATTCTTAAAAAGGAAGAACAGCCTGAAAGAAGCAAAGTAAAAAACATGAAGATTCAAAAAAAAAAAAAAAAAAAAAAAAACTGGCCACATTCTAAAATAAAGTGCATTGAATTCTAAGAGTGAAAGCACACAGACATCATAAGGATCATCGATCGCCCAGAAAGACATAACGGGGGAAAATGGAGACAAGGATGAAGAACATAATCCAAGAGAACTGGCTAGAACTTCTAAATAAAGAAAAACTTAAATTAGAAAGGAAAAAATTCAGAGAATCACCTACAGAAAAACAAAACAAAACAGCCGTGGCTCCTGACTCCAGCTAGGAAGCACAAAGTCCTACAAGTCATAAGGAAAAAGACCTTCTCATAAAAAGAATCTGGCTGACTTCTGTAGGCTGATCTGTCCCAGTGTTCTCTACCAAATTCATTTTTCTTTTTATTTTAATGCCTTTACATTTCCTCACAAATCTGGCAAAAACCAAATAGAATTTTCTACCAAACCCTTTCCGTATTCATTACTTACATAAGATTTCTTCCAGTGTGGTATAAGATTTCCCTTTTTCTAAAACCCTTTCCACATTGGCGACATGTAGAGGGCTGGAACTCTAAAAAGGTGTATTGGAACCTAAGAGAGCAGAGCACTTAAGGCTAATTTCCTACTCAAGATATGATGATGATCTATAAACATAAGGTGATTGATGGCACTCCTCATGATTGGCACTTGCTGAATGTGTTGTGCTGAGGTAATCAGAGGCAAGGATTGGAGAGCAGAGGGAAAGGGTCAGAGCCTCTCTGCTAGAACATACTAAGGAGAGAGGACTTGAGGCTCCAGACATCAGGATTCACCTTTGGCAAGCCATGTGGCAGCTTGCCTGTGCCTTCACTTCTCCTAAAGCCCAAGGACTTTGACTGATCCTGAGGCCCTGCACAGAGCTAGTCTGGACATTATAGTTATATTCATAAGGTTTCTCCCCAGCATGGCTTCTCTGATGTACAGCAAGTGATTCCTTATATCTAAAAGTCTTTCCACACTGGTTACATTCATAAGGTTTCTCTCATGAGTGGATTCTCTGATGTATGGTAAGAGATTCCCTTTCAAATCAAGCCATTCTCCAAGTGATAAATGGTCAAAAGATATGAACAGAGAATTTTCAGATAAAAAAATTGAAACTATTTCTATCCATATGAAAAGATCCTCCAAGCCATTAATCAGAGCAATGCAAATTAAGACATCTCTGAGATACCACTACACACCTGTCATATTGGCTAGGATGACAGGAAAAGATAATGCTGAATGTTGGAGGGGATGTGGGACATTGATACATTGTTGGTGGAATTGTGAATACATCCAGCCATTCTGGAGAGGAATTTGGAACTCTGCTCAAAAAGTCATCAAACTGTGTATACCCTTTGATCCAGCAGTGCTACTACTGGGCTAATATCCCAAAGAGATTTTAAAGGAGGGAAAGGCACCTGTATGTGCCAAAAGGTTTGCGGCAGCTCTTTTTGTAGTGGCCAGAAACTGGAAATTGAATGGATGCCCATCAACTGGAGAATGGCTGAATAAGTTGTGGTATATGAATGTTATGGAATATTATTGTTCTATAAGAAATGACCAGCAGGAGGATTTCAGAAAGGCCTGGAGAGATTTACATGAACTGATGCTGAGTGAAATGAGCAGGACCAGGAGATCATTATATAGTTCAACAATAATACAACATGATGATCAATTCTGATGGATTGATCTTAAACAATGAGAAATCAGTTCAATTTGTTCAATAATGAAGAGAACCAGCTACACCCAGCAAAAGAACTCTGGGAAATGAATGTGAAACACAACATAACATTTCCAATCCCTTTGTCTTTGTTTGCACTTTTGATTTCCTTCTCAGGTTAATTTTACCTTATTTCTAAGTCTGATTTTTCTTGTGCAGCAAAATAACTGATTGGATATGTATATATATGTGTTGTATATAACATATACTTTAACATATTTAACATGTATTGACCTACCTATCATCAAGGGGAAGGGGTGGAGAAAGGAGGGGAAAAATTGGAACACAAGGTTTTGCAAGGATCAATGCTGAAAAAATTACCCATGCATATATCTTGTAAATAAAAAGCTATAAAGAAAAAAAGAGAGAGAGAAGTTCCCTTTCTGTAAAATGCTCTTCGTTATAGTTACTTTGACTTATCAAAGTTTGTCCTCAGTGTGGCTTCTTTAATGTACAGTGAGAAACCCTTATATCAAAAAGTCTTTCCACACTGGTTCCATTAATAACATTTCTCTCATGAGTGGATTCTCTGATGTACAATAAGAGATTCCCTTTTGGTAAAACCCTTTCCACATTGGTTACATTCATAAGATTTCTCCCCAGTGTGGATTTTCTCATGTGTAGCACAGATTTCTCTCCAAGTGAAGTCACAGGGACTTATGGATGGTGGCCTGTGCGGTTCTCCACAGAAAGGCTTTTCTCCTCAGTAATGTCTTTCATTTCAAGTCTGATCTCTTGTTCTGAAAAAAACAATAAGATACAATACAAACAAGAACAAACACTATACATCTATAAATATTTATATCCCCTTCCTTTTATTAGTAAAAAAAATTTTTTTTTCATCTTAGCTGAGCCATTTGGGGGTAAGGGACTTGCCCAGGTCACACAACTAGGAAGTGTTAAGCATCTGAGGTCAAATTAGAACTCAAGTCCTCCTGCCTTCATGGCTGGTGCTTTATCCACTGCACCACTGAGCTGCCCCAAAGATTTGATTTCTAATGAGCTTCATGCACAAAATCATTGGATTCTCACAGTAAACCTGGGACAATACAGAAAGTATTTTCAGTCACACAATGGGCACAACTCGGGTCTTCAGCTCAGAAGGTTGAGTGACTTGACCCAAATCCCAGCAGCCTTGACTGAATATTACACCCCATGAATAGGCAGCCTCTGCCTATAATATCTGATGAATTATCTCCATTCTCAATTTTCTCAATTTTTCCCTTTTTCATTCATTTTCTGCACTATCAAGTTATCACATGCATTTTTTTCCTGATACCTTATTTGAATACTAATCCTGTTGAGGTTTTTAATTATTTTATCTGAGGTATATATAATTTTGTTCTAATCCTTTTCTTCTATCAAATAATCACTGCTTATTTGTTTTTTTTAATTTATTATCACATGCCCCTGTATATTCTTTAATAAACCCAATTTTTAAAAATTGCAGGAAATCACACATACACAAGAATATGGGTCTCATCCCAGAAAATAGAGTTAATCATTCTATGGCATGGAAGGAAAGAGCATGCTATTGCACCCTTCCCTTTTAGAAGTTCAAAAACTCCTTGAAGAATTGAGACAATGATCTAAGGGATTTGACTAAAAAATGTGTCAGTGCTTTGTTAAGTGGTAAATTCTCCCTTGGAAAACAAGCATATGTGCATATGAGAAAGGAAAACAACCCTTTCTCAGTGATTTCAAATGACCATGATCAGGAACATTAGGACAGGAGGAGAGACATTCATTCATTCCATCTCCCACCTCCCTGGTAGCCTGTTTTTTCTTCTCTCTCTGATGGACAAAGGGAATGCGGCAAACAAACATTGGGGAATTGTTGGGGGACAGATAATTCCCCAAGAGCCTCCATTGCTGTGGATCACAGCATCTGAAGGAGTAGCAGGAAAGCCTTTGGTGACATAGGTGTTGGGGATTGGGAATGAGATAAATTAGAGGCAGAGGGAAGAGGAGGGAGGTCAGCCACCACAGAGGTGGGAGAGGGAATGAATGTCTCTCCTCCTGTCCTTGTTGGCTCTTATGTATTCTATTATAATTACATCATTGTAGTTGTCAATCTTGTAGAACTATGTTAAGTACTAAGTACATGTACTGAACTAGGGAACTCACAGCTAAACTAGGTAACCATTGTCTTACCTATTGCTCTGAGTTAACACCTTGTTTCAATTATGCTTCTCCAGAGTTCTGGCTCATTACAGTTCTATATACTATATATAAAGCAGAGCTAACTATAACTAACTGGTCAGTTTGCTAAACTCCTTTATGCTTCTAGGCTGCCATTCAGTGTAGCTGTTATGTTCCTTTAATGGGGTCTTCCCAATTCTTTTCTTGAGTAACCCTATTGCCCTTTCAGCACTATTTCATATTTCTCCTTGCTGGTTCTTATTTTCTTTCCATTTTCTTTATAACCTGTTTTCCTAAATAAGTTACCTTTTGGTAAGGAGAATGGCCTTTGTGAACTTGGGACATTTTTGGTTCTAACTAGGAAGGGCTATCCTGACCTCCTCATGGTCTCTGTGTAATGCACATTTCAGCTTTACTTTTCTGTATTTGTTCCCTTTTGAACAACAGGAAGTTTTTGAGATTGCCATGGATTGGTGAATCTTTCTTTTTCTCGAGGGAGAACTTCTTATCCATAGGGTAAGTTTTCAGTAAAGGAAGGAAGTCCTGATGGAAGACTCATCTCTGATTGATTCCTTAACTCACACCCAAGAGAAGACATTGTAAATCTTTCCTTCAACAAGCCTCCCACAGCCCCTCTTTACCCACATGAGGGGTGTTAATGCACTCCCAACCTTTTCTTAAAGAGAAAGCTCAGCTACCTCCTCATTATTCACTGGCTCTCCTCCTTTGGGACTTTTCTGATTGGGCTCTCCACAAATCCCTTAATCAAGAGGCTCCTTCCCAGCCAGACCTCTTTCCATATTTCTTGGGCCTCTGGATTTCTTTTGATCATTGCCAAGATGCAGGGATAGAATACTGAAATTCTGACATGGTAACTCTTCCCAAAGAAAGAGAAGAGAGAATAGAGAGGAAATAAAAATATACAAAAATGAATGAGAGCCCAGAGAAAATGAAATAAAGAATTAACAGTTGAAAAATCTTCCCTTGCTGAAGGAAGTGTACTGAAGGGAAATACACACCAGGGACATAGAAAAGCAAAGGATGGGAGCTCTCAGGGAAGGACACTGGTTAAAAATAATGGACAGGCTCAGGAAGGAACTGGCCAAAGAGAACTGGTCACTTCTGGACAAGAAAATGAAAATGCAATGGAAGGAAGCCCCAGCTCACCCACATTGTTCCTCCAAACATCAAATCTGGGATCCCCAAACCAAACCCATGGCTACAAACTACCAGGCTGCTAGTAGTCACCTTTAATACAAAGTCCTACCAGTTGAGGAGAAAGACCTTCTCATGCCCTGTAACTGACTGACTTTGGAATAATAACATACCAATGCAAACCAAGGAGATAAGGGCAAGGAACAAAACAATGGGTTCCAGAGAGCACTGGAGCTGAGATGGGGCCCAGGATGACCTAGCCTGCAGAGGGGAGCTTAACAATAAGGGACAAAAAGGTGGCATTCTGTGGTAAAGAGGGGCCTGAGTTCCAATAAGAAGACAGAGAAGTGGTCAGATAGGAAGGGGAAAAGGCAGGAGAGAGCAGAGTTCTAAAAACTATGAGAAGAGAGGACCCTGGAGGAGAGAGAGTCATCAGGAATGTCAAAGGCTGGAGAACAATCAAGAAAATGGGGGATTGAGATCCATGGACTTGGAAAGAAAAGACCACCTGAGGGGTCAGGCAGGAAATTGGAAAGATTGAGAAGGTGGAGAGAGGAAGGGGCCAGACTTTGCAGGATTGGTGGATATTCGTATAAGAGACAAGGGACCTCAGCCTGAGGCTTGGGGGTTAAGTGCCTGAAAAGGCTACTTTGAGTTAAGGGGAGCTGTCACTCGTGAGGGGAACTAGCACTGGGAGGAGCAGGAGAGCATGGAGACAGGGTTGTGATTACTAGGAGAATGCTAAAGAAAATCAAAAGAAGAAAGAGATGGTAAATATCAGGGGACAAAGTTCCCCAAAATGGAGCAGTGTTCCCTCTGACCCTGCAGTGACCCACACAGTATTCTGAAAGGAAGCACCATGGAAAGGAGGAATCTGTGGGACTGGCTTAGAATCAATGGCAGAAATGACCTACATGGAAGAGCTGAGAAAGTCATCTTGGGAGCTTTGACTGTAGGAAGTGTACAGGGAAAAGAGAGAGAGCACAGGAAAAAAGGGGCTATGGATCAGAGCATGAGAATCTAGGCAAGGTAGAAAGGGAAGTGGGAGAGTGAGGAGAAGAGCAATCCTTATGGGAAAGGGGAAGAAAAATGGAGGAAGTCTAAAAACCAATGAACTGGACTAGCTAAAGGGCAAGAGAAGAAGGGGAATGTACAAGAGGATGTAAAGAGAAAGGGGGAATGAAGAAATGTAGATTGAGATGAGAGCAGAAGAGATGAATTAATCTCTGAGGAAACTAGAGGCAAAAGACATATTTATGGCATCTTCTAAATATGAAACATTTAAAAAACAGCTAGGCCAAGGGAATAGAAATCTTAGAATCTGCCATGGCAAACCTCCTGAAAGAAGAGAAAAAGAAAGAGAATAATGAGGGACTGGAAATACTCCAAAAGGAAAGGGAAGCTTAGAAGAAGTGAAGTAAAAAACAAGAACATTCAAAAAAATTGGCTCCTTGCTGTAATAAAGTGCATTTTATTCTAAGACAGCAACCCTAAGGATCATGGATCTCCCAGAAACACACAACTGGAGAGAAAATGGACTTAAGGATGAAGAAAACAATTCAAGAGAAATGAGCAGAACTCCTAAACAGAGAAAACTGAAAGTACAAAATAAAGGTTTCAGAGATCACCTACAGAAAAACAAAACCAAATCAAATAACCGATGGTTGCTGACTCCAAAGCTATTGGAGCAGTTATATTGAACAATTCAGTTTAGAAGCATAAAGCCTTATGAGTCATGAGAAGAAAGACCTTCTCATACAAGGGATCTGGCTGACTTCTGTAGACTGATCCCTCCCAGTGTTCTCTACCAAATTCATTTTCCTCCTTACTTTAACACCTTTACATTTCTTCACAAATCTGGCAAGAACCAATCAGATTTTTCTACAAAACCCTTTCCATATTCATTATTTACATAAGATTTTCCTCCAGTGTGGACTTTCTGATGTCCATAAAGCCTTCTCTGGAATCTAAAAGTTTCCACATTGGTTACATTCATAAGTTGTTTTCTCAATGTGGGTTTTCTTAAGGATAATAAAACGGTCCTTTTTGAATAAAAGCCTTTCCACAGTGGTTGCAATCATAAGGTTTCTCTCCATTGTGGATTATGTCTTGTCTAATAAGATGTCCCTTGCTTCTATAACCCTTTCTACACTGGTTACATTCATAAGGTTTCTTGCCAGTTTGAATTTTTTCTTGTGTAACACAGATTTCTCTCCAAGTGAAGTCGCAGGGATTTTTGCATGGTGGCCTGAGAGGTTCTACCACAGAAAGGTTTTTCTCCTCAGTAGTATCCTTCATTTCAATGCTGATCTCTTGCTCTGAAAAAAACAACCAACAACAAACAGTAAAATAGACACTATACACACATTAATATCCTCTTCCCGCCATCAAATGAATACAAATTGTTATTTTTTATTTGCAAAGCCAAAAGAGAAAAATCTTGTTTCTTTTTTGTTTTTTACAAAAGTTTATTTTCAAAATATATGTATGCATAGATAATTTTCAACATTCATCCCTGCAATACCTTGTGTTCCAATTTTTTTTCTCCTTTCCTTCCCCCACTTCCCTCCTCTATCTATCAAGTAATCCAATGTATGTTAAACATGTACAATTCTTCTATACATACTTCCACAATTTTTATGCTGCACAAGAAAAATCAGTTCAAAAAGGGAAAACAATGAGAAAGAAAACCAAATGCAAGTAAACTACCAAAAAGGTGAAATACTAGGTTGTGTTGCTTACTCAAGCCCCATAGTCCTCTCTCCAGTACAGAAAAGGCGGCTACAAACATTTTTTGCACATGTGAAAGGCCTTTTCTTTTCTTTAAGATCTCTTTGAGGTACAGGTTCAGTAGAGACACTGCTGGATCAAAGGGTATGCACAGTGTGATAGACTTTTAGGCATAGTTCCATATTGTTTTCCAGAATGACTGGATCAATTCACAACTCCACCAACAATGTATTAGTGTCGCAGTTTTTCCACATCCCCTTCAACACACATCACAATCTATTCCTGTCATGTTAGACAATCTGAAAGATCTGGTACCTCAGCATTGTTTTAATTTACATTTCTCTGACCAATAGAGATTTAGAGTATTTTTTCATAGGACTAGAAATGATTTTAATTTTTTTATCTGAAAACTGTCTGTTTAAATCCTCTGACCATTTATCAATTGGCAAATGGCTTGCATTCTTATAAATCTGAGGCAGTTCCAAGACAAAAGTTTTCAATGCGCAGAATCACTTAAAAATCCAATAGCTCACATCCCAAGAATGATTTAATTTCTAATGACCTTCATGCACAAATACATTGGATTCTCACAGTCAACCTGGGACAACACAGAAAGAACCTTCATTCTTGCTACTTGTACACCTCAGGCACCAGCTCAGAGGATTGAGTGACTTGCCACAAATACCAGCAGCAGTGGCTGGAATTCACACCCTGTGAATGGCCAGCGACTGTCTACAGTATTTGACAAATTATAAAATTTTTCCTGTTCCCTTTCATTGTCTGTACTTTTAAGTGATCATTTTCAATTTTATTTTATTTTTTTCTGATAGATTATTTGCATACTAAAAATGGTTTTTTTTGTGGGGATGTGGTTTCCTATTTTATCTGAGGCACATGTGATTTTCATCTGATGGTTTACTTCTTTGAGATAATCATTGCTTATTTATTTTTTAAAATTTATCATTACATTGCCCTCCACTCTTTTAACAAACCCAATTTTTTAAAAAATGCAGGAAATCATCCACATCTGAAAATATGAGTCTCATTGTGAAAATGTAGTTAATCATTGGAAGGATAGAGCATGCTATTGCACTCTTCCTCTTTAGAAGTTCAAAAATTACTTGAAGGATTGAGATAATGAGTGAAGGGATTTCATCCAAAAATTTGTCAGTGCTGTATTAAGAGGAAAACTATCCTCTGAGACAAGTTTGTCCATATATCCATCTTAACGACTCTTTCTCAGTGACTTTAAGCTGCCATGATCAGGAACATGCAGCTTTTGGGCTTCATGGGGTGCTTCCATCAAACCCTGATGTCTTCTATGTGCAACGGAATCATCCAGATTCTCAGTTTGACATCAAATTATTTCCAGGATTACAGGAAGGTTGGACATTCATGAACAAAGGGCCAGGGGCCTGCAAAAGCCCTCTCTCTCCCTGCACCAGAGCAGTTCCCTCATTGCTAGGTTCCCTAGTGACCACATCTCCTCAAACCTGTAATCACCCAATCAAGACAGTCCCTGGTTCTGCACTCTGGCTCCAGGGCTGGCAGCCTACTTGAAAACCCATCACGAGGAATCCCCAGTAGAGGCCATCCTGAAATCCCCATGGGAGACCACAACCCTTCCACAAAAAGAGCCCTAAGGGGCCACTCATTGACATGCTGAGGTGGTCTTTTAATCGGAACTTATGCTTTGTTTACGTTTCTCTTCTTCCATGTGGCAGTCTCTCAAAGGATTTGATTAGCAATGTGGGTTAAATGTCCAGTAGAGTGTCAGGGAGATAAGCTACTTTACCAGTGGTTAAAAAAAAAAATCTGAAGATATTCTGTCCTTTAAAATGATGCTTTTGTGAATTAAACATTATTAAAAAAAAAACCCCAAAAAACAACATAATGTAATATTTGAAACTGACGTTTGAGTACATTTGCTATTTAAACTAATACTTGTCATGAGCCAATGGAAACAAAGATCAATTTAACAGTAATTAGCAAGTAATTTCCACTGGTTACATTTAAAGAAATGACATTGCACCTCTAAACGGGAGCTTGTTCACTTCTCCTTCCATGGTCCACCTCATACACGTGTGACCGTTTTCATCACATCTGTTTCAGAATCAGAACAGAGCTGAGGGTAAAAGGGGAAAAATATGAACAGGGCCTTCAATCAGCAAGACTTGCGTGTTCATCCAAACTCAGCAATTTGCTAGTCAACTTACAAGATCTCTGTCTGTCTCAGTTCCTTTATCTATAAAAAGGGCACAATAATGGCACCCGAGTCCTAGGGTTCTCATGATGATAAAATGAGACAATACTGATACACTGCATGTCACAGCAGGTGTGGTATAAATGCTAGATATGGTATTTCATTTTGACCATTATCTCCCCAATTTTACTCTCCTTCTTAAACCATCAGTACCTTAATTACTTAGTGATTTGGGGAGGCACTAATTTGATCCTATTTATCTACCCCACAGAGGGTTTCTACATACTTACACGTGTGTATTGTCTGCCCCAGCTGTCTGTGACCTCCACGAGAGCAGGAGGGGTCCCTTGTCTCTCTTTATGTTTCTGGGGCACAGCCCAGGTCCCGGCTGATAGCAGGCATTTAAAAGTTTGCTGACTTGGAGAAATTCTAAGAATTGGCTCATCTGGGACAACCCGATCCCCTTTTGGCACTTTCAGGAAAATTCCATTGCACCATTATGCAAACAATGACTCCTTATGGATCCCACATGATCACTGGAAGGGATCCAAGGCCACGGAGTGCCTCCCACTCATTTTATAAAGGGGAAACTGAGATTCAGTGACTGGCAGAGGAGAATCTGAGAAAGAGATCTTCCTAAAAAGTATCTGAAAAAGAATTCCAAGGCTGGCCTTTCTCCCCCAAACCTGCATTTTCTTTGGGGTAACTCCCAGAAGTCACTAGTACTGCTCATATCCCTGCTGTCACCTCACTCACCTGGAAAGCAGCTCCTCAGGCCTTCTTGGTCCAGCATCCAGGGTACTTGTCCTTGCTTAAAATAAGAAATCACATCTTCTCTGAGAACCGGAAGCCCTGGGCATGGAAATCAAGGAGGGATGAAGAGAGAAGCTTGAAACTGAGTTTTCTTTAGGGAATGGGGAGAGCACCCAAAGCGGCTCCATTGAGATTCAGTTCATTATATTGAAATTGGAGTTTGTAGTCACCCACTAGTGCTTGTAATGCAAGACATCTATGATAAAGTTTGTCCCATCATCCTGTTGTACACCTTTTTTGGAGAAACAGTCAAATGCTCTTTCCCTCCTCCCCCTCCTGTTGTCCTATTAGGTTCCATTCTGGCAGAGGGTTTTAAGCCCACAACTGCATAAAAAGTGTTACTGAGCCTGAAAATTATGCCATACATGTTTCTATCAGCTCTTTATCTGGATGCAAATCACAGCTTTCTTCATTTGTGCTTTTTCACTAATTTGGGTATTTAGAATTGTCAACTTATCTTATTTCCCGGAAGTTTTTTCTTAAACAAAATTTTTGTTAATTGTTTATATTATAAAGAAAGCATAAGGCACAGCACCTGGCAAACAACATCTGGAAAGAAATGCTGATTCTCTTCCTTTCCTTTCCCACCACTGGTGCTAGAATATGAGGGCAATAAGAAGGAAGATCAAGGATAAGTTTCCTGTACTAGAAACAACCATGGGCTTTGGGCTACAGAGAGATGCTTGCTAAAAAGAAGAGTATTCCCAATCCTGGCCCTGAGCCAAAGAGGGACAGGTTTTCAGCTATAACTGTGGGAGCAATTTTCAGAGCTCTGGTAGACCAGTCTGTGTCCAGGTAGAGGTCAGCCAAAATAAGCTCAGAGTAGTTCCTTGGGTGAGATGCTTCAACACTGGTTTCATCTCTGACTTGAACCTACCTAGAAGTGGTAAGTGACAGCTTCAGCAGCAACCAAGGACACCCTCAGTTTTCTATCCCACAAGGAAAAGACACACAGGAGGACACAGCAGACCAGAACTTTCCCCTTCCTGACTGATACACCCCCAAACCCTGCACCCCAGGAAATGAAGATACGCCCTTTTACTACAGATTCAGAGTTAACCCAGGAAATGTCCTTACCCAGAGACAGCAGGTTCCGGGCATTCTCCAACATGACCTCCTTGTACAACTCCTTCTGGGGAGGATCCAAGAGGCCCCATTCCTCCTGGGTGAAGTCCACAGCCACATCCCTGAATGTCACCAACTCCTAAAGCACCAAAGTCAGGAGATGAATTCTGAGGTGACTTTCAGCTCTACAAGAATCCAACCAACCCTCTCCAGTTTACAAGAGGAAACTCAAGCAGAGACAGGATAGTCTCAAAGCTGAGGCCATTTCTGAGAGTCGGCTCCTGAAACCAGAATCTTACTGCGTTTTTACAAAAGCATTTTATAGAAGCAGTTGGAACAAAGCTGAGAAATGTCTTATTGTTGAATGCATTTCCTTGTGGAATCAGGAAGAGTTTGTGTTTATCTGTGAGGTAGATGGATCTTTGGAGAGCAAGAGGGTGATGGGAAGTTTCTTCCTTAGCTGAAGTGACTTAAGTGGTAGCTGACCTTCCTCCTCTTCCCTCTGCTCCCAATTTATCTCATTCCCAGTCCCCAACACCTGTACCAGCAAAGGCTGCCTTGCAACTCCTTCAGATGCTGTGATCCACAGCAATGGAAGCTCTTGGGCAATTATCTGTCCCCTAAAAATTCCTCGATATTTATTTGCCACATTCCCCTTGTCCATCAGAGAGGGAATGAAGAAGAGGCCCTCAGGGAGGTGGGAGATTGTTGGAATCTTTACAAACTGTTAAGTCATTAGAGTTGATAGAGACAATAATTATCTACTTTAGCATGGTTCAGTATGATTAATCTGATCCTACCAGATGTTATGTGCCAGAACTTGAAACAAGGTACTAAGTACAACTGATAGACAATAATGCTTGTATTCACACCTTTAGAGAGCTCTTATAAGCAAGAAGTATTTAAGTATTCATTGGAGTTCACACGGGAGATTTCAGAGTTTAGTATAAGATATCAGAATTCACCCCTCCCTTGAAGCTCTCAGGACCAGAGAGCACTCTGGGAGAAACCCATAATCTCTTTCTCTCAGAAGAGATCCTATATAAGAAACAGACAGAGGCTCTCTCAGGGAGTTGAGCTGAAAACATTGAGAGAAGAGTTCATCTGAATTAGATTGAAGAAGGGAGCATCGGTCAGTTCAGCAGAAGAGATGGAATGGATGTCTCTCCTCCTGTCCTTGTTGGTTCTTATATACTCTATTATAATTACATCATTGTAGGTGTCAATCTTGTAGAACTATGTTAAGTACTAAGTACATGTACTGAACTAGGAAACTCACAGCTAAAGTAGGTAACCATTGTCTTATCTATTGCTCTGAGTTAACACCTTGTTTCAATTATGCTTCTCCAGAGTTCTGGCTCATTACAGTTCTATATACTATATATAAAGCAGAGCTAACTATAACTAACTGGTCAGTTTGCTAAACTCCTTTATGCTTCTAGGCTGCCATTCAATGTAACAACCTGTTATGTTCCTTTAATGGGGTCTTCCCAATTCTTTTCTTGGGTAACCCTATTGCCCTTTCAGCACTATTTCATATTTCCCCTTGCTGGTTCTTATTTTCTCTCCATTTTCTCTATAACTTGCTCTCCTAAATAATGTTACCTTTTGGTAAGGAGAATGGCCTTTGTGAACTTGGGACATGTTTGGTTCTAACTAGGAAGGGCTACCCTGACCTCCTCATGGTCTCTGTGTAATGCACATTTCAGCTTTACTTTTCTGTATTTGTTCACTTCTGAATAACTGAGGAAGTTATTGTTCTTTTACATTTTTTGAGATTGCCATGGATTGCTGAATCTTTTTCTCGAGGGAGAACTTCTTCATCCATAGGGTAACTTTTCAGTAAAGGAAGGAAGTCTTGATGGACAACTCATCTCTGATTGATTCCTTAACTCACTCACAAGAGAAGATATTGCAAAGCTTTCCTTCACAAGCCTCCCACAGCTCCCCCATTAACCAACAGGAAGGGGTCTTAATGCACTCCCAAACTTCTCTTAAAGAGAAAGCCCAGCTACTCCTCATCATTCATTGGCTCTCCTCCTTTGGGACTTTTCTGACTGGGCTCTCCACAAGTCCCTGAATCAAAAGGCTGCTTTTCAGGTAGACCTCTTTCCATGTTTCTTGGACCTTGAGTTTTGTTCTGATGATTGTCAAGATGCAGAAATAGAATACTGAAATTCTGGTGTGGTAACTCTTCCCAAAGAAAGAGAAGAGAGAATAGAAAGGAAATAAAAAATATACCAAAGTGAAGGAGAGCCCAGAGGAAATGAAATAAACAACAATTAACAGTCAAAAAATCTGCCCTTGCTGAAGGGAAATACACACCAGGGACATAGAAAAGCAAAGGATGGGAGCTCTCAGGGAAGGGCACTGGTCAAAAATAATGGAAACTCTCATGAAGGAAATGGCCAAAGCAAACTGGTCACTTCTGGACAAGAAAATGAAAATGCAATGAAAGGAATCCCCAGCTCATCCACAGTGTTCTAAAAACCAAACTCGGGATCCAAAAACCAAACCCATGGCTATAAACTACCAGGCTGCTAGTCGTTACCTTTAATACAAAATCCTACCAGCCTTGAGAAGAAAGACCTTCTCATACAAGGAATCTGCCTGACTTCTGTAGGCTGATCTGTCCCAGTGTTCTCTACCAAATTCGTTTTCATGCTTATTTTAATACCTTTACATTTCTTCAAAAATCTGGCAGGAACCAATCAGATTTTTCTACAAAACCCTTTTCATATACATTACTTACATAAGATTTCCTTCCAGAGTGGATTGTCTGATGTCCATAAAGACTTCTCTTGAACATATAAGTCTCTCCACATTGGATACATTCATAAGGCTTCTCCCTATTGTGTCTTTTCTGATGTACAGTAAGATATCTCTTGCTTCTAAAAGCCTTTCCACAGTGCTTACAATCATAAGGTTTCTCTCCACTGTGTATTCTCTGATGTACCTTAAGATGTCTCTTGCTTCTAAAAGCCTTTCCACACTGGTTACACTCATAAGGTTTTTCTCCAGTGTGTGTTCTCTGATGTACAGTAAGATCTCGCTTGTATCTAAAAGCCTTTCCACAGTGGTTACAATCATAAGGCTTCTCTCCAGTGTGTGTTCTCTGATGTACAGTAAGATCTGCCTTGCATTTAAAAGCCTTTCCACACTGCTTACATTCATAAGGTTTCTCGCCAGTGTGGATTCTCTGATGAATAATAAGAGCTACCTTGCTTCTAAAAGCCTTTCCACATTGGTTACATTCATAAGGTTTCTCTCCAGTATGGATTGTCTCATGTCTAAGAAGAGCTACTTTGCTTGTAAAACCCTTTCCACACTGGTTACATTCATAAGGTTTTTCTCCAGTGTGCATTCTCTGATGTACAGTAAGATCTCTCTTGCATCTAAAAGACTTTCCACAGTTACATTCATAGGGTTTCTCTCCAGTGTGGGTTGTCTCATGTCTAATAAGAACTACCTTGCTTGTAAAACCCTTTCCACACTGGTTACATTCATAAGGTTTCTCTCCAGTGTGGGTTCTCTGATGGGTAACAAGTGCTCCCTTCTTTCTAAAGGCTTTTCCACAGTGGTTACAATCATAAGGTTTTCTCTCCAGTGTGTGTTCTCTGATGTTCAGTAAGCTCTCCCTTGCTCCTAAAAGCCTTTCCACAGTGGTTACATTCATAAGGTTTCTCTCCATTGTGGATTCTCTCATGTCTAGTAAGAGTTCCCTTGCTCCTAAAAGCCTTCCCACAGAGGTTACAATCATAAGGTTTCTCTCCAGTATGAATTCTCTGATGTCCAATAAGATTGTCCTTAATTCGAAAAGCTTTTCCACACTGGTTACATTCATAAGGTTTCTCTCCAGTGTGGATTCTCTGATGTACAGTAAGATGTCTCTTGCTTCTAAAAGCCTTTCCACAGTTACATTCATAAGGTTTCTCTCCAGTGTGGGTTCTCTGATGTACAGTAAGATGTCTCTTGTTTCTAAAAGCCTTTCCACAGTTACATTCATAAGGTTTCTCTCCAGTGTGTGTTCTCTGATGTACAGTAAGATGTCCCTTGCTTCTAAAAGCCTTTCCACACTGGTTACATTCATAAGGTTTCTCTCCAGTGTGGATTCTCTGATGTATAATAAGAATTCCCTTTTGTCTAAAACACTTTCCACATTGGTTACATTCATAAGGTGTCTTGCCAGTTTGAATTTTCTCTTGTGTAACACAGATTTCTCTCCAAGTGAAGTCACAGGGACTTATGGATGGTGGCCTGTGAGGTTCTACCCCAGAAAGGCTCATCTCCTCAGTACTGTCCTTCATTTCAATGCTGATCTCTTGCTCTGAAAAAACAACGAACAGTAAAATAGACAGTATACACACATATATATTAGTATTCCCTTCCCTCCTTAAAATGAACACAAGTCAAATCATTTTGTGTTTGTAAAACCAAAAGAGAAAAATCTTTTGTTTCTTTTCTTTTTTTTTTTTACTAAAACTTTATTTTCAAAATATATGCACAGATCGTTTTCAACATTCATTCTTGCAATACCTTGTGTTTCAAATCTTTTCTCCCTTCCTTCTCCCCCCCTCTACATAGCAAGTAATTTAATGTATCTTAAAATATGTACCATTCTTCTCTACATACTTCCACAATTTATATGCTGCACAAGAGATATCAGATCAAAAAGGAAAAAAATGAGAAAGAAAACCAAATGCAAGCAAACCACCAAAAAAAATAGGTGAAAGTGGTGATGCTTACTCAATACCCACAGCTCTCTCTCCACTACAGAAAGGACTTCTACAAACATTTTTGCACATGTGGAAGGCCTTTTCCGTTCCTTATGAAGGGAAGGTCCAGAAATTCCATTCCCTTGAGAGAAAAAATGAATGAAAATCTATTTGCCCCTTTCATCTGCTCTCCTATTATAGGCATCTCTACTCTACCTATTATTATACTATTTCCTTAGTCTTTACAAGGCCCAAGCATTGACTACCTAATTGAATCCAAATTCTACAAATCTGACTTATCCCACTCATCACCAAGCAAATAATATCAATACATAACAATCTCGGTCAAACATAAGCCCTAATGCTTATAACCCTAATCCTATTTATTGCAACCACAAACCTTCTTGGACTCCTCACTTACTCATTCACTCCTACTACACAACTCTCAATAAATATCAGTATAACCGTCCTCCTTTGAATGGGAACAGTGGTACTAGGATTTCGCAATAAACCAAAAACTTCACTGGCCCACTTCCTACTACAAGGAACTCCAACACCTCTAATCCCCATACTAATTATCATCGAAACAATTAGCCTGTTTATTTAACCACTAGCCCTAGCAGTGCTACTAATAGCTAATATCACTGCCTGCCACCTATTAATTCACCTAATCTCCCGGCTGCCCTAGTACTCATATCCATTAACATCGTATTATCATCAATCACACTCATTATCCTTTTCCTCCTCACAATCCTAGAATTGACTGTAGATATAATCCAGGCCTATGTCTTTACCCTACTAGTAACTCTTTAGGATACAAGTTCAGTAGAGACACTGCTGAATCAAAGGGTATGCACAGTGTGATAGCCCTTTAGGCACAGTTCCATATTGTTTCCAGAATGACTGGATCAATTCACAACTCCACCAACAATGGATTAGTGTCCCAGTTTTTCCCTATTCTTTTCAACATACATCATTGTCTTTCCCAGTCATCTTAGCCAATCTGAAGTATCTGGTACCTCAGAGGTGTTTTAATTTGCATTTCTCTGACCAATAGTGATTTAGAGCATTTTTTCATAGTACTAGAAATGATTTTTATTTTTTCATCTGAAAACTGTCTGTTTAAATCCTTTGACCATTTATCAATTGGAAAATGGTTTGTGTTCTTATAAATCTGAGGCAGTTCCAAGAGAAAAGTCTTCAACGGGCAGAATCAATCACTTAACAATCCAATAGCTCACATCCCAAGAATGATTTAATTTCTAATGACCTTCATCCAAAAATACATTGGATTCTCACAGTAATCCTGGGACCACACAGAAAGAACCTTCATTGTCACTGCTTGTACAATTCAGGCCACCAGCTCAGAGTGATTGAGTGACTTGTCCCAAATCCCAGCAGCTGTGCCTGGAATTCACACCCTATGAATGGCCAACTTCTGTCTACAGTATTTGACAAATTCTAAATTTTTCCTTTTCTCTTTCAGTGTCTGATCTCTGACATAATCACATTCAATTTTTTTTCTGATACATTATTTGAATACTAACACTGCAAGGTTTTTTCTGGGGGATTTTTGTATTTCATCTGAAGCACATATGATTTTGTTCTGATGCTTTACTTCTTTGAGATAATCATGGCTCATTTATTTTTAGAAATTTATCATTACATTCCCCTCCACATTCTTTTAACAAACCCAATTAAAAAAAAAAAGCAGGAAATCATCCACATCTGAAAATATATGTCTCACCCTGAAAACAGAGTTAATGATCCTGTGTCATGGAAGGACAGAGCATGGTATTGCACTCTTCCCCTTTAGAAGTTCAAAACATCCTTGAAGGATTGAGACAACGATCCAAGGGATTTGATCCAAAAATGTGCCAGTGCTGTATTAAGTGGTAAATTCTCCCTTGGACAACAAGTATGTGCACAACACGCAGCTTTTGGGCTTCGTGGGGTGTTCCCATCAAACCCTGATGGTTTCTAACTGCAATAGAGTCTTCCAGATTCTCACTTTGACAAAAAATTTGTTTCCAGAATTCCAGGAAGGTGGGACATTCATGAACAAAGGGCCACGAGTCTGCAAAGGCCCTTACTTAGTCTCTCTCTCCCTGCACCAGAGCAGTTCCCTCATTGATGGGTTTCCTAGTGATCACATTTCCTCAAACCTGTAATCACCCTATTATGATAGTTCCCGGTTCTGCACTCTTGCCCCAGTGCTTGCAGCCTACTTGAAAACCAGTCACTAGGAATGACCGGTAGAGACCATCCTGAAATCCCCATGGGAGACCATAACCACAATTAGACCAATAAACAAAACTAAGAGTTGGTTTTATGAAAAAACTAACAAAACAAATAAATATTTGCCTACATTTCATGATGAGAAAAAGAAAAGAAAAAAAACCAAATCACCACCATCAAAAGTGAAAGAGGTGAATGTACCACCAAGGAAAAAGAAATTAAAGTAAAAATTAAGAGCTTTTTTCCCCAACACTATGGCAGCAAGTCTGACACTCTAATTGAAATGGAAGAATGTTTACAAAAAATACAAATTTCCCAGGTTAACAGAAGAGGAAATAAAATATTTAAATAGTTCCATTTCAGAAACAGAAATTGAACAACTCATTAATGAATTCTCTAAGAAAAAATCTCTAGGGCCAGTTGCATTCACCGGTGAATTCTCCCAAATATTTAAAGAACAATTACTTCTAATACTACGTCAACTATTTGGAAAAAATAGGTGAAGGAGTACTGCCACATTTCCTCTACGACCCAGTTATGGCACTGCTACCTAAAACACAAAGGGCTAAAAGAGAGAAAAAAAATAAATTACAGACCAATATCCCTGTTGAATACTGATGCACAAATTCTAAATAACATATTAGCAAAGAGATTACAGCAACTTATGAGCAGGATAGTACACTACAACCATTTGGGATTTATACCAGTAATGCATGGCTGGTTTGTTATCAGGAAAACTTACTCCAGTGGATCACATCAATAGCAAAACGAACAGAATCATATTACAATCCCAAAACAAGCAGAAAAAGCTTTTGACAAAATACAGTACCCATTCCTATAAATAAACACTAGAGGGCACAGGGATAAAGGGAACTTTCCTTAAAACAATAAGCAATACTTTGTTAAAACCTATAGAAAGCATTATATGAAATGAAGAGAAGCTGGATGCATTCCCAGTAAAATCAGGGGTTAAATTACACCACTATTATTCAATGTTGTTCTAGAAATGTTAGCTTCATTGATAAGAAAAGAAAAAGAAGCAAAAGGAATTAGAATAGGCAATGAGGAAATAAAACTATTACTCTTTAGAGGTGATATGATGAGTTACTTTGAGAATCCTAGAAAACCATCAAAATATCTACTGAAAACAATCACAGCTTTAGCAAAATTGCAGTATATAAAATGAAGCTACACAAATCATCAGTATTTCTCTATATTACTGATAAAGCCCATAAGCAAGAGATACAAATAAAATATCTATAGACAAAATAAAATAAATGGGGAACAAGCTGCCAAGGCAAACTGAAATACCATATGAACAGAATTACAAAACACTTCTTACACAAAGAAAATCAGATCTAAACAACCGGAAAAATATTGTCATGGTTAGGTTGAGCTGATATAAATCACAATTCTTCCGAAACTGGTCTATTTGTTCAGTGCCATAACAATCAAACTACAAAAACATTTTATAGAACTAGAAAAAAAAAACAACAAAAAGCTATCTAGAAGAACAAAAGATCAAGAATATCAAGGGATTTACAACAACAAAACATAAAGAATGGTGGTTTAGCAGTACCTACACTAGAACTATGTTACAAAGCAGCAGTAAGCAAACCATTTGGTACTGGCTAGAAAATAGAGTTGGGCATCAGTGGAACAGATTATATATGTACAGGACACAATAATCAAAGCCTATGGCAATGTAGTATGTGATAAACCCTAAATTCAAGGAATGGAATAAGAATTCTCTGTGTGACAGAAATTGCTGGGAAACATGGATAATAGTATGTCACAGACTCAGCATAGATCTACATCTTACACTCTATGCAAAAATAAAGGGAAAATAGGACATGATCTGGGCATAAAGGATGATACCATAAACCAATTAGGATTACAAAGAATAATTTATTTATTACATCTTTGCAGAAGGGAGGAATTTATGGGCAAGGAAGCACTAGACAACATTGTCAAAGGCAAAATGGACAACTTTGATTACCATAAATTAAAAGTTTCTGCACAAACAAACCACCAGAAAACAAGATTAAGAGGGAAGTAAAAAGCTGGGAAAAATATTTATGGCCAGTATATCTGATAAAAGTTTCTTTTCTAAGATATATAAAGAACTATTTCAAATTTATAAGACTACAAATCATTCATTACTTGATAATATAGTCAAAGGATAGGAACAGACAATTTTCAGATGAGGAAATTAAAGCCAATTAGAATTATAAGAAAAAATGCTCTAAATCACTATTGATAAGAAAAATGCAAATTATATAACTCTGAGCTATCACCTCATACCTCTCAGATTGGCTAAGATCAGGAAAAGATAATGATAAATATTAGAGTGGTTGTGGAAAAGTGAGATACTAATGCATTGTTGGGGGAATTCTGAAATGATCCAACCATTGTGGAGAATAATTTGGAACTATGTCCAAAGGGCTATCAAACTGTGCATACCCTTGGATCCAGAAGTGTCTCTACAGGCTCTTTATCCCAAAGACATCATCAAAAAGAGACAAGGACCCACATGTGCAACGATGATTGCAGCAGCTCTTTTTGTGGTAATACAGAAGTGGAAATGGAATGGATGCTCGCCAATTGGGGAATGGCTGAACAAGTTGTGGAACATGAAGATCATGGACTATTATTATTATTATTATTATTATTTTAAATCAGTAATTTATTTGAAACCACCACACAGGTCTCCTCTATTCTTTTTTTTTTTTTTTTTAATACTTATAACTTTTTATTGACAGAACCCATGCCTTGGTAATTTTTTATAATATTATCCCTTACACTCACTTCTGTTCTGACTTTTCCCCTCCCTCCATTCACCCCCTCCCCAAGATGGCAAGCAGTCCTATACATGTTAAATTTGTCACAGTATATCATAGGTAAAATATATGTGTGCAGAACTGAACAGTTTTCTTGTTGCAAGGAAGAATTGGATTCAGAAGGTAAAAATAACCCGGGAAGAAAAACAAAATCGCAAACAGTTTACATTCATTTCCCAGTGTTCTTTCTTTGAGTGTGGCTGCTTCTGTCCATCACTGATCAATTGAAACTGAGTTAGATCCTCTCTTTGTCGAAGAAATCCCCTTCCATCAGAATACATCCTCATACAGTATCATTGTTGAAGTGTATAAGGATCTCTTGGTTCTGTTCATTTCACTGAGCATCAGTTCATGTAAGTCTCTTCAAGCCTCTCTGTATTCATCCTGCTGTTCATTTGTTACAGAACAATAATATTCCATAACATTCATATACCACGATTTACCCAACCATTCTCCAATTGATGGGCATCCATTCATTTTCCAGTTTCTGGCCACTACAAACAGGGGTGCCACAAACATTTTGGCACATCCAGGTTCCTTTCCCTTCTTTAGTATCTCTTTGGGGTATAAGCCCAGTAGTAACACTGCTGGATCAAAGGGTATGCATAGTGTGATAACTTTCTGATAATAGTTCCAAATTGCTCTCCAGAATGGTTGGTTTCATTCACAACTCCATCAACAATACATCAGTGTCCCAGTTTTCCCTCATACCTTCCAACATTCATCATTAATTTTTCCTGTCATCTTAGCCAATCTGACAGATGTGTAGTGGTATCTCAGAGTTGTCTTAATTTGCATTTCCCTGATCAATAGTGATTTGAAACACTTTCATATAAGTGGAATAGTTTCAATTTTATCATCTGAAAATTGTAAATTCATATCCTTTGACCATTTATCAATTGGAGAATGGCTTGATTTCTTATAAATTAGAGTGAATTCTCTGATATATTTTGGAAATAAGGCCTTTATCAGAACCTTTAACTGTGAAAATGTTTTCCCAATTTGTTGCTTCCCTTCTATTTAATTTGATATAATCAAAATTTTCTATTTTGTGATCAATAATGATCTCTAGTTCATCTCCACAAGTCTGAGATGTAAACTATCCTATGTTCCTCTAATTTATTTATAATCTCGTTCTTTATGCCTAAATCATGGACCCATTTTGATCTTATCTTGGTATACAGTGTTAAGTGTGGGCCCATGCCTAATTTCTGCCATACTAATTTCTAGTTTTCCCAAACTAGCCAAATAATGAATTCTTATCCCAAAAGTTAGGATCTTTGGGTTTGTCAAACACTAGACTGCTATAGTTGACTATTTTGTCTTGTGAACCTAACCTATTCCACTGATCAACTAATCTATTTCTTAGCCAATACCAAATGGTTTTAGTGACTGCTGCTTTATAATATAGTTTTAGATACAGCTAGGCCACCTCCATTTGTTTTTGTTTTTCATTAATTCCCTTGAGATTCTCGACCTTTTGTTCTTCCATATGAATTTTATTGTTATTTTTTCTAGATCATTAAAATATTTTCTTGGGAGTCTGATTTGTATAGCACTAAATAAATAGATTAGTTTAGGGAGTATTGTCATCTTTATTATATTTCCTAGGCCTATCTTATGGACCATTATTGCTCTAAATAAATGATGAACAAGCTGATCATGGAAAAGCGTAGCAATGTTTACTTGAACTGAGTGAAACATGCTCAACCAGGAATACATTGTACACAATAACAGCCAGGATGTGCAATGTTTAACCAGAAAAGGATTGGTTCTTCTCAGTAGTTCAGGGATCCCAAGCAGTCCCAAGAGATATGTGTGTGTGTGTGTGTGTGTGTGTGTGCATGTGTGTATAATGATTATTGAAGCTGTTTACCTTCAAAACATATGTATACATCATTTTTCAACATTAACCCTTGCAAAATCTTGTCTTCCAATTTTCCCTTCCCTTGACCCAAGCCCTCCCCTAGATGGCAAGTAATCCAATATATGTTAAATATGGTAGAAATAGATGTTAAATCCACTATATGCATACATATTTATACAATTATCTCGCTGCACAAGAAAAATCAAATTAAACAGGAGAAAAAATGACAAAGTAAAATGTAAACATATATGAAAAAGAGTGAAAATGCTATTTGTGAACCATACTCAATTTCTACCCTCTTCTCTCTGGGTGTAGATGGTTCTCTTCATCACAAGATCATTAGAACTGGTCAGAATCATCTCATTATTGGAGATAGCCACTTGCATTAGCATTGATCATCACATAACCTTCTTGTGCCCAGTACAATGATCTCCTGGTTCTGCTCATTGCACTTAGCCTCAGTTCATTTAAGACTCTCTAGGCCTCTCTGAAATCATCCTGCTGATCATTTCTTATAGAACAATAACATTCCAAGACATTCATATGTCATAACTTATTCAGCCATTCCCCCACTGATGGGCATCCACTCATTTGCCAGTTTCATGTCACTATGGAAAGAGCTGCCACAAACATTTTTCCAACGTGGGTCTCTTTCCCTCCTTTAAGATCTCTTTGAATCCCAATAGACTTTAGACAGAAACTGCCATCTATCTGCATCTACAAAAAGTACTGAGGAGACTGAATGCAAATCAAGACATGCTATCTTCACTTTTTTTTTTCTGCATTTTTTACCTCTCCCATGGTTTTTCCCTTTCCTCTGAATTTTCTTTCAAAACATAATTTATAAAGCAATGTGAATTTAAAATAAATCATCTCACTACAATTAAAAAAAAACAAAACAATTCCAAGTCAGGTCTCTCTCCCCAAACCTAGCATTTTCTTCAGGCTACCTCCCAGAAGCCTATTGTAATGCTCATATCCCTGCTGTCACCTCACTCACCTGGAGAGCAGCTCCTCAGGCTTTCTTGGTCCAGTATCCAAGGGGCTTGTCTTTGCTTCAATAAGAGATAACGTCTTCTCTGCCAACTGAAAGCGCTGGCATGGAAATCAGGGAGGGATGAAGGAGAGAAGCTCGAAATTGAGTTCTCTTTAGGGAATGGGGTCAGGATCCAGGGCTGCTCCACTCTGAGATTCACCCTGTTACATTGAAACATATGAGTGTATCATCACCTGCAAGAAAACCATAATAGGGTTTGTCACATCATCCTGCTGTTTTTTGGAGAAAGAGTCAAATGCTCGTCCCCCAAACTGTGATGCGATTAGCTTCCATTCTGGCAGAAGCTTCTAACTCTGTACCTGGGTAAAAAGGGCTACTGGGCCTGCGCAGACTCCAGCCTTAGCCTTAGCACACCTGCTTCATGGAACAGATCCATTCCCTAGTTTCCATCAGGGCCTCTAAAGGAGAACACCTGAACCAGGGAAAGCAGGAAGCCCGTGTCCCGAGGTCTACCTAAGAGCTGGGGACGCCCCGCTGGAGTCGGGGCTGGGAGTCTCTAAAGGGAAAGTGCAGAGGAGCCGCAAGTCTGGGACCGATGGGAACCAGCCTAAGGAGGGTTCACTTAAGGGGGCCGGGAAAGCGCTTTGGTCACTGGGTCCATGGCGCGCTCCTGGCCGTAGGAAGGGGGGTCTCGAGGATCTCTAAAGGGACTGGGTCTAAGGATCTAAATCAATAAGCAAGAGGTGGGGACAGGGAGGGACTGGATCCCGGCTCCTGATCAAAAAGCTGAAATCAGGACTCTGGGCTTACTCGGGAGAAAGTCTTCAATGTGGGCAAGGGGAAGCAGGAAGTTGGGGAGCTCATCCAGCAGCGAGACTTAAGCGGGTGCTTCCGGCAGACCCGGAGGACACTCTCCACGAGGTCAGCGGAGGAGGAGACTCAGCGGCCGGGCCAGCGCGCGGCCGCCAGCAAGTGCGGGGGACGCTGGCTCCGACCTACCTGGGAAACGCACGCACGGTTCTGGCTTCCAGAAGACAAACTAATAAACGGTCCGCGGGAAGGGAGGACCACCTGAAGGGCAGGAAGCTTCAGACAACCCTCTGCGAGTCTTTCTGGTCCTCATAGCCCCGCCCTGCCCATCCCCAGGAGCAGGAGGCCTTTGCAGGGCCAAGACTACAGGCCCCGCCCCCGGCTCGGGATCTCCCCCACCTCCACCTCCTCCCAGGCTGCCCCACTCCCTCCACCGCCCCTTTCCCCGTCTGCTTCATCTCTGATTTGTTTCCTTCAAATCCTCCCAGGAGCTCCCTCCCCTCTAAGCTTTCTTATAAACGTGGAGCTTATTTCTGGAGTTGTTATCCCTTCTCTGGAAAGGAAGAAACATAAAGTGCAGAAATGGAGCTAAGTTGAGTCTAAGCTGTGCAGGGAATGAGTGTTGATGAATCATTCCCCCCACTTATCCTTTAAATACCTTTGCCAGAAAGGTATTCACCTATCAGGTGACTCGGCTGAGATTGGTGAATACTGAGTGAGGGGTGGACATATAACTATTAAGATAATGGTGAATTTTGCCGGACTAGATTCCAAACTGTGCTTACAATTTCATGAGGGTGGACTGCTTAGCAAAGTCAGAATAAGAAACAAAAAGGGAACTGGATCTATGTCCTGCTACGCTGGTCACTGAATTCCATCAGTCCGGGCTATGAAAGTGATACATGGAGTGCTTCTCTATGTAACATAATTTGGAACTATTCAACTGAATTGATTTCATTTGACTGCCAGTGATTTTATCATACTAAAAATCTATGATATACTTTATTACTTTCTAATTTTTTTGGTATTGAGAGTTGGGGAAATATTGCTAATGCTTCTCTCCCTTTTATCAGTCTTTCTCTTCCCTTTGTTTTCCTCTTTCTCTTCCTACCTTCCGATGGGGCAAAACACATTTCTCTACCAAACTAAGTGTGTATGTTATTCTCTCTTCAAACCGAATCCGATGAGTTTTAAACGATGCTCATCCCCTTCCTTCCTTCCTGCTACTACAATAGTTCTTTTGTGCTATATTTTACTCCATTTAACCTCTCCATTCCTATTCTCCCCCCAGAATCCTTTTCTGCCCCTCAATTTCTTTTTTATACCATCACATAAAACTTGACTTAGACCCACCTTTTCTGTCTAGGAATGCTCCTTTTCAGTCCCCTAATTCTCAAGAGTTATGGGTTTAAAATATCATTTCCCACGTAAAAATGTAAACAGTTTAACCTTCAAATAACATTTTTTTCCCCCTTTCCCATTTGTCTTTTTATGCTTCTCTTGAGTCTTATAGTTGCAAATCAAATTTTCGGTTCAGCTCTGGTCTTTTCATCAGAAGTGTTTGAAAATGCCATATTTCATTGAATATCACCGAACCCTAATGGACAGTTCCCTTAAAAGCTAATGCTCAATGGTAGTTGATTCTTGGCTGTAGTCCAAGCTTCTTTACTTTCCACAATTCCATAATCCAGGTCCTTGTGATTGTTTGGGATAAAAAGACCTACCCAAATTGACTACTACAGAGATCACTCATAGAAAGCAGAATTATTTTTTAGAATCTCAAGAAGCAGAGCCCATCCTGATCTGTGAGCAAAACTTCACAGCAGGATAGGGCCAGAGCCTTGAAAATGCTTACAGCTTTTATACATTTCAGACAAAGAACCTCCAAAATCCCACCCTCTATATGTTGTGATTGGTCACATAAATCTACTGCTCCCCTAGTTGGTCAGTGGAATGTAGTGGACAAGGTGATACACAGCTTCTTCCAGGTTTTATCTAAAATCCAGGCTCCAGAGAAGCTGAAACTGAGGCCTATAAGGCTTGATCTACTTTAGAATCTGTAAGTTCTTCACCTTTTCCCACACAGTCCCCCTTGTTATTCATAATTATATTTGTACATGTAGTTCCTCATGAAGAACTAAAATTGTGGTCAAATTCGATGAACATTTCTACATATTGCTTATTAATCTCCTCATCTGGATCATCCCCCGTTACTGCCTCCCATCCCTCTTTCTGTAAAATCATTATTTAAGTGGCATCCTCTGTATGTAAGATTCTTACCAGTGATCTTTGAACTATTCTTGTTATCAATGTAATTATACAGGGTAAACATAGTAGCAACAGAATAATACCACTGATTGCAATGTCTGTACAATAAGAGCTGTTTCCACCAGCCACTATCAAACCAAGACCACCAGCTATTTGTGAAGTGAGATTTCCAAATTTGTATAGTCACATGAACTATCCTGCGAATGACCTTAGTAATTTCTTTTACTGGTTGTCCATTGTCATCAATTTGCATACAACATTGTTTCTCACAGACCCTTCCCTCCTCCTTCCTCTGCTAACAGGTAATTTGAAACCAATCTAGGTTATAAAACTACTTCTCTTGTCTGGGTGGCTTGATTGGCTAATAGATTAAGGGCCTGAGCAGTTTGGTTAGTTGTTACCTCTAAGACTGTTTGCAGTTGAATTAATCTGTTATATATATATATATATGGTCTTTGTGTAATACACATTGAAAATTTCATTTCTCTATTTTTTCACTTCTGAACAAGTGAGGAATTTATTGCTCTTTTATACTTTTGGGGATTCCCATGGATAACTGAATTTTCTTTTTCTCTAGGGTGCCTTGATTCCTTCTTCATCCATAGGATGGCTTCTCAGTAAAGGCAGGCAGTCCTTGTCCTGATGGACATCTCATCTCTGATTGAGTCCTTAACTCACACCCAAGAGAAGATATTGTAGACCCATTTCCTTCACAAGCCTCCCACAGTCCCCTTTTACTAACATGAGATAGGAGCTAATGGAATCCCAGGCTTCTCTGAAGGAGGAAGCCCAGGTATCTCCTCATTATTTACTGGCTCTACTCATTTGGGAGTTTTCTGACTGGGCTCTCCACACGCCCCTGAATCAAGTGCCTCCTTCCCACCCAAAGTTCTTTCCATCTTTCTTTATTGATCAGATGGGGGGAAAAGCCAGAGGGGTCGTCCAAAGAAGAGAAAACCTTGAATGAATGGTAAGTTTAATTTGATGTTTAGGTCCCAAGTAATGAGGCAAATAGTAATTGGACTATACTCTATTAATAACATGATTGGATAAAGAATGGTCCCCGCCCTCTCTGTCAAGTCCTGATGTTTTAAGGGAAATGAGATTTTGGTGGTGGAGGCAGAGAGAGGAAAGGGAAAGCTGGGAGGGTTGGGTCTGGTTCCATTCTCCGGCTGGTCGTGTGGCTGGTGATCTAGCAGCTTTTGCTAGTGACAATTGTTCGCCCGATTTCTTCCACCTGATCCTTCTTCATTGAGGTAAGCGCGTTTTCCCCAACCCAATTCCTACTCCTGGGGTTTAAAAAATAATGGCTTTAATTGGCAAATGGGAAACAACTGAAGAAGTCTCCAGTACCAGGAACTTGGGTGGGTATTGTTAATGACAAAAGGGAACTTTTTTCTTAAAACTAAACAGTAATCTTTTTTTTTTTGCCAAAAGGGGACAAATGTAGCTAAAGCTTCCTGCCCCCAACCCTTTCCCCCGAACCCTAAACCCCACCACGAGTGGGTTAAAAGCATCTTGTGATAGGGACAAATTATCTTGGGAACAGGTAGCTAGACTTTGGGACATTAAACCATCTCCCTTGGTTTGAAGGACCGATCTCTCGAGATCTGGCCCTGTTGACAAAGATGTTATATTAAATGAAAAGGCCTATTCAATTATGGGTATTTTGTTTTTTACAATATAATTCAGTTAGCATTAAGAAACCCTATCCCTGAAAAAAACCCTTTTACCCTTGGAGCCAAAGGGAGGTCCAAAGGAAGAAGGCCAGAAGAATTAATGACCATATCCCCACAGGGCATGGGATTAAGCAAGGTGGATGACTTTCCACCTCAGGAGGAGCTTCAGCCCCCATCTCAGGAGAAGGATTGAATCTCCTCCTCCAATTTCCCCTCCAGGGATAGAGGGAGGAGGGGCAGGGGTGGGGCGGACAGTACCACATCCCCGCATCCCGTATCCAATTAGAGAAAAAGAGGAATGAAGGCCAAAGAAAAGGGCGGGACTGAGAGCTCCAACCCATATCTTTCCCCTGTTTTTTTTGTCTCCAGTAAAAATAAGATGCCCCTTTTGACATAGAAATACAAAGACCGAAAAGGCCCTTTCTTTTAGGGGAAAAATATTAAGATGCTATTATAGAATCTTTTGAAATCTTTATTAATGATGGAAATCTATAGGGGGATGTAGAATGGGAAAAATTAATGTGGCTTTCAAAATAGGACCTTGGGAACAAGCCCAAAAATAGTCAAATGGATGGCAATCACCATGACCACTAACAGGTATAGGTCCATTAGATAACAAGATTGATTTCCAGAGAAATATGAGCAAAATTGCTAATCTATAAATCATGGATTTTGATTCAAATAAAATGACAAAAGGGAGGTTTAAAAAAATGACACAAGGGGAGAACCCTTTGTTGACTTTGTGGGAGTTTGAACGTATCAAAGAACTAATGGGGAAAATTCATCAAAGATGTTTTAATAAGGCAACTTCAAGGTAAATGGGTGGCGAAGGATTATACTAGGACTGCAAGGATGCCCTTTAGAGGGTTCATGACGTTGTGCCAAGGGGACAAATGCCTTTTATAGGACTATATGGACTTCCCAAGATCCCAAATGGGGAACAGGGTCCCTTCCGGCAAGGGACTTCAGAGAACGTCAAGCCTGTGGTGAGGGCATCTGAAAGCTCAATGTTTTATAGAGGCAGGGAGAAAGCAGGGTGGGAGAACAAGACCCAAACCCCATGTCTAAATGCAACAGAGGGCTCCCATTGGGCCTCAGAATGTGAAAGGTTCAGGGAAATGGGAAAGGGCCCCCCCAGGAAAAAACACTTGGGGGGATGGCCCAAAAGTGCCCCCAGAGGTTAGAAGTCCAAACCCAGACGACCAATCAGCCAGGAAGCCATATGATGGGAAAAGGGATTAAAATCAATCGGGGAACCGGATGGGAGAAAGGGATTACAATTAGGAGAAAGAGTTTAGGCTGAGAAATAGATACTCCCCTGGAGGTGAAATCTTTCCTCTCCATATGGACCCTTGCCCAGGCACATAGGCAACCATTTTACCCCCAAAGAGTCAAACAGTGTCCATCCACACACTGATGGGGCTGGGAATGTAATAATATCCCAGTCACCAATAAGGGAAATGTGGACTTATCACCCAGGAGAAATAGTAGACGGTTTACTCATACAGAATCCTAATAAGCAGCTTGGTATCACCAGATTGCGATTTCAATCACAAAATAGCAATATTTGGACAGCAGTTGAACAACTGACGACCTTGCTCCGATCTATATAAAATGGCCCCATTGGAAGGATTGGTGAAATGGTACAGATCGGAGTCATCAGAGGGCCAGCTGGCCCAGTCATCCAAAGATTAAAGCGACATACATGTCTGGTGTGGAGGACCAAAGATGAAAGGGCGCCCTATGAGATGGACTTTTGAAGGCAAACAGGGTTTTTACCCTTTTAATGAAAAAATCCCCATCAATCTGTGGGGAAGAGATTTTACAGCAATTAGGGAAAAAATGAGTATTTCGGTTTTTAAGGGGCTTGTTGAACCTGCCAACACTTTCACCTGTTCCTATCCAATGGAAAACTGATACACCAGTGGGATAGAGAGTCCCTTTAAGTAAAGATAAAATTGGCCTTATTAGATATGTATAGGAGCAGTTGACCGGACACTTTAAAACCTTCTAAGTCCTTGGAATTCCCCAGTGTTTGTTGAAAAAAGAAATCTGAAAAATGGAAGATGTTAAGGATTTAAGAAAAGGAAAACAGATGGAAACTAGGGAACTTCACCTGATTCCATCTCCTACTCAGTTGCCTAGAGAAGGCCCGGGTAAATAGATATTAAGATTTTTCTATTCTATCCCTCTGATAAGGAGGATTGAAAAGATTTTCCTTTTCAGTCCCAACATTAACTTAGCTGAGCCTTATAAAAGATATGAATGGACAGTTTGCCCAAGGGAATGAAAACAACCCTACTATGTGTCAAATTATGTTGCTGCTCTTTGCCCAGTGAAAAGCATCCCCAAAAAGTTATCTTCTTTACATGGATGACATTTTGGGATTATGAGGAACAAATGTTAAACGTTCAAAGATCATAGAAACCTGGAATTACAAATTTAAAAAAAAATTAAAGGGCCTTTTCAATATTTGATTGGAAGTAACCCTAAGGTGCTTAATTCAAAAAACTGTCCTGAAAGAAAAGCAAAGACACGAATATTTTCAGAAATTGATGGGAGATATCCAGTGGTACCAGTGAGGTTTGACTACCTACGTTACAATGTTATATGACATTTAAGGAGAGAAGTGTTAAATTCACCACGCCTGTTACAAAAAAGTCAAAAACTTTGAGGAGAAGGAACTGGCTTTATCCAATGTTTTAAAAGGTCCCAAAACCCTTGGAATTGTTTTTGCCACAAAGAGGACCCACAGGTCCTTCATCAAGGCAAGGTTGAGTGGGGTGAATCTCCTGGCACAACCAGAACAAACCTTACACCCTACCCGTGCTTGTGGCTAAATTTTATTAAAGGCCACTAAGGGGAACAAATTTATCTGGGACAAGACCTGATAAGATATACCCTTTTATCCAATACACAAATTAATTGTGTTGTGGACCATCCAGGTGGCAAATTTTATTAGCCATGGCTAAATTTTTTAATGGGTTCCATTAAAGATAACTAGATATTACATAATTGGGATGGACCCTTTGAAGAAAAGTTTGAAAGTTCCTCTTCAAGGACCAACAATCTTTAGGATGCATCCAAACATAATATTTGTGCTGTGATTTTCATGATCTAACTATAAAGAGAGGAAAACTCCTTTTAGTCCACCACAGAATGAATTTCCCATCATTCTAGCTCTTCATTATCCAGGAGACATAAAAAAATTCTGATTCGGCCTATTATAGGGTGGTAAAAAAATTGCCACAGCCCAAATAAAATTTCGTCTAATATATAATATTTTTGAAACTTCAAGAGCAAGGAGAAACATCCAGGTAAATCTATATATTAATGTCCATTCTCATAGTGGACTTCCAGGTTATATTTGATGGCAATTAAAGGCAGATAGCCTTCTAACTATGTTTAATAACCCTTTGTTCCAAAAGCCCAGGATCTCATTCTAAAATACATCAGGCTGCTCGGCTTTTACGTTTACAATTTAAAAAAAGAGGAAGCTAGGAGATGTAAAAGCCTGGCTTGTCTTCCTTTCCACCTCCACACTGCCTGGGAAGAACCCTGTGGTTTGAGATCCAGGAAATCTGGCAAATGGATTGACCCATTATAAATCTTTTGGTCATCTTCTTTATCCAGTTGTGGAGAAAATTTTCGGGATTCACTTTGCAATGCCCAGCAAAAGAGACAGCCGATCTCACTAATTTTCATAAAGCATTTGCCATTAGGGGCCACAAGCAAAAAACAGACAATGGTCCTCTTATACTTAAAACATTTGACACTTTTGCACAGTATGATTTTATACACCAAGGCATACCTTTTAACCCTCAAGGACAGGCAATAGTGGGAGGAGAAACAGAGATATTAAGACGCTCCTCCAAAAAAAAAAGAAAAGGGGGAACCACGGTAACCCTAGAAACTTCTAAATCTAGCTCTTTATTATTAACCTTTGATTTTTGATAAAGATGCCTGGCCGGCGAAGGTTTTATAACCCACCAGAAGGTCAGTGTCCAGTGCAGCATACTATCTTTAGATAATTGCCAGGTGATGTGGAGACCCAGAAAGTGGTGAATGGAAAGGACCAGAAGGCCCTTTGGGGAGGGGTTTGCTTGTATCTCACAGGTGGAGAAGGAATCAGATGGGTGCCAACAAGCCTTATTTGATTGTCCATCCAGAGAGACGGACAACCTTGAAACAAAGGGGAAGACCCAAAAATACGGTGGTTCTGTTGCTGATTGGTACCATTGAAAAGGGCAGTTATGGTGTTTGACTCATGGACATCAAAATTGTTGGACTTCAAACCCTTGGAATCATTGGATTCTCTTGAGACATGATAAGATTGTTGTAGGGATTGAAAACCCCAGGAATCATTGGATTCCTCTGGGCCATAGGATTTAAAACCCTAGGAACTGGATTCTCTGAGACAAGGACTTAAAACCTCAGGAATCATTGATTCTCTGAGAAATGATAAGACTGTTACAGGACTTCAAAATCTGCTGGAATCATTGGGCCCCTAAACCATAAAAAGATTTTTGAGGACTTCAAAACCAGGGGGAATTGGATTCCTGACATTGAAACAATGGACAATAGTTGGTTGGACTATCTTGGCTGCTGAAGGTTTGTGACTGTTGTTTCTACTCTCCTTCTAGGACTTCGGGATTTTTTCCAACACCATGTTGATTTTATTGTTTGTTGCGCTACTTGCATGTACAATTCATGTTTGTTACACCACATCGAGCCTGCACTTTGGGGAGAATCTCCCAAATACCTCTGATTATTGCATGTGCTTGTTTACCTCCCATGCTGATGGGTTTGTGGGAATAAGACCTTCAGCCCAGAAACCCGCTGAACCCCACTTTTTGTTTGTCATCCCCTTCCTGAGATGTCAGGGAGGGCGTGATCCTTTTTTAGTGCTTTCCGCCTTTCCTGAGAAGTCGGGGGCTGTGATCACCTCCTTTGGTGCTTTCACCCTCCTTCCCTGAGAAGTTAGGAGGCTTACACCTCCCCTTGGGGGTTCTGACCCCTGAGGAGTCAGGGAGGCATGAACCTGTGTTAAAAAAAAAAGAAAGGGAGAAATGGGCTGAATTTGAGTTGATGCACTGGGTCCCAAGTACATGAGGCTAAAATAATTGACTCTCTATTAATATACATGATTGGATAAAGAATGGCCCTGCCCACTCTCTGTGAAGTCCTGATGTGTTGTACGGAAATGAGATTTGGGGGTGGAGGCGAGAGAGACAGGAAGAGAAGCTGGGGAGAGGGCCTGGTTCATTCTCCGGCTGGTCGGTGGTGGTGATTGCTAGCTTTTGACTAGCTGCCCATTCTATCACCGATTCTTCCACCTCCAATCCTTTCTTCTTGAGAGAAGACTGAGATTTTCCCCAACCTGAATTCACTTTGGTTTAAAATACATGGTCTTCACATAGAAGAGAGTCCTCAGGAATGTCAAAGCCTAGAAAAGAGTCAAAAAACATCAGGATTGGGAAGATGAGCTTTATGGACTTGGAAAGAGAAAATCACCTGAGGAGTCGGGAAAGAAGCTGGAAAGATTGAACATTTATTACTGGCCAGGACGGGAGGGGTCAGTGAATGAGTGGTCTCAGAGCCACCTATTTATAGAAAGAAGAGACATCAAAATGTTCTTGATACATTTATCATAATAAAGGAATTTCTATTCTAGACAGAAGGCAAAGGTTATCACACTAAGATGCCATTCCCATATGGCAAGAAGACCTCATTTCTTTATGTTAATCAAGTTCTCAAGGTCTTAGGTTTTTTAGAGCAGCACATCTGGGGGTGTAAAAACACCATCTACATTAGGGCATGAAGAGCTACTAACAAACTTCTAACTACACAATTTCAAGGTTTTGTTTCTCACGGTCCCATCTGGGGTGCTTTTCCACTTCACTATGTTCCCTTCTTCTTTTTTTTTTTCCTGTATTTTCTGTCTCTCCCAAGATTTTCCCCTTTCCCTCAGAATTTTCTTTCCCTACATGATTCATAAAACAATGTGGATTAAAAGTAAATAATCTCACCACAATTAAAAAAAAAAACTCCAAGGCTGGTTTTTCTCTCTCAGAATCATTTATTTCATAGTAATTCCTAGAAGCCTCCTGTAACTTTTATGTCCCCACTGTCACCTCACTCACCTGCAGAGCAGCTCCTCAGGCTTTCTTGGTCCAGCACCCAGGGGGCTTCCCTTTGCTTAAATAAGAGATCACATCTTCTCTGGCAACTAGAAGCCCTGGCCTTGGAAATCAGGGAGGGATGAAGGAGAGAAGCTTGAAATTTAGTTCTCTTACTGATGTTGAGTGAAATGAGCAGGACTAGGAGATCATCATATACTTCAGCAACAATACTATATGATGATCAATTCTGATGGATGTGGCCCTCGTCAACAATGTGATGAATCAAATCAGTTCCAATAGAGCAGTAATGAACTGAACCAGCTACACCCAGCAAAAGAACTCTAGGAGATGACTGTGAACCACTACATAGAATTCCCAATCTCTCTATTTTTGTCCACCTGTGTTTTTGATTTTCTTGACAGGTTAATTGTACAGTATTTGAAAGTCTGATTTTTATTATACAGCAAAATAATTGTATGGACATGTATACATATATTGTATTTAACTTATACTTTAACCTATTTTACATGTATTGATCAACATGCCATCTGGGGGAGGGGGTGGGGAGAAGGAGGGGAAAAATTGGAACAAAAGGTTTTGTAATTGTCAATACTGAAAAATTACCCATGTACATATCTTATAAATAAAAAGCTATTAAAAAAAAAAAGAAAGTGTAGAGGGCTGAAACTCTTGAGTTGTTGCACTGAGGTCTTTCAAGCACTTAAAGCGAATTACTGATTGGACAATTCTCTATGGGCATATGCTTGGAAAATGATCCTTCCCACTATCCTGTGATGACTCAATGATTGGTGTATACAGAAGATTATAAGAGGGACTAGGGGGTAGAGTAAGATGAGCCAGAGTCATTTTTTGTGGTAGATGAGGAAGAAGGTGGTCATAGACATTCTGCTTCCATCAATTCCATCTGCTTCTACCCCTAAACACCAAGAATAAAGATGAAGGACTTTTGCTTATCCTGACTCCGGCTGATTCTGGGGTGTCTGGGGTGCTAGCGCAGTCATTACAGAAATAAATTTAGTTTTCTTTAGGGAATGGGGAGAGGATGCAGAGCGTGTATTTAGAAAGCTATAATAGGGTTTGTCTTATCATCCTGTTGTTTTTTGGAGAAAGAGTCAAATACTCTTCCCCAAACCTCTTCTGCAATTACCTTCCATTCTGGCAGAAGATTCTAACTCCATACCTGGGTAAAAAGGGCTACTGGGCCTGCACAGCCTCCAGCCTGATCAATGAGGACCTTAGCCTTCGCACTCCTGCTTCATAGACTAGACCCATTCTTTAGTTTCCATCAGGGCCTCTAAAAGAGAACAGCTGAACCTGGGAAAGCAGGAAGCCTGTGTCCTGAGGTCTACCTAGGAGCTGGGGAGGACCGTGGGGATGCCCTGGTGGAGTCTGGGCTGGGAGCCCCTAAAGAGAAAGTGCAGACAAGGAGCCACAAGTCTGGGACCTATGGGAACCAGCCTAAGGAGGGTTCACTTAAGGGGGCCAGAAAAGAGCTTTGGTCACTGGGTCCATGGTGCACCCCTGACAGTAGGAAGGAGGGGACTCGAGAATCACTAAAGGTATTGGGTCTTAAGGCGGATCTAAATCAATAAGAGGTGGAGATAATTCAGTGAATGGCTACAAAGACTCAAGTATCATAAAGGGAGGAGTTGAAGAGTCTTTTTGCATACATTAGAGCAATTTTGGCTAAAGTTTTGATTTACTGCTCAGAACTGAGTCTCTTTCTAGAGCCTGTGTACAAGGCTTGTGTTCTAGGATTCTGGCCTGAACAAGCAAGGCCATGTACTGGTCACTATGTCCCCGCTAGGACTGTCACCTCCTTACTAGGGATTTCACTGGTAGGGACCCCACAAGGCTGTGTCATGGTCAGTGGAATAAGCTCCTAGACACACACAGGGTGATTTTCTGGACCCTGTCCTTGAATGAGCGCGCACCCTCTCAGTGTGGCTTTCATCTTCTTGGCAAGGCTTTCAGCCACTGGGAGCCACACCAAGTGGGAAAGACCCACACGCATATAGATAAATCTATATACACAGCTACAGAGAACCACATGCATACGTATCCACAGATATGCTTACAAACACCAACATATAGACACACATGCATTTCCCCATATATAAACTTGTGTCTAAACAATATGGCTGAGATATAATGAAAGTTTCTCTCTTAATAATTTCAACCTCTGATCTGATGTATATTTATGCACATCTCCATTCCTATATTTGCCAGGTTTTCTCCTTTTATTCTGCTCCTTACTGTTACTTAACTTTCCTGCACCCATGGATCCCTCCTTTTTTTTTTTTCTGTCCCCACCATTCCATGGCCCTCTGCCTTTTCCTTCCTCCTTATTTCTTTACAGATTTTGGAGGGTTCTGTACCCTTCATGGCATATAAGGAATGTTGCCTGTTTAACCCATTCCTGATGTGAGTAGATTTTCAGAACGAAGAGTCCTCCTCTAATGTAGTGTTCTGGTTGGTTTTCTGGGGTTCTCTGGAACAGCCTTTGTTTGTGTAGAGCAATCACCCTGAGAATGGCCAGGGATAAAGTCCAAATTCTTTATTGTCTCTTTCACAGTCTTGTCTCTTTGCCTGGTGCTCAGCTAGCTTTCTTGTGGCCTTCAGATGGGACTCGGTTTCAGAGAAGAAATGCAGGAAGCCAGGCCAGGCACCACGGTGGTATGAGATGGAGGAAATCTGTCTCTATTTGGCTCCCAGAGCTCCAGCTCCTGCCTCCAGTCCTCTCTCTTCTCTGAGACTGACTCTGGCTGACTTTGCCCCACTTTATATGCTCTATTTTAATGACATAATCTTACATGTGAATCTTGTAGAACTATATTAAGGACTAAGTTCATGTACTGAACGAACTGTTAATCACCAGGCAACTGGATAGCCATTGTCTTATCGATTCCACTGAGTTAGCCCCTTGTAAGAATCCTTGTTTCAAGTACAGAGTTCTGACCCATAACACTCTAGCGCCTCTCTTTATTCTTCCCCTGCACCTGATCTGTATAAATCCTTCTTCTGAGCTATCCACTTGCTGATGTCAGTCATTTCCATGTAGAAAACAGAAACAATTTGCTCACTTGAAGCACCTTACAGCTAACCTTGGTTCTTGGCTTTGAAATGTTAAATTTCCTACTGAGCTTGGGTTTGCTGGATAGAAAGTCCTGAGAATCTGCATTTTGCATCCCTGGAGGATGCTTGGGTGCAAGTCACATCCCTCTCTCTCCTCTTTGGGGTGGGCTTTTATTTAGGGCCAGTTCTATGCCCCTAAGCCCGAAGCAGTTAGGAAAGATCAGTCTTCATTGTCACCATCACCATCACCATCTTATTCTCCCTCTGTCTCTGTCTCTGTCCCTGTCTCTCTCACCTCATTAGAACAAAATGATCTTTACATTTTTCCATGACTAAAATTCTGTTGACATTCGATTGAGGCAGCAGTTTAAGGGGTGGATATAAAAGTGAAGCCTTGAACTTTCCACTGTATGAGTGCAGGGACTTGGAGCTACTGGACCATTTCCCAGAGCCCCAACTCACCTTGTCCATCGATGCTCCAACAGGCTCCATCATCAGCCCAGCCTCTGAGCACGCCTGCCTTGCACAGGGAGCAACAGTCCTTTTCCTGTTCTGGATCACTTTGGGAAGGTCTGCTTGCCTTTTGCACACATGCTGGCTCTTGCATGTGGCTTCTCTCTCGGATAACTGCCCGTCCAGCTACAAACCGCAGGAGCTTTTTTCTGCATGTTGCCCATCTTATTGTGTAGGATTTGATTAACTGGCTGTACCGGAGGGAAACCGCCTCAGAGGGAGCAGACTGTGACTGGCTCACTGAGGCATCTGCCACACAAATGAGGATGGAGGCTTGGGGGCCGTGTATGACATCATCCTGCCATAGAAGTGGGTGGGGCTTCATCATTTCCTGGCGCCTCTTTGGCCCCACAAACTAACGCCAGGCAATGAATTAGGAAAGGAAACAAGGCTTCCTCTCAGGACCAGGCTTCTGGCTGCCCCGGGCTGTGGCAGTAGTTAACAGTCCAAGGCCCAGTGCAGAAAATGGCATCCGTGGCCCCCAATGATCTGACTGACCAACCAGCCAAAACCACGGCTGTCCCTTCGCAGTTGCTGACAGAACAGCTCCCGTAGTAGAGGACCCCAGGGAACTGTCAGTAGGCCCCATGGCATGGCCTTAGCATACCTGCTTCTTGTCCCCCTTTCTCCAAGAAGACCAAAATGACATCACTTTTTAGCATGGAGCTGCAGTGTGTCCCACAGCGGCTGGTCCGACCACCAGGAGCTCCAAGTGCTGGGCCACAAGTTGGGCACAGATATGTTCTGGCTGAATGTTGTAGGTAACTGCCCTAACTGGGCTTCTCATGTTTCCTCTGGGCTCTTGATTCCGTTTTGCTTATAGAGCACAGCATCGGTTTTGCATCTGTCTTGCTTTTCGATACCAACCCCCCCAGTCTCAAATATGACCTGAGCTCCATGGACTTGGAAAGAGAAAACCACCTGAGGAGTCAGGAAGGAGGCTGGAATGATTGAGAAGGTGGAGAGAGGAAGGGGCCAGACTTTGGGGGACTGGTGGATATTCTTATAGCAAATAAGAGACATCACTCTGAGTCTTGGGGATTTAGTGTCTGAAAAGGCTACTTGGCTTTAGGTTGTTGGAGCTGTCACTCCTGGGGGAAGGAGCACTGAGAGGGGTAGGAAAGCATGAAGTCTAGGTTGAGATTTCTAGGAGAATGCTGAAGAAAAATAAAAGGAGAAAATGAGACAGTAAACATCAGGGGGCAATGTTCCCCACAATGGAGCAGCGTTCTCTCCGACCCTGCAGTGATACACAGTATTCTGAAAGGAAGACACCATGGAAAGGAGGAATCTGTGGGGCTGGTCTAGAAGCAATGGCAGAAATGACCTATAGGCAGAGCTCAGAAGATCACTTTGGAGGCTTTCACTGTCAGAAGTATACAGGGAAAAGACAGAGACTAGAGGAAGAGAGGGGCTGGGGATCAGAGAATGAGAATCTAGAGAAATGGAAAAGGGAAGATGGAGGGTGAAGAAGAGAGAAATCGTCTTTGGAAAGGGGAAGAAAAACGGATGGAATTTAAAGACCAATGAGCAGGAGTGGCTAAAGGCTAAGGCAGGAAGGGGAATCTACAAGAGAATTTAAAGGGAAAGGGGGAATTGTTAAGGACCAAGCCTAAGTGTGAAGGGACAGGTCGGTTCTCCAAAAGCCCCCAGAGCTGTGAATCATAACAACCCTGAAGGAATTACAAATCAGCCTTTACTGACACAGATGTTGCTTATGGATGGGTAATGAAATAAATTGGAGGCAAGAGGAGAGAGGTCAGAGAATGCAACTGCCTCTCAGTCTCCTTGTATCATCCTTTCACATGAAGAGATCCACTCTACAGGTCTCAGTTAGATCCCCAGCAGCCACTAGCAGGGGGCTCCCGTATCACAACAGGGAATGAAGCAGTGTAGATTGAGATGAAAACAGAAGAAATGAACTAATGTCTAAAGAAACTAAAGGTAAAAATTTATTTATGACATCTTCTCAATGGGAAAACACATAGAAAACATCTACAAAAGTGCCAAGCTAAGAGATTAGGCTCAGGGAATAGAAACCCTAGAATCTGCTATGACAACCCTCCCCAAAAGAAAAAAAAAGAGAGGGAATAGTGAGGGAATGCAAATTCTTAACAAGGGAAGGACAGCCTGGAAGAAGCAAAAAACGTGAAGATTAAAAAAAAAAACACAAAAAAAAAACTGGCCGCATTCTAAAAGAAAATGCATTAAATTCTCAGAGTGTAAGCACACAGACATCATAAGGATCATCGATCGCCCAGAAAGACATAACTTGGGGGAAAATGGAGACATGGATGAAGAACATAATCCAAGAGAACTGGCCAGAACTTCTAAACAAAGAAAAACTGAAATTACAAAGGAAAGAATTCAGAGATTCACCTAACCGAAAAACAAACCCAAAAAATCCCCATGGTTCCTGACTCCAAAGGCAGTAGCAGTTACATTGAACAATTCACTTCAGAAGCACAAAGTCCTACAAGTCATGATGGAGTGCCCAGGTGAGAGAAAAACAGGGCAGCCAAAACAATGAAGTTTTAAGAGTGTTTATTGCTAGCTAGCGACTGAACCCCAACCCCAACACGGGAGGGGTCAGTAATGAGTGGCCTCAGGGCCATATATTTATAGAAAGAAGAGAGAGACATCAAAATGTTTCTTGATACATTTGTCATAATTAAGGAATTTCTATTCTAAACAGGAGGCAAAAAGTTATCACTCTAAGGGGGGTCATTCTCAGGCAGCAACAGCAGCATTTCTTTAAGTTTATCAGATTGTCAGGGTCTCAAGACTCTCAGGACAGTACATTTGGATTGTTAAAAATACCATCTGCATTAGGGAGTGAAGAACTAGTAATAAGCTTCTAACTACAAAGATTGAGGATTATGTTTCTCACGGTCCCATTTTGGGCGCTTTTCCACTTCACTCCCCCCTTTTCTTGAGACCATCAGAGACTGGATTCATCAGAGGCCAGGGGAGGGAGAGTAAGTGACCCTGGCAACAAACAACTTAACAGCCTGGATCCTCTTCCTGATATGTGTGGTTAAACAATCAAATGAGGGGCATTCAGTAGATCCAGCAGAAATAGGGTAAGGGGGCCTATCTGGGGGGTCACAAGAGAGGTTACCCAGGGGGGAGCAACTTAAAAGTGACTGGGACCAAGACAATGATTGGCATTGGGACATCTCCCAGTCCTTGATCCGCTATCTAACTGCAGAGAGGGATTCTCTTATTACCCCAAAGTCGTCAGCATAGAAACAGCAAGCTGCCTCAAGGGCCATACTTACCCCTCCTTGCTTAAGATAATCTAGCCCCCGGTGATTCTGTAGGACCACCTCTGCCAAGGAGTTTAGGGAGTTCTCCAAGAAGGATATTTTATTTCCCAGGTCCTTCAATTCCTGGTCCACCTGAGAATCCAGAGCCAACAGCTGGCTGTTCCCCATAGATCAGGGCAGTGGTCCCCACAGCCATGGAGCCTGCTATCCCCAACCCCACTAGGAGGGGAACTAGAATAGGAGCAGCCCTCCTTGCCCTAAGAGACCAAAATATTCTTCGACTCCTTCCTCAGAATACAGATAGACCCGAGGGAGCACGTACACAAGCAGGCAAAACTCAGGAGATTCTTTCAAGGTTAAAGTGAATTCATTGATACAAGGGGTTAATCCCATAGTGCATGCAAACTAAGACCCTGTGGGAGGCCGCATTAGACAGTTTACAGTATCTTTGTGTGGGGAAACAGCAACAACTTCCACACAGTGTTTTTTGTATGGGGAGTGCTCCAGATTGGAGCCCTCCAACTTGATGCACCTTGCCTCCCCCTGCACCCCTCCCAAAGTTACCCAGGGAACGTGGGCAGTGCACTCTTGGGGCAGGTTCTCAGCTGAAAATGAAAGGTTCAGGATGGAGGGGGCCTCTGTCCCCCAAATGGCACGTATATCTATGCCCATAAAGTGGGGGGGGGGGCAGGTCCAGGCAAAGTCAGCAGCTTGTGGCAAGAATAGGGTTGGTCATGTTTATCAGCTGGTGTATCTCATCAAGGGCTGACATACAGGTCCCATAGGGAGACAGCGATTCTCAGGGAGTGAAGGCTGAGGAGGTGTATTAGGGCCTATGGGGATGTTTTCCCTCAGGAGGGTCCTTCTTTGGGTTATGAGCAGGGCTCCCCAATCTCTTCCTGCAGCATAAAACCTGACACCCTAGGTCCTCCCCAAGAGCTGGCATAGGCCCAGATAGAACCATGACTGCCCGTAAGTCTCATTTCCGGCCTCCACCTCCCCCCAGTAATTCATATTAAGGTCCATGCATATCTATGGGGAGAATAGTGGCCAGGCTTCCTCAATGGGGGGCAGGGAGAAAGAGAGAGAATCAGGCCATAAAAGGGGATGAGACAGGAAAACACTGTCTTCCTGAGTCGGGTCCTGCAGGTGCATCAGGAGCAAGGCAAGGCCTTACATGTGAACGATGGATCCAAGCCTTGCGGTTGGCCACCTTCACCGCTGAGGGATTGGAGAGGATGACCTGGTGAGGGCCGGTCCAGTGGGGTTCCAATGCAGAACCACGAGGAAATTTTCTGGTCAGGATCCAATCACCCTGTTGGAGGTCCAGTCCAGCAGCTGGGGCCGGGGAGGCCAGGCACAGGCGCTTAGAGAGGCCTGACCACTGCCCGGTGGTCCTGGAGAGCCTGTAGGGACTTGAAAAGGGAACCAATAGCAACATCATAAGAGCCATCCTGCCCCAAGAGGGGAAGGATGGGGGGTGGAGGACCAAACAGGATCTTAAAGGGTGAGAGGGAGAGAACAGAAGGATTAGGAATACACCTGGCCCTAAAGAGGGCAAAGGGAAGAAGCCCACCTAGGGATGCCAATGTCCAACCGGAGCTTAGAAATGTGCTCCTTCAGTGTCCCATTCATCCTTTCTACCTGACCCGAACTTTGTGGACGATAAGCACAGTGAAGGCGCAACCTGAACCCAAGAGCTTTAGCCAGAGACTGAACAACCTTAGAAATGAAGGCCGGGCCATTGTCAGATCCGAGGGAGAAGGGGGGCCCAAACTGGGGAATAATCTCAGTTACAAGTTTCTTAGTCGTGATCAAAGCAGATTCGGACCTCACAGGAAAGGCTTCAGGCCATCCTGAGAAGGTGTCAACAAACACCAAGAAAAAACGATGTCCTTGAGCCTGAAATTCCATGTCCGTGAAATCAACTTCCCAGTGTTCCCCGGGTGATAGCCCTCGGGGGCGCAGGGCAGGCACAGTTGGGGAACGGGCAGGATTCACCTTGGCACAAGTCAGGCATTGGCGGGCAGCAGTTCCAGTGAGGGTTTTCATCCCAGGCAAAGAAAAGAAATGGGAAAGCAGATCATATAAGGGAGTCTCCCCTAAGTGAGTTAGAGAGGGCAGTTCTGAAACAAAGAATAGCACAAGGCTCTTGGAAGATTCACCTGTCCTTCTATAGGGCGCCGCCAGCCCTGGCCATCAGCTGGGTCAGGAGGATCTTGAGGCCCATAGGAGGATCAGTTGCCCATAGGTTTCACTGAACTCCCCCTTATCTAGAGTTGGCATACGTACAAGTAACTAGCCCTAAGTTATATCAGTCCTAATGAACAGGAGGGGGGAGCTTGCAAACAGGGGAACTGAGATAGGGCCATTTAGGTAACTGTGGCATAACAGTCCAATTCATTGAATTACCTTCCCCTAGATACCTGGAAGGTCTCAGAACCATAATGTTGCCAACCCTATTTGAGGCAGATAAACCAAAATAGAAATAGAAAAATGCAAGGACTTATATGGCAAGGGCAAGTCTCTTCCTGACAACCCCAAAGGCTCCTGTTGCAGCATGACAGAGGGAGCACCATCTCAGCCAGAGAATCCAGTTTGAGATGGACAGTTCACTCTGAGTTAGATGGTATGCAGCCATTTGTGCCCTTAACTCAGCTTCTGCTTATATAGGGAGTAGCAGGGCTCAAGCCAGTTGTGCTGCCCACTCAGAAGGGCCTCCCCACTCCAGGGGAGAAGGGTGAGGCCTGGAGTAGCTCCATCTGTCTCCACCCAGGATACAGATTTCTGAGCAGAGTTATGAGAGTATGTACAGTTATACCCTCAAGGCAGGTAAACTCTGGACTTTAGAAGCCTGGAATGTCCTTTGAGAAGGCTGAGATACCAATTAAAAACCTGGGGTTACAGTACTGGACACTACCAAGTCCCAAGGTGCCTGACTTCTGGTTGTTTCAAAAAAAAAAAAAAAAAAAAGGTGCCAAACACTGAGTCTGCTAGGGCAACTCCAACAGAATATGGGGTTTCAAGGTTAAAGCATAACCAGCAGTCACAGTCCAGTAGGTTTAAGCAAGGAGTAAAAACGAAAAAGGACTGCTTAAAGGACTTCTAATTCAATCTGAACTAGTGAGAGAGGGGGTGGGCAGAAGTACCTAGGGCAAAGTGAACAGGAAACTAGGGGTTCCTCTTTCCCCAATTTCCTATCTCTTCTTCCCTCCCCTTTTTACTCAGGCAAATGGAATCATCCAAAAAAAAAAAAAAAAAAAGCAAATAAATTGTCAAATAACCATCCCACCTATAAATTCCAAGAGTGAATTCCTATACATACCACAGTGGGGTTTCCTAAAAATCATTCAAACATAACAGTAAGAGTTACACAATTTTAACAATTTCCATCCCAATCTCAACACGCAGTAATAAATGACCCATGAAGGGTTTAACAGTCATTCATGAACCATTTTCCAATTCCCATATTAGTCTATCAGGGGCAGGGGGCGAAGCATCTCATCCAAAAACTGCTTCATACTGATAAGGGGCGAAGACAGTCTGAGATAGAAAGACTGGTCCACAAGGACTACGGTAAGATGTGAGGAGGCCAAAATAGACCGTCCAGCAGCTGCCCATGGAAAGAAACATGTTTGTCTCACAGGATAGCCAAATGCCTGTCAGCTATAGTCCCAATAAAAACAGCAGTTAGGTTTCACAAACCACTGTTAATTGTCCTCTCATCATTTAGAAACCTATAAAAACCTGAATATTTTTGGACACGAATGTCCAGTAACAGATAGATGAGCAGGCCAAACACTTATTTGCCTAAGTATTTAGGATATAATGATTACATATAATCAAATTTGAAACAGCAAGGTATGACACAATTGAATTGCATTAACAAATTCTAGTGACCATTGGGTCCTATTAGGCACAGGAGAGAGAAAAATGCAGAAATATGAGTATAACATAATCTAAAAACTGATCCTTCAGCACATACAGGACACAGGATAAAGAAACCTTAATTTAGTCATACTCCAGGTAATTGTCCTACTAAACATCAGAGGGTGGAGCTTAAAAACTCCCTATAAATATTAATTACAAGCCCAACAAATTTTACCTCCAATAACAAATTCCATTGAACAAAGTTTCAGGTAGATCCCAAACAGGTATTTACCATGACCTTATATTGATAACAGTAAGAAATTTGTTCCAGTAAGTTCGCAAATCATCTTTCATATCTAATAAGGCAGTGTCATAAGTCGAACATTATACAAATCATTTTGCATTAAAATACCTAATACACAGAAAACTTCCAAATTACATATTGCCTATAACAGAAACATTTCCAAAAGATCAAAGAAAAAACTATTATTTTCAGAAGTCTTTTAAATGATGGGCATACAATCAATACAATCAATTAAAATTTATACAGAATATCCTATAGTCACATAAAAGAATCTGAAAGATTCTTTAAAACATCAATTAAACTTTTAAAAATAACTTTACCAAATTATAGATCACTTTTATGACTATATTCCTTAACCAAGGAAATCATTATATATCCAAAAACAAAAACAAAAACAAATGTAGGCTGTCCTTTTAAAATGACAGTTGTTCCTGTCAGCCAGCTGTGACTTGACAAAAAAGGCTGGAACACACTTAGTGGGAGAGAGAGGAGGGGTAGAGGAGGAAAGGAAGGTGAGCTAAATCTGCACAAAAGATTCCCCCCTGTTCCCATTCAGGCTTCCCCACACAGAAATCCTTCCATTAAAATCCTTCCTACTTAACTCTTTTCTTTCCCTCTGATACATACTATAAACACGTTTTAACAATCCTTCCTTTAGATGCTCCATTGCTAAAGTAGCAGAAGCAGTGTGGGGTGGGGTGGGGGGGTGAGGAAGGGAGTTGTAAGTTGAATCTTTACCTTTGAAGACAAAAGATCCTCTCCCGTTTTTCTTACCCCCACCTCTTCTCTTTTCTTACTCCTAAAACCCTTCAAACCTACAACTGCTCCTACAAATCAATCTTTCATAAATCACCGTCATTCTCCTTTTCCTTTTAGAAGTTTTAAGATTCACAGTACAGTAAATAGTTAAATAACTCTATAAAACCCACATGTTCAGCAAACATAACCCATAATGTTAACAAATTACCCAATGTTTCAGAAGCAAATCAAATAGGGTTTTTTTTTTTTTTAAGTTTTTCTTCCTTCTGCCTGAGTGTTTCAAGGCCACTAACATAAACTTCTTTTTCCCAGGTAGCATTAAGCAGATAAGGTTTTGTTGTCATTACTCTTCTTTAGCAGACTTTGAAAATCTGCTTTTCAGGAAAAACTTCCCCACCAGTTTAAAATAGTCAAGTTTTTTTGTTCTTTTACTTACAAATTAGTACAACAGGTCAAAAAGTTTAAAATCATCAAAAAAATGTTTTTTATACCAAGCATAGTTGCAATATGGAAATAACCAATTGCCAAATTTCTTAACCATTTTTCTTAAAATTTAACAGAGCTCTTTAAATCAACACAACAGCCAGACAAGTCATAAACATGCAACAAAAATCACACAGACATAGGGGGCACAATTACAACATTAAACAAAACATTTAACATATATAGACTAAGGGCTATCCAGAAACCTTAGAATAGCCCTGAGGGAAGTTGTTGCAGCTCTAGAGCCTTCCCTCCCAGAAACCAAATGGAGCATTTTAGGCTTCTGAGCCCCAGTTTGGTGCATTTCTCTGCCTTCACAGAGAATGCCTAGAGAACCAGATAATGCCAAAAGGCACTCAGAATCAGAGTTGTGCCACTGGCACACAGAACCAGATAGTCACAAGTACTCTTAAACACAAAGAGACAGTAGACAAATAATTCTGGAACACAAAAGACCGACAACCAGCCAGGGCACTGCGACAGCATCCTGTGGAGGCCAGTAGGTGTTACTATTACTGCGTCCAGCGTAACCACCTACAATCCTTGAGTACTCGCCCAGGAATAAACCACTTCCCAGAACGCTCAAAGCCAATTGAGTCAAATTTATGTCTCCTCTCCGGTCCACAAAGGTAGATTACTGAGGTCTGAGGCCAAGCAACGGCTCTTTTTGGTCACCCTCTAGAACCGGTAACCCCTTTGCCCTCTAGGGAAAGGGACTGGCTGTTGAAACAGAGCCAAAGGCTATCTCACTGGGAAGCCTCAAATGAAGTGCCCAGGCAAGAGAAAAACAGGGCAGCCAAAATGATGAAGTTTTAAGAGCGTTTATTGCAAACTAGCGACTGGACCCCAACACCAACATGGGAGGGGTCAATACTGAGTGGCCTCATTTTTTGATACATTTGTCATAATAAAGGAATTTCTATTCTAAACAGGAGGCAAAAAGTTATCACTCTATGGGGGATCATTCTCAGGCAGCAGCAGCAGCAGCAGCACTTCTTTAAGCTTATCTGGTTGTCAAGGCCTCAAGACTCTCAGGACAATACATCTGGATGGTTAAAAATACCATCTGCATTAGGGAGTGAATAACTAGTAATAATCTTCTAACTACAAAGATTGAGGATTATGTTTCTCACGGTCCCATTTTGGGGTGTTTTCCACTTCAATGAGAAGAAAGATCTTCTCATACAAGAGATCTGGCTGACTTTGGTAGACTGATCTCTCCCAATGTTCTCTACCAAATTCATTTTCCTCCTTATTTTAACGCCTTTACATTTCTTCAAAATGTGGCAAGAACCAATCAGATTTTTCTACAAAACCCTTTCCATATTCATTACGTACATAAGATTTGCCTCCAGTGTGGATTTTCTGATGTCTAAAAAGACTTCTCTGGGATATAAAAGTTTCCACATTGGTTACATTCATAAGGATTTTCCTCAGTGTGGATTCTCTTATGGAGAATAAGACAGTCCTTTAGTGTAAAACCCTTTCCACAGTGTTGACAACATTCATAATGTTTCTATCTAGTGTGGATTCTCTCATGTCTAATCAAATTTCTCTTGCTTCTAAAACTCTTTCCACACTGGTTACATTCATAAGGTTTCTCTCCAGTGTGGGTGGTCTGATGTACAGTAAGATGTCCCTTCCTTCTAAAACCCTTTCCACAGTGGTTACATTCATAAGGTTTCTCTCCAGTGTGGGTTCTCTGGTGCAGAGTAAGACATCCCTTCTTTCTAAAAGCCTTCCCACACTGTTTACATTCATAAGGTTTCTCTCCAGTGTGGATTCTCTGATGTACAGTAAGATCGCTCTTGCTTCTAAAAGTCTTTCCACAGTGGTTACAATCATAAGGTTTCTCTCCAGTGTGGATTGTCTCATGTCTAATAAGAATTCCCTTTTGTCTAAAACACTTTCCACAGTGGTTACATTCATAAGGTTCCTTGTTAGTTTGAATTTTCTCTTGTGTAACACAGATTTCTCTCCAAGTGAAGTCACAGGGACTTATGGATGGTGGACTGTGAAGTTCTACCACAGAAAGGCTTTTCTTCTCAGTAGTGTCCTTCATTTCAAAGCTGATCTCTTGTTCTGAAAAAAATAACCAACAACAAACAGTAAAATAAACACTTTACACACACACATATATATTAATATCCCCTTCCCTCCATCAAATGAAAACAAGTTAAGTCATTTTGTATTTGCAAAGCCAAAAGAGAAAAATCTTGTTTTTTTTTTTTTTTTTACTAAAACTTTATTTTCAAAATGTATGCATAGATCACTTTCAACATTCATCCCTGCAATACACTGTTTTCCAATTTTTTTCTCCCTTCCTTCCCCCACTTCCCTCCTCTATATAGCAAGTAATCCAATGTATGTTAAAATATGTACCATTCTTCTATACATACTTCCACAATTTTTATGCTGCACAAGAAAAATCAGATCAAAAAGGGAAAAAATATGAGAAAGAAAACCAAATGCAAACACACCACCAAAAAAATAAGTGAAGTACTAGGTTGTGATGCTTACTCAATCCCCATAGTTCTCTCTCCACTACAGAAAAGGCGGCTATAAACATTTTTGCACATGTGGAAGATCTTTATCATTTCTTTGGGATACAGGTTCAGTAGAGACACTGCTGGATCAAAGGTTATGCACAGTGTGATAGACTTTTAGGCATAGTTGCATACTGTTCTCCAGAATGACTAGATCAATTCACAATTCCACCAAAAATGGATTAGTGTCCCATTCCCTTCAACATACATCATCATTATCTTTCCCTGTCATGTTAGCCACTCTGAGGTATTCTCAGCGTTGTTTTAATTTACGTTTTTCTGACCAATAGTGATTTAGAGCATTTTTTCATAGGACTAGAAATGATTTTTGCTTTTTCATCTGAAAATTGTCACTTCAAATCCTTTGACCATTTATCAACTGCAAAATGACTTGCATTCTTATAAATTTGAAGCAATTCCAAGACAAAAGTCTTCAATGGGTAGAATCAATCACTTAAAAATCCAATAGCTCACATCCCAAGAATGATTTAATTTCTAATGACCTTCATGCACAAATACATTGGATTCTCACAGTCCACCTGGGATCACACAGAAAGAAACTTCATTCTCACTACTTATACACCTCAGGCCACCAGCTCAGAGGGATTGACTTGACCCAAATCCCAGCAGCTGTGCCTGGAATTCACACCCTGTGAATGGCTAGCCTCTGCCTACAGTATTTGACAAATTTAAACTTTTTCCTTTTCTCTTTCAATGTCTGATCTCTGATGAAAGCACATTCATTTTTTTTTTTTCTGATACATTATTTGAATACTTAGGTTGTTGGTTTTTTTCTGGGGGATTTTTCTATTTTATTTGAGGCATATGTGATTTTGTTCTGATGCTTTGCTTCTTTGAGATAATCATGGCTTATTTATTTTTAGAAATTTATCATTAAATTCCCCTCCACATTCTTTTAACAAACCCAATTTTTAAAAAATGCAGGAAATCATCCACATCTGAAAATATATGTCTCATCTGGAAAACGGAGTAATCCAATGTATGTAATCGTCCTGTGGTATGGAAGGACAGAGCATGCTACTGCACTCTTCCCCTGTAGAAGTTCAAAACATCCTTGAAGGATTGAGACAATGATCCAAAAATGTGCCAGTGCTGTATTAAGTGGTAAATTCTCTCTTGGATAACAAGTATGTACATATATGCATCTTAACAACCCTTTCTCAGTGATTCCAAATGATCATGATCAGGAATGTGCAGTTTTGGGTGTTCATGGGATGTTTCCATCAAAAGGATGCTTTTGTGAATTAAACATTATTAAAAAAACAACAACAAAAAAACAATATAATGTAATATCTGAAACTGAGGTGGAGTACATTTGCTATTTAAAGCTATACTTGTCATGAGCCAATGGAAACAAAGATCAATTTAATAGTAATTGGCAAGTAATTTCCTCTGGTTACATTTAAAGAAATGACATTGCACCTTTAAAGGGGGCTTGTTCACCTCTCCTTCCATTGTCCACCTCAAACATGTTTTCATCACATCTGTTTCAGAATCAGAATAGAGCTAAGGGTACAAGGAGAAAAGTACGAACAGGGCCTTCAATCAGCAAGACCTGAGGGTTCATCCCACCTCAGCAATCTGCTACGCAACTTACAAGACCTCTGTCTGCCTCAGTGACTTTATCTATAAGAAGGGCACAATAATGGCACCCGAGTCCTAGGGTTCTCATGAGGATAAAATGAGACAATACTGACACACTGCATGTCACAGCAGGTGCTGTATAAATGCTAGGTATGGTATTTCATTCTGACCATTATCTCCCCAATTTTACTCTCCTTCTTAAACCATCATTACCTTAATTACTTAGTGATTTGGGAAGGCACTAAAATGATCAAATTTATCTACCCCACAGAGGGCTTCTACAGACTCACTGATATACTGTCTGCCCCAGGTGTCTGTGACCTCCATGAGAGCAGGGAAGTCCCTTGTTTCTCTTTATGTTCCTGGGGCACAGCCCAGGGTCTGGCTGATAGCAGGCACTTAAAAGTTTGCTGGCTTAGAGAAGTTCTAAGAACTGGCTTATCTGGGACAAGCTGATCCCCTTTTGCCACTTTCAGGAGAATTTCCATTGCTCCAAAGTGCAATCAATGACTTCTTACAGGATCCCAGATGATCACGGGAAGGGACCTACAAGGCCATGGAGCGCCTCCCACTCATTGTACAAATGGGAAACTGAGATTCCGTGACTGGCAGAGGAGAATCTGAGAAAAAGATCTTCCTAAAAAGTATCTGAAAAAGAATTCCAAAGCTGGTCTTTCTCCCCCAAACCTGCATTTTCCTTGGGGTAACTCCCAGAAGTCACTAGTACTGCTCATATCCCTGCTGTCACCTCACTCACCTGGAGAGCGGCTCCTCAGGCCTTCTTGGTCCAGCATCCAGGGTACTTGTCCTTGCTTAAAATAAGAGATCACATCTTCTCTGGGAACTGGAAGCCCTGGGCATGGAAATCAGGGAGGGAAGAAGAGAGAAGCTTGAAATTGAGTTCTCTTTAGGGAAGGGGGAGAGGATCCAGAGCTGCTCCATTGAGATTTAGCCCATTATATTGAAATAGGAGTTTACCCACTAGTGCTTATAACACAAGACATCTATGATAAGGTTTGTCCCATCATCCTGTTGTACACCTTTTTTGGAAAAACAGTCAAATGCTCTTCCCCTGCCCCCTCCTTTTGTCCTATTAGGTTCCATTCTGTCAGAGAGTTCTAACCCCATACCTGCATAAAAAGTGTTATTGAGCCTGAAGTAATATTATGCCATACATGTTTCTATCAGTAATAAGCAATATTGTTGTTAATTGTTTATATTGTAAAGAAAGCATAAGGCACAGCACCCGGCAAACAACATCTGGAAAGAAATGCTGATTCCTTTTTTTTCCTTTCTCACCACTGGTGCTAGAATGTGAGGGCAATAAGAAGGAAGATCAAGGATAAGTTTCCTGTACTAGAAACCACCATGGGCTTTGGGCTGAAGAGTGATGCTTGCTAAAAAGAAGAGTATTCCCAATTCTGGCCCGAGCCAAAGAGGGAAAGGTTTTCAGCTATAACTGTGGAAGCAATTTTCAGAGCGCTGGTCGACCAGTCTGTGTCCAGGTAGAGGTCAGCCAAAATAAGCTCAGAGCAGTCCCTTGGGTGAGATGCTTCCACACTGGTTTCACCTCTGACTTGAAGCTACCTAGAAGTGGTAAGAGCTTCAGGAACAACCAAGGACACCCTCAATTTTCTAACACACAAGGAAAAGACATACAGGAGGACACAGCAGACTAGAACTTTCCCCTTCTTGACTGATACACACCAAAACCCTGCACCCCAGGAAATGAAGATACGCCCTTTGACAGCAGATTCAGAGTTACCCAAGGAAATGTCCTTACCCAGGGACAGCAGGTTCCGGGCATTCTCCAGCATGACCTCCTTGTACAACTGCTTCTGGGGAGGGTCCAAGAGGCCCCATTCCTCCTGGGTGAAGTCCACAGCCACATCCCTGAATGTCACCAACTCCTAAAGCACCAAATCACCAGATGAATTCTGAGGTGACTTTCAACTCTCCAAGAATCCAACCAACCCTCTCCAGTTTACAAGTGGAAATTCAAGCACAGAAGGGATTGGTTCAAAACTGAGGCCATTTCTGAGGGTCAGAGTCGACTCCTGAAACCATGGGCATTAAGAGTCTTACTGCGTTTTCAGAAAAGCATTTTATAGAAGCAGTTGGAATAAAGCTGAGAAATGTGTTATTACTGAATGCATTTCCTTGTGGAATCAAGAAGAGTTTGGGTTTAATCTGTGAGGCAGATGGATCCTTGGAGAGCAAGAGGGTGATGGAAAGTTTCTTCTTTAGCAGAAGTGATTTAAGTGGTGGCTGACTTTCCTCCTCTTCCCTCTGCCTCCAATTTATCTCATTCCCAGTCCCTGTGTCAGCAAAGGCTGCCCTGCAACTCCTGCAGATGATGTGATCCACAGCGGTGGAGGCTCTCCGGAAATTATCTGTCCCCTAACAATTCCCCAATGTTCATTTGCCATATTCCCCTTGTCCATCACAGAGAGAGAGAAAAAAAGAGGCCCCCTGGGAGGTGGGAGAGGGAATGAATGTCTCTCCTCCTGTCCTTGTTGGTTCTTATATATTCTATTATAATTACATCATTGTTGGTGTCAATCTTGTAGAACTATGTTAAGTACTGAGTACATGTACTGAACTAGGGAACTCACAGCTAAACTAGGTAACCATTGTCTTATTGATTGCTCTGAGTTAACACCTTGTTTCAATTATGCTTCTCCGGAGTTCTGGCTCATTACAGTTCTATATACTATATATAAAGCAGAGCTAACTATAACTAACTGGTCAGTTTGCTAAATTCCTTTATGCTTCTAGGCTGCCATTCAATGTAACAAGCTGTTATGTTCTTTTAATGGGGTCTTCCCAATTATTTTCTTGGGTAACCCTATTGCCCTTTCAGCACTGTTTCATATTTCCTCTTGCTGGTTCTTATTTTCTCTCCATTTTTTTTTATAACCTGCTCTCCTAAATAATGTAACCTTTTGGTAAGGAGAAGGGCCTTTGTGAACTTGGACATGTTTGGTTGTAACTAGGAAGGGCTACCCTGACCTCCTCATGGTCTCTGTGTAATGCACATTTCAGCTTTACTTTTCTGTATTTGTTCCTTTTTGAACAACTTAGGAAGTTATTGTTCTTTTACATTTTTTGAGATTGCCATGGATTGCTGAATCTTTTTCTCCAGGGAGAACTTCTTTATCCACAGGATAACTTTTCAGTAAAGGAAGGAAATCCTGATGGAGGACTCATCTCTCATTGATTTCTTAACTCACATGCAAGAGAGGATATTGCAAACCTTTCCTTTACAAGCATCCCATAGCCGCCCCACCTTTACCAACAGGAAGGGGGCATAATGCACTCCCAAACTTCTCTTAAAGAGAAAGCCCAGCTACTCCTCATCATTCATTGGCTCTCCTCCTTTGGGACTTTTCTGACTGGGCTCTCCACAAGTCCCTGAATCAAAAGGCTGCTTTTCAGGTAGACCTCTTTCCATGTTTCTTGGACCTTGAGTTTTGTTCTGATGATTGTCAAGATGCAGAAATAGAATACTGAAATTCTGGTGTGGTAACTCTTCCCTGTTGGAATCTTTACAAACTGTTAAGCCCTTAGAGTTGATAGAGACAATAATTATCTAATTTGGCATGGTCCAATGATTGATTTGATCTTGGAAGGAGATATTTTGGGCCAGAACTTGAAACAAGGTACTAAGTACAACTGATAGAAATGATGCTTGTGTTCACACCTTTAGAGCGCTCATAGAAGCAAGAAATATTTAAGTACTCATTGGAGTTCTCATGTTTGGGAGATTTAGGGTTAGGGTTAGAAAGAGATATTGGAATTCATACCTCCCTTGAAGCTCTAAGGGCCAGAGAGCATGCTGGGAGATATCCCACAATCCCACTCTGGAGAAGTAGCATAAATACAGCTGCAGTGAGCCACTCAAGAGAGTTACTTGGGAACATTCCCAGGGGTTGGAGAGGAGCACTCTGGGAGGAAGCCCACAAGCCCTATCTTCAAGGCAAGAGAGATTCATTGCATCTTCCACCATGGTGCTGGCTAGAGGCTGAAGAAAGCAGAGGCAGAAGCCAAGGACAAAGCTGCAAGAGCTCTTGGAACCAAGCAGAGATAGGCCTCTGAGCTAACCGGGCTATATTGAAGGATACAATAAAAGATCTGAACTTTTATCAGCTGGCTGTGATTTTGGAATAATAATTTATTTCAACTGAGACTAAGGCTGCCTCCAGAAAACCTCCCTGAGAAATCTGCTTTCTCTCAGAGAGAACTCTTATTTTAAAGAAGAAAAACACCAACACTTCCCAAAGAAAGAGAAATAAGAATGTAAAAAACTTAATCAGAGCCCAGAGGAAATGAAATAAACAACAATTAACAGTCAAAAAATCTGCCCTTGCTAAAGGAAAGTGTACTGAAGGGAAATACACACCAGGGACATAGAAAAGTAAAGGATGGGAGCTTTCAGGGAAGGGCACTGGTTAAAAATAATGGACAATCTCATGAAGGAAATGGCCAAAAAGAACTGGTTCCTTCCTGAAAAGAAAATGAAAATGCAATGGAAGGAATCCCCAGCTCATCCACAGTGTTCTAAAAACCAAACCCGGGATCCAAAAACCAAACCCATGGCTACAAACTGCCAGGCTGGTAGTAGTCACCTCTAATACAAAGTCCTAGCAGCCTTGAGGAAAAAGACTTTCTCATACAAGGGAGCGGGCTGACTTCTCTAGGCTGATCTGTCCCAGTGTTCTCTACCAAATTCATTTTCATGCTTATTTTAATGCCTTTACATTTCTTCACAAATCTGGCAAGAACGAATCAGATTTTTTTTTTACAAAACACTTTTCATATACATTACTTACATAAGATTTCCTTCCAGAGTGGATTTTCTGATGTATAGCAAGATCAACCTTGTATCTAAAAGCCTTTCCATATTGGATACATTCATAAGGCTTCTCCCCAGGGTGGGTTCTCTGATGTACAATAAGCTCGCTCTTCCGTCTAAAAGCCTTTCCACACTGGTTACAATCATAAGGTTTCTCTCCAGTGTGGATTCTCTGATGTTCAGTAAGAGCTCCCTTGTATCTAAAAGTCTTCCCACACTGGTTACATTCATAAGGTCTCTCTCCACTGTGTATTCTTTGATGTACAGTAAGATGTCTCTTGCTTCTAAAAGCCTTTTCACAGTGGCTACATTCATAAGGTCTCTCTCCACTGTGTATTCTCTGATGTATAGTAAGATGTCTCTTGCTTCTAAACGCCTTTCCACAGTGGTTACATTCATAAAGTTTCTCTCCAGTGTGGATTCTCTGATGTACAGTAAGAGCTCCCTTGTCTCTAAAAGCCTTTCCACAGTGGTTACATTCATAAGGTTTCTCTCCAGTGTGAATTCTCTGATGTATAATAAGAATCCTCTTAATGCTAAAAACCTTTCCACAGTGGTTACAATTATAAGGTTTCTCTCCAGTGTGGATTCTCTGATGTATAGTAAGAGCTCCCTTGTATCTAAAAGGCTTTCCACAGTGGTTACATTCATAAGGTTTCTCTCCAGTGTGAATTCTCTGATGTATAATAAGAATCCTCTTGATGCTAAAAACCTTTCCACAATGGTTACAATCATAAGGTTTCTCTCCACTATGTATTCTCTGATGTCCAGTAAGATGGCTCTTGCTTCTAAAAGCCTTTCCACAGTGGTTACATTCATAAGGTTTTTCCCCAGTGTGAATTCTCTGATGTATAATCAGAATCTTCTTGGTGCTAAAAGCCTTTCCACAATGGTTACAATCATAAGGTTTCTCTCCACTGTGTATTCTCTGATGTAGAGTAAGATCTCTCTTGCTTCTAAAAGCCTTTCCACAATGGTTACATTCATAAGGTTTCTCTCCAGTGTGTATTCTCTGATGTTCAGTAAGATATCCCTTGTATCTAAAAGCCTTTCCACAGTGGTTACATTCATAAGGTTTCTCTCCAGTGTGGATTCTCTGATGTACAGTAAGAGCTCCCTTGTATCTAAAAGCCTTTCCACAGTGGTTACATTCATAAGGTTTCTCTCCAGTGTGGATTCTCTGATGTATGGTAAGATCTCTCTTGAACCTAAAGGACTTTCCACAGTTACATTCATAATTGTTCTCTCCAGTGTGAGTTCTCTGATGTACAGTAAGATATCCCTTGCATCTAAAAGACATACCACAGTTACATTCATAAGGTTTCTCTCCAGTGTGGATTGTTCCATGTCTAGTAAGAGCTACCTTGCTTGTAAAACCCTTTCCACACTGGTTACATTCATAAGGTTTCTCTCCAGTGTGGGTTCTCTGATGGGTAACAAGTGCTACCTTATGTATAAAGGCCTTTCCACAGTGGTTACAATCACAACGTTTCTCTCCAGTGTGTATTCTCTGATGTACAGTAAGAGCTCCCTTGCTCCTAAAAGCCTTTCCACAGTGGTTACAATCATAAGGTTTCTCTCCAGTGTGGATTCTCTCATGTCTATTAAGAATTCCCTTCTGTCTAAAACACTTTCCACATTGGTTACATTCATAAGGTGTCTTGCCAGTTTGAATTTTCTCTTGTGTAACACAGATTTCTCTCCAAGTGAAGTCACAGGGACTTATGGATGGTGGCCTGTGAGGTTCTGCCCCAGAAAGGCTTATCTCTTCAGTACTGTCCTTCATTTCAATGTTGATTTCTTGCTCTGAAAAAAACAACAACAAACAGTAAAATAGACTGTATACACACATATATATTAATATTCCCTTCCCTCCTTAAAATGAACACAAGTTGTCATTTTGTATTTGCAAAGCCAAAAGAGAAAAATCCTGTTTTTTTTTTTACTAGAACGTTATTTTCAAAATATATGCATAATCATTTTCATATTTCATTCTTGCAATACCTTGTGTTCCAAATCTTTTCTCCTTTCCTTTTCCCACCCCTCTCCTCTACATAGCAACTAATCCAATATATGTCAAAATATGTACCATTCTTCCCTACATACTTCCACAATGTTTATGCTGCACAAGAAAAATCAGATCAAAAAGGCAAAAAAATGAGAAAGAAAACCAAATGAAAACAAACCATCAAAAAAAAATAAGTGAAGTACTAGGTTGTGATGCTTATTCAATCCCCATAGTCCTCTCTCCACTACAGAAAAGGCAGCTACAAACATTTTTGCACATGTGGAAGTCCTTTTCCATTCGTTATGATCTCTTTGGGAAACAGGTTCAGTAGAGACACTGCTGGATCAAAGGTCATACACAGTGTGATAGCCCTTCAGGCATAGTTCCATATTGCTTTCCAGAATTACTGGATCAATTCACAACTCCACCAACAATGTATTAGTGTCCCAGTTTTTCCCCATTCCCTTCAACATACATCATTATCTTTCCCTGTCATCTTAGCCAATCTGAAATATCTGGTACCTCAGAGGTGTCTTAATTTACATTTCTCTGACCATAGTGATTTAGAGCATTTTTTCATAGGACTAGAAATGATTTTTATTTTTTCATCTGAAATTTGTCTGTTTAAATCCTTTGACCATTTATCAATTGGAGAATGGCTTGCATTCCTATAAATTTGAGGCAGTTCCTAGACAAAAGTCTTCAATGGGCAGAATCAATCACTTTCAAATCCAATAGCTCACATCCCAAGACTGATTTAGTTTCTAATGACCTTCATGCACAAATACATTGGATTCTCACAGTCAACCTGGGATCACACAGAAAGAAACTTCATTCTCACTTCTTGTACACCTCAGGCCACCAGCTCAGAGGGATTGAGTGACTTGACCCAAATCCCAGCAGCTGTGCCTGGAATTCACACCCTGTGAATGGCCAGCCTCTGCCTACAGTATTTGACAAATTCTAAATTTTTCCTTTTCTCTTTCAGTGTCTGATCTCTGACATAATCACATTCAATTTTTTTTTCTGATACATTATTTGAATACTAAGGCGGTTGGGTTTTTTCTGGGGGTTTTTCGTATTTCATCTGAGGCATATGTGATTTTGTTTTGATGCTTCACTTTTTCGAGATAATCATGGCTCATTTATTTTTGGAAATTCATCATTATATTCCCCTTCACATTCTTTTAACAAACCCAATTTAAAAAAAAAAAAAAAGGAGGAAATCATCCACATCTGAAAATATATGTCTCATCTTGAAAACAGCATTAATCATTCTGAGCCATGGAAGGACAGAGCATGCTACTGCAACCTTTCCTTTTAGAAGTTCAAAACATCCTTGAAGGATTGAGACAACGGTCTAAGGGATTTGATCCAAAAATGTGCCAGTGCTGTATTAAGTGGTAAATTCTCCGTTGGACAATAAGTATGTGCACAGCTTAACAACTCTTTCTCAGTGATGTCAAATAACCTCAGGAAAACATAATTTTGGGGGTTCAAGGGGTGCTTCCATCAAACCCTGACGGCTTCTAAGTGCAACAGAGCCTTCCAGATTCTCACTTTAACAAAAAAAAATTGTTTCCAGAATTCCAGGAAGGTTGGATATTTATGAACAAAGGGCCACAGGCCTGCAAAGGCCTTCAGTGTCTCTCTCCCTGCAGCAGAGCAGTTCTCTTATTGCTGCGTGTAATGGGCTGAAGCTCGAGTTGATGCACTGAGGTCCCAAGCACGTGAGGCTAAATAGTAATTGGACCATACTCTATTAATATATATGCTTGGAGAAAGAATGGCCCCCGCCCACTCTTTGTGCAAGTCCTGATATGTTGTATAGGAAACTGATTTTGGTGGGTGGAGGCAGAGGAGCGGGAAGAGAGGCGGAGAGAGACTTCTGGCTGGCTTCTTGTCCCAGCTGCTCACATTGCTACCACCATCCCTCTTCATCTTCACAAAGAATAAAGATTGAAGATTTTCCCCTAGCCTCAATTCCTGATTCCGGCTGATTTTAAAATACATGGTCATCACAGCTGGGTTCCCTAGTGATCACATCTCATGAAATCTGTAATCACTTGGTTATGATAGTCCCTGGTTCTGTACCCTTGCCCCACAGCTGGAAGCCTACTTGAAAACCAGTCATTAGGAATTCCCAGTAGAAGCCATCCTGAAATTCCCATGGGAGAGCACAACCACAATTGGACCAAAAAATAAAACTAAGAGTCGGTTTTATGAAAAAACTAACAAAACAAATAAATCTTTGCCCACATTTGATGATGAGAAAAAGAAAAAAAAAACAAATCACCAACATCAAAGATGAAAGGGATGAATTCACTACCAATGAAAAAGAAATTAAAGCAAAAATTAGGAACTTTCCCCCCCAACACTATGGCAGTGACTCTGACAATCTAACTGAAATGGAAGAATGTTTAGAAAAAATACAAATTTCCCAGGTTAATAGAAGAGGAAATAAAATATTTAAATAGTTCCATTTCAGAAATAGAAATTGAACAAATCATTAATGAACTCTCTAAGAAAAAAAAATCTCCAGGGCCAGTTGGATCTACTAGTGAATTCTCCCAAACATTTAAAGAACAAATTACTTCCGATAGTACGTCAACTATTTGGAAAAAATAGGTGGAGTACTGCCATATTCCTTGTACAACACAGTTATGGCACTGCTACCTAAAACAAGAAGAGCTAAAAGAGAAAAAAAAATTATAGACAAATATCCCTGTTGAATACTGATGCACAAATTCTAAATAACATATTAGCAAAGAGATTACAGCAACTTATGAGCAGGATAGTACACTACAACCAATTGGGATTTGTAATGGGCTGAGGCTTGAGTTGATGCACTGAGGTCCCAAGCACATGAGGCTAAATAGTAATTGGACCATACTCTATTAATATATATGCTTGGAAAAAGAATGGCCCCCGCCCACTCTCTGTGCAAGTCCTGATGTGTTGTATAGGAAATGTCGATTTTGGTGGGTGGAGGCAGAGGGGCAGGAAGAGAGGCGGAGAGAGACTGCTGGCTGGGTTCTGTTCTGGTGGCTTCTGGTCTGGCTGAGTTCTTGACACAGCTACTGACATTGCTAATCTCCCTTTACCTCTGATCCTTCTTCACCTCTACTGAGAATAAAGACTGAAGATTTTCCCTTAACCTGAATTCCTGACTCAGGCTGATTTTAAAATACGCGGTCGTAAAGTTTGACGTCCAAGTGTGGGAACCAAGGACCCTACTTTCACTGAAGAAGTCTCCAGTGACCAGGAACTTGGGTGAGTATTGTTACTAGACAAACAGGGAACTTATTTTCTTAAAAACTAAACTAGTAACCTTTTTTTTTTTTTTTTTTTTTTTGCTGAAATGGGACAAATGCTAGCTAAATATTCTCCATCCCCTCCTACCCCCAACCCCTTCAACCACACCCAGGAGTGGTGCTATAGAAAGCATGCTTAAGCTGTTAGAAGACCAAGGGCTACTTATAACTTGGGAACAGATAGCTAGACTTCTGGGTACATTAAAACCCACCTCCCCTTGGTTCTTAGAGGAAGAGCAAATCTCTTGAGATAATTGGACATTAATTGGGCAACAGCTCTCCGCATATCACAAGGAAAACGGTCCTCATTCAATTTCCATCGAGGCATTCTATCTATATAATATAGTACAGTTGGCCCTAAAAACCCTATGATTTCTAGAAGAAAGAAAAAAAAGCTCTAGAAATAGCCAAATGGGGAACCCTGAGATAAAGGAGGAAGACAATGAAGAGATTAATGACCATATCCCCACAGGGCATGGAGACTTAAGTGAGGCTCAAGGGTGTGGGGAATGTGAGGCAGCTCCATCCCTACCTAAGGAGCAGGTAATTGACTCTCCTCCATCAATTCCATGCTCTGGGATGAAGGCAGGAAGAGTAGTTGGTGGGGGGGGAGGGGCACTGACAGCATCAGCACCTCCCCCCCAGCCTCCAACTACTCCTATGACTAGATTGCAAAAGGGACTAATGAAGGCCAAAGTGGAAGGGGTTGATGTAGCAGAAATCCAACATCACATTTTCCTGTAATACAAGAGTTTAATTCTTCAGGTCAAGAAAGTAGAAAATACACTCCTTTTGACACAGAAATCCTCAAAGACTTAAAAAAGGCTTGCACTCTTTATGGGGCTACATCAGCTTATGTTAAGATGTTATTACAGAATTTGGCTTTTGAAATCTTGACCCGTAATGACTGGAGATCTATAGCAAGGGTATGCCTAGAACCTGGATAAAACTACTTGTGGCTTTCTGAATATAGTGAGCTCTGTAGGATGCAAGCCCAATAAAATAGTCAAAGTGCAGTTCATGCTGCAATCACCTATGACCTCCTAACAGGTATAGGTCCCTATGCAGAAGTCACAGTACAGATTAATTATTCCATAGCAGCATATGAGCAAATTGCTGCTAATGCTATCAAAGCGTGGGCTTCTCTCCATAATAAAGATGACAAGAGTGAGGCATTCACAAAAATAACACACGGACCAAATGAACCCTTTGCTGACTTTGTGGGATGTTTGCAAACTGCTATCACAAGAACTAATGGTGAAAATGCAGCAACAGACATTTTGATAAGGCAACTTGCTAAAGAAAATGCTAATGAGGTTTGAAGAAGAATTATACTAGGACTGCACAAGTATGCTCCTTTAGAGGAGTTCATAAGATGCTGTGCCACAGTGGGCACAAATGCCTTTTACAGCCAGTCTATGATGCAGACTTCCAAAGATCCCAACATGGGAAGACAGGGTCCTTTCTGGCAAGGGACTTTCAGAGAAACTCGTCAATGCTTTCAGTGTGGCAAAGTAGGGCATCTGAAAGCTCAATGTTGGTAGAGACAGAGTGAGAAAACAGGGTGGGAGAACAAGACCCAATAGCCCATGTCCAAAATGCAACAGAGGCTTCCCCTGGGCCTCAGAATGTAGACAGGTTCAAGGAAACGGGATGAAGGGCCCAGCCCCAGGGCACCAGGCAAAAAACCCTTGGGGCATGATGGCATCCAATGGTGCCCCCAGAGAGTGCCTAGAAGTCCAAAACCCAGACATGACCAATCAGCCAGGAAGCCATATGATGGCAGAAAGGGATTACACAATCAATCAGCCAGGAAGCAACCTGATGGGAGAAAGGGATTACAATTAGGGAGAATAGAGTTGTATGTAGCTGGGACAACTGAAATACCCACTGGAGAGGTGAAATCTGTTTCTCTCCAGCCTATGGATCCCTTGCCTCGAGGCACAGTAGGCTTGACCATTTTACCTCCTGAAAGTACGTACAAAACAGTGTCCATCCACACTGATGTGGGAAACTGGGGAATGTGTAGATAATATCCCAGTACAGGCAGACAATGTGTGACTTAGCAGGAGAAGTAGTAGCATCAGGTTTACTCATACAGAATCCTAATAAGCGAGCTGGTGATAGTCACCCAGATTCTGACCCAGACCACAAAATCTAGGAATATACTGGACAGTAGCTACTAACAACTGACTGACCTAAGCTCACTATCTATATAAATGGCCTACCATTAGAAGGATTGGTAGACACAGGTGCAGATCATACAGTCATTAGAGGTGCCAACTGGCCCAGTCACTGGCCAAAGATAAAGGCAGACACCTACATATCTGGTATAGGAGGATCAATAGCAGATGAAGTTAGTGCTGCCCCTATGAGATAGCCTTTTGAAGGCAAAACAGGAGTTTTTACTCCTTTTATAGTTGAAAAAAATCCCCATCAATCTGTGGGGAAGAGACGTTTTACAGCAATTAGGGTTAAAAATGAGTACTTCGGTTTTTTAAGCAGGGCTGCTGTTGAAGGCCTGCCAACACTTTCACTTGTTCCTATCCAATGGAAAACTGATACACCAGTGTGGATAGAACAGTGGCCCTTAGGTAGCGATAAAATTCAGGCCTTATTAGATATAGTACAGGAGCGGCTTGACCAAGGACACTTACAATCTTCTCTAAGTCCTTGGAATTCCCCAGTATTTGTTGTAAAAAAGAAATCTGGAAAATGGAGGATGTTAACAAATTTAAGAAAGGTGAATGAACAGATAGCAACTATGAGAATTCTTCAGCCTGGACTTCCATCTCCTACTCAGTTGCCTAGAGAATGGCCTCTTTGGGTCATAGATATTAAGGATTGTTTCTATTCTATCCCTCTGGATAAGGAGGATATGAAAAGATTTGCCTTTTCAGTGCCCAGTGTTAACTTAGCTGACCATTATAAAAGATATGAATGGACAGTTTTGCCACAGGGAATGAAAAACAGCCCTACTATGTGTCAAGTGTATGTTGCTACTGCTCTTGCTCCAGTAAGAAAAGCATTTCCAAAAATTATGCTATTATATTATATGGATGATATATTGGGATGTGCACCCAAGGAACATATGTTAGAAGCATATCTACAAAAGACCATAGAAACACTAAAGAATTACTAATTATACATAGCACCAGAAAAAATTCAAAGACATGCTCCTTTTCAATATTTAGGATATGAAGTATACCCTAAGGTGCTTACAGTACAAAACTGTTCTTAAGAACAGAGAAGCTAAACACATTGAAAGATTTTCAGAAATTGATAGGAGATATCCAATGGATGCGACCAGTGTTAGGCTTGACTACCTATCAGTTACAACCGTTGTGTGACATTTTAAGGGGAGCTAGTGCTTTAAGTTCACCACGCCAGCTTACAAAAGAAGCTCAAGAGGTTATGAGAAACGTTGAACTGGCTTTATCCAATGTGGTTGAAAGAATCACTCAAAAACCCTTGGAAATATCAGTTTTTGCCACACAAGAGGCACCCACAGCAGTCCTTCATCAAGGAGACAGTGTGATAGAATGGGTGAACCTCCCAGCACAACCAGAACAAAGCCTTACTCCTTACCCAGTGCTTGTGGCCAGAATTTTATTAAAGGCCATTAAGTGAGCAGTACAATTATGTGGGACAAGACCTGACAAGATATACACCTTTTATGCCAATACACAAATTAATGTGTGTTGTGAGACCATCCCAGAGTGGCAAATTTTATTAGCCATGGCTCCAAATTTTACACATGGGTCTCCATTAAAGATAACCAGACTATTACATAATTGGCATGGATTCTTGAAGGAAAGTTTCTAAAGTTCCTCTTAAAGGACCAACTATCTTCACGGATGCATCCAAACATAATATTTGTCTGTGTACTCTCATGATCTAACTATAAAGAGAGTAGTCAGAACTCCTTTTCAGTCCACTCAGCAGAATGAATTGTAACGATCATTCTAGCCCTTACTTATTATCCAGGAGACATAAATATAATATCTGATTCGGCCTATTCAGTAGGTGTGGTACAAAGAATTGCCACAGCCCAAATAAAATTTGCAGCCTCTAATATATATCAGCTCTTTAAGAAACTTCAAGAGCAAGTGAGAAAGCATCCAGGTAAGATTTATATCTTGCATGTCCACTCTCAAAGTGGACTTCCAGGTCCCATTTTTGATGGCAATTCAAAGACAGATAGCCTTCTAACTATGTTGGCCAATACTCCTTTATTCCAAGAAGCCCAGGCATCTCATTCTAAATATCATCAAGCTGCTCGAGCTTACATTTACAATTTGGAATAACAAGAAAGGAAGCTAGGAGCATAGTAAAAGCCTGTATGGCTTCCCTTCCTTCCTCCGCTCCTACACTGCCTCCAGGGAAGAACCCTCATGGTTTGAGACCCAATGAAATCTGGCAAATGGATGTGACCCATTATAAATCTTTTGGTCGTCTGTCTTTTATTCACGTTGTGGTAGATAACTTTTCAGGTATATGCAATACCAGCAGCAAAAGAGACAGCCCAAGTGGTCACTGAATTCCTCACACAAGCATTTGCCATTATGGGTGTGCTGGAAGCAATAAAAACAGACAATGTTCCTGCTTATACTTCCAAACATTTTGCACACTTTTGTGCACAGTATAAGATTTTACACACCACGGGCATACCTTTTAATCCTCAAGGACAGGCAATAGTAGAGAGGAGAAACAGAAATATTAAGATGCTTCTCCAAAACAAAAGAAAGGGGGAGCCACAGGTAACCCTAGAAAACTTCTAAATCTACCTCTTTATACTATTAACTTCTTGATTTTTGACAAAGATGTACTGGCTCCAGCAGACAGGTTTTATAACCCACCATAAGGTCAGTGTCCAGTGCGAGCAGCTCCACTATCTTTAGATAATTGCCAGGTGATGTGGAGAGACCCAGAAAGTGGTAAATGGAAGGGACCAGATAGGCTAACTGCTTGGGGGAGAGGGTTTGCTTGTATCTCTACAGGTGGAGAAGGAATCAGATGGGTTCCAACGAGCCGTATTCGCCTTGTCCATCACAGAAAGACAGAGTAGACCCTTGAATCGAAGGAGATGACTCAAGAAATATCAGGTGGTTCTGTTGCTGATTGTGTTCACCATTGAAAGAGCGTGTCAGTTATGGCGTTTGACTCATGGACATTGAATATTGTTGGACTTCAAAACCCTCAGGAATCATTGGATTCTCTGAGACATAAGATTGTTGTAGGACTTGAAAACGCTCAGGAATTATTGAATTCTCTGAGAAATGATAAGACTGTTACAGGACTTCAAAATATGCTGGAATAATTGGATTCTCTAACACATAAAAAGACTTTTGCAGGACTTTAAAAACTTAGGGGGATCATTGGATTCCCTAACATGTGAAGCAATGGACAATAGATTGGTTTTGGACTATCTCTTGGCTGCTGAAGAAGGCATATGCGTGACTGTTGTTTACATACCCTCCTTCTAGGACTTCTGGTGATCTTTTACAACATTATCTTGATTTATATTGTTTGTTATTCTGCTACTTGCATGTACAATTCATGTTTGTTACACCACATCGAGCCAGGGATGGCATGACCACTTGTGTTCTAAAACATAAGAAAGTGGGAGATGTAATGGGCTGAGACTTGAGTTGATGCACTGAGGTCCCAAGCACGTGAGGCTAAATAGTAATTGGACCATACTACCATACTCTATTAATATACATGCTTGGAGAAAGAATGGCCCCCACCCACTGTCTGTGCAAGTCCTGATGTGTTGTATAGGAAATGTTGATTTTGGTGGGTGGAGGCAGAGGGGCAGGAAGAGAGGCGGAGAGCCGGAGAGAGACTGCTGGTTGGATTCTGGTCTGGTGGTTTCTGGTCTGGCTGGCTTCTTGATTCAGCTGCTGACATTGCTAATCTCCCTTTACCTCCAATCTCCCTTTACCTCTGATCCTTCTTCACCTCTACTGAGAATAAAGATTGAAGATTTTCCCTGAACCTGAATTCCTGACTCAGGCTGATTTTAAAATATGTGGTCATCACAGGGATTTTTACCAGTAATGCATGGCTACTTCAGTTTCAGGAAAACTTACTACAGTCGACCTCATCAATAACAAAACCAACCAAAATCATATTATAATCCCAATACAAGCAGAAAAAGCTTTTGACAAAATACAGTACCCATTCTTGTAAATAAACACTAAAGGGCATAGGGATAAAGGGAACTTTCCTTAAAAAAATAAGCAATACTTCATTAAAACCCGTAGAAAGCATTATATGAAATGGATAGAAGCTGGATGCATTCCTAGTAAAATCAGGGGTTAAATTATCACCACTATTATTCAACACTGTTCTAGAAATGTCAGCTTCATTGATATGAAAAGAAAAAAAAATAAAAGGAATTGGAATAGGCAATGAGGAAATAAAACTATTACTCTTTGGAGATGATATGATGAGATACTTTGAGAATCCTAGAAAACCATCAAAATATCTACTGAAAACAATTCACAGCTTTAGCAAAATTGAGGTATATAAAATGAAGTCTCACAAATCATCAGTATTTCTCTAAATTACTGATAAAGCCCATAAGCAAGAGACACAAAGAGAAATTCCATTGAAAATGTCTATAGACAAAATAAAATAATTGGGGAGCAAGTGCCAAGGCAAACCCAAATACCATATGAACACAATTACAAAACACTTCTTACACAAAGAAAATTAGATCTAAACAACTGGAAAAATATTAATTGTTCATGGTTAGGTTGAGCTGATATAAATCACAATTCTGCCTAAATTGGTCTATTTATTCAATGCCATAACAACCAAACTGCAAAAACATTTTATAGAACTAGAAAAAAACAACAAAAGCTATCTAGAAGAACAAAAGGTCAAGAATATCAACAACAAAAAAAATATACACAACAAAACAGAAAGGATGGTGACTTAGCAGTACCTACCCTAGAACTATGTTACAAAGCAGCAGTAAGCAAACCATTTGGTACTGGCTAAGAAATAGCATGGGCTATCAGTGGACCAGATTATATGTATAGGACATAATAATCAAAGCTTATGGCAATGTAGCATGTGATAAACCCCCAAACTCAAAGGATGGAATAAGAATTCTCTGTGGGACAGAAATTGCTGGGAAACATGGACAATAACATGTCAGAGACTCATTATAGACTTACATCTTATACTCTATGCAAAATAAGGGCAACATAGGAACAGGATCTGGGCATAAATGATGATACCATAAACCACTTAGGAGAACAAAGAATAATTTATTTATCACATCTTTGTAGAAGGGAGGAATTTATGAGCAAGGAAGCACTAGAGAACAGTATCAAAGGCAAAATAGACAACTTTGATTACAATAAATTAAAAGTTTTTGCACAAACAAACCACCAGAAACAAGATTAAGAGGGAAGTAGAAGGCTGGGGCAAAATCTTTATGGCCTACTAGTATATCTGATAAAGGTTTAATTTCTAAGATATATAAAGAACAGTTATAAATTTATAAGAATGCAAGTCATTCCTTAATTGATACATAGTCAAAGGGTATGAACAGACAATTTTCAGATGAGGAAATTAAAGCCAATTAGAGTTATATGAAAAAATGCACTAAATCACTATTGATAAGAAAAATGCAAATTATGTAACTCTGAGCTACCACATCATACCTCTCAGACTAGTTAAGATCACAGGAAAAGATGATAAATATTAAAGGGGATGTGGAAAAGTGGGACACTAATGCATTGTTGGGGGATGTCTGAAATGATCCAACTATTGTGGAGAGTAATTTGGAACTATGCCCAAAGGGCTATCAAACTGTGCATACCCTTGGATCCAGAAGTGTCTCTACAGGCTCTTTATCCCAAAGACATCATCAAAAAGGGACAAGGACCCACATGTGCAATGATGATTGTAGCAGCTCTTTTTGTGGTAGCACAGAAGTGGAAATGGAATGGATGCTCACCAACTGGGGAATGGCTGAACAAGTTGTGAAACATGAAGATCATGGACTATTATTATTATTATTATTTTAAATCAGTAATGTATTTGAAACCACCACACAGGTCTCCTCTATCCTTTTTTTTTTTTTTTTTTTTAATAATTATAGCTTTTTATTGACAGAACCCATGCCTTGGTAATTTTTTACAACATTATCCCTTGTAGTCACTTCTGTTCTGACTTTTCCCCTCCCTCCCTTCATCCCCTCCCCTAGAGGGCAAGCAGTCCTATACATGTTAAATCTGTCACAGTATATCCTAGGTACAATATATATGTGCAGAACCAAACAGTTCTCCTGTTGCACAGGAAGAATTGGATTCAGAAGGTAAAAATAACCCGGGAAGAAAAACAAAAACACAAACAGATTACATTCATTTCTCAGTGTTCTTTCTTTGGGTGTAGCTGCTTATGTCCATCATTGATTAACTGAAACCAGTTGATCCCTCTTTGTTGAAGAAATCCACTTCTATCAGAATACATCCCTCTAAGTATTGATTTAATGTATAATGATCTCCTGGTTCTGCTCATTTCCTCAGCATCAGTTCATAAAATCTCCAACCTTTCTTGTATTCATCCTGCTGGTTTTCTTTACAGAACAATAATATTCCATAATTCATACCAAAATTTACCCACCTTCTCAATTGATGGGCATCCATTCATTTTCAGTTTCTATCAAACAGGGCCCACAAACATTTTTCAGCCGGTCCCTTTCCCTTCTTTTATTCTTTGGAGTTGCCGTAGTAGCACAGCTGGATCCCAAAGAATATCACAGTTTGTAACTTTTTGGATAATTCAGATTTCTCCCAGAATGGTTTGATTCATTCACAACTCCACCAACAAGGCATAGTCCCAGTTTTCCTGCATACCCTCCAACATTCATCATTATTTTTCCTGTCATCTTAGCCAATCCCCAGGGTGTTGGTATATTAAAGTTTTTTAATTGCATTTCTCTGATCAATTGATTTGGAACACTCTTTCATCAGTGGTAATAGTTTCAATTTTATCATGAAAATTGTCTTTCATATCCTTTGACCATTTATCAATTGGAGAACGATTTCTTATAAATTGAGTCAATTCTCTATATATTTTTAAATAGGCCTTTATCAGAACCTTTAACTGTAAAATGTTTTTCCCATTTGTTTCTTCCTTTCTAATCTTTTTCATTAGTTTTGTTTATACAAAAGCTTTTTAATTTAATATAATCAAAATTTTCTATTTTGGATAATAAGATCTCATTCATCTCCACAAGTCTAATGTAAACTATCCTATTTCCTCTAATTTTTTATAATCTGTTTTCTGCCAAATCATGGACATTTTATCTTGGTATACATTTAAGTGTGGGTCCTTGCCTAGTTCTGCCATACAATTTCTAGTTTTCCCAACTTTTGTCAAATAATGAATGTTTATCCCAAAGTTAGGTTTTGGGTTTGTCAAACACTAGACTCTTATTGACTTTTTGTCTTGTAACCTAACCCATTCCACTGATAACTAATCTTTTCTTAGCCAATACCAAATGGTTTTAGTGACTGCTGCTTTATAATATAGTTTTAGATACAGCTAGGCCACCTTCATTTGTTTTTTTTTTTTTTTTCCCCATTTTTCCCATTCCCATTCCCATTCCCATTTTTTCCCATTTTCCCATTAATTCCCTTGAGATCCTCGACCTTTTGTTCTTCTATATGAATTTTGTTTTTTTTTCGATATTAAAATATTTTTCTTAGTCGACTGGTATGCACTAAATGATTAGTTTAGGGGTATTGTCATCTTTTTATTATATTTCCTAGGCCTATCTTTGGACCATTATTTTAAAAATAAATGTAACAAAACTGATTATAAAAGGTGTGGAAATATTTATTTCAACTGAGTGAAACAAGCTCAACCAGGAATATATTGTACACAACAACAACCAGGATGTACAATGGTTAACCAGAAAAGGATTGGTTCTTCTCAGTAGTTCAGGGATCCCAAGCAGTCCAAGAGACATTCTTTTTATATATATGTGTGTGTGTGCATGTGTATAATGATTATTGAAGCTGTTTACCTTCAAAACATGCATAAATCATTTTTCAACATTAACCCTTGCAAAATCTAGTCTTCTTTTCCCTCCCCCTTGACCCAAGCCCTCCCTAGATGGCAGGTAGTCCAATATATGTTAAATATGGTAGAAATATATGTTAAATCCACTATATGCATACATATTTATACAATTATCTTGCTACACAAGAAAAATTAAATTAAACAGGAGAAAAAATTGAGAAAGTAAAATGTAAGCAAATAACAACAAAACGAGTGAAAATGCTATTTATGAACTACACTCAATTTCTACACTCTTCTTTCTGGGTGCAGATGGCTCTCTTCATCACAACATCATTGGAAGTGGAATCATCTCATTATTGGAGACAGCCACTTGCATCAGCATTGATCATCACATAATCTTCTTGTAACCAGTACAATGATGTCCCGGTTCTGCTCATTGCACTTAGCTTCAGTTTATGTAAGACTCTCTAAGCCTCTCTGAAATTATTCTGCTGATTGTTTCTTATAGAAAAATAACATACCAAGACATTCATACGTCATAACTTATTCAGCCATTCCCCTACTGATGGGCATGCACTCATTTGCCAGTTTCATGTCACTAAGGAAATAGCTGCACAAACATTTTTCCACATGTGGGTCTCCCTCCTTTAAGATCTCTTTAAATCCCAATAGACTGGACAGAAACTGCCATCTATCTGCATCTACAAAAAGAACTGAGGAGACTGAATGCAAATCAACACATGCTATGCTCACTTCTTTTTTTTTTTTCTGTGTTTTTTACCTCTCCCATGGTTTTTCCCTTTCCTTTGAATTTTCTTTCAAAACATAATTTATAAAGCAATGTGAATTTAAAATAAATCATCTCACTACAATTAAAAAAAAAAATTCCAACTCAGGTCTCTCTCCCCGAAACCTAACATTTTCTTCAGTCTACCTCCCAGAAGCCTTTTGTAATGCTCATATCCCTGCTGTCACATCACTCACCTGCAGAGCAGCTCCTCAGGCCTTCTTGGTCCTGCACCCAGGGGGTTTTCTTTTGCTTAAATAAAAGATCACATCTTCTCTGGGAACTTGAAGTCCTGGGCATGGAAATCAGGGAGGGATGAAGGAGAGAAGCTTGAAATTTAGTTCTCTTTAGGGAATGGAGTCAGGATCCAGGGCTGCTCCACTCTGAGATTCACCCTGTTACATTGAAACATATGAATGTATCATCACCCGCAAGAAAACCATAATAGGGTTTGTTGCATCATCTTGTTAGTTTTTGGAGAAAGAGTCAAATGTTCTTCCCCCAAACTGTGATGCGATTAGCTTCCATTCTGGCAGAAGCTTCTAACTCTGTACCTGGGTAAAAAGGGCTACTGGGCCTGCGCAGCCTCCAGCCTTAGCACACCTGCTTCATGGAACAGATCCATTCCCTAGTTTCCATCAGGGCCTCTCAAGGGGAACAGCTGCACCCGGGAAAGCAGGAAGCCTGGGTCCCCAGGTCTACCTAGGAGCTGGGGAAGACCGCGGGGACGCCCTGGTGGAGTCTGGGCTGGGAGTCCCTAAAGGGAAAGTGCAGACTGGGAACCACAAGTCTGGGACCGACGGGAACCAGCCTAAGGAGGGTTCACTTAAGGGGGCCGGGAAAAACCTTTGGTCTCTGGGTCCATGGCGCGCTCCTGGCGGTAGGAAGGAGGGGACTCGAGGATCTCTAAAGCAAGAGGTGGCGACAGGGAGGGCCTGGATCCTGGCTCCTGATCAAAAAGCTGAGACCGGGACTCTGGGCTTACTCGGGAGAAAGTCTTCAATGTGGGCAAGGGGCAGGGTTGGGGGACCAGCAGGACTTAGGGGGGTGCTTCCGCAGACCGGAGGACCTTCCCACGAGATCAGAAGAGGAGGAACTCAGCGGCCGGGCCAAGCGGGCCGCCAGCAATTTGGGGGGACGCTGGCTGGACCTACCTGGGAACGACACAGGTTCTGGCTTCCAAAACAAACTAATCAGCGGTTGAGGGAAGGGAGGAGGCCGAAGGGCAGGAAGCTTCCGACAACCCTCTGCGAGCCTTTCTGGTTCCTCCTAGCCCCGCCCTGTCCATCCCCCAGGGCAGGAGGCCTTTGCAGGGCCAGGACTACAGGCCCCGCCCCCGGCCGGATCTCCCCCACCTCCACCTCCTCCCAGGCTGCCCCACTCCCTCCACCGCCCCTTTCCCCCTCTCTGCTCCCTCCTCTCTGATTTGCTTCTTCAAACCCTCCCAGGAGCTCCCTCCAAGCTTTCTCTTATAAACTTGACCTTATTTCTGGAGTTGTTATCCCTTCTCTGGAAAGGAAGAAACCATAAAGTGCAGAAATGGAGTTAAGTTGAGTCTAAGCTGTGCTGGGAATGAGTGTTGATGAGTCATCTCCCCTACTTATCCTTTGCAAAAAAGGTATTCACCTATCAGGTGACTGGGCCGAGATTGGTGAATACTGAGTGAGGGGGTGGACATATAACTATTAAGATAATGGTGAATTTTGCCTTAGACAGGAGGGGAGTAGATTAAACTGTCTTAAATTTCAATTTGTTTTCAAAGAAACAAAAAGGAACTGGACCTACATCCTCAAATTTGGTCACTGAATTCCATCAGTCGGCTATGAAAGGATAATGGAGGTTTTCTATGTAAATAATTTAATATTCACCGAATTGATTTCATTGACTGTCAGTATTTTATATCCTAAAATCTATCATATACTTTAATTTTTCTAATTTTTTTGGTATTGAGGTTGGGGAAAACCTCAGGTAGAAATGTTAATTCCCCCTTTTCTACCTTTCCTCTTCCCTTTTTTTCCTCTTTCCCTACCTTCCTATGGGGCAAGGCACATTTCTCTACCAAACTAAGTGTGTATGTTATTCTCTCTTCAAACCAAATCTGATGAGTTTTAAACTATCCTCCATTCCTTCCTGCTACTGCAACAGTTCTTTTGTGCTATATCTTACTCCATTTAACCTCTCCATTCCTATTCTCCCCCCAGAATCCTTTTCTGCCCCTCAGTTTCTTTTTTATACCATCACGTCAAACTCAGGCCATCCTTTCTGTCTAGGAATGCACCTTCTAACTCCCCTAATTCTCAAGAATTATGCTTTACAAATATCATCTCACATCTAAGAATGTAAACATTTTAACCTTTAAATATCACTTTTTTCCCCCTTTCCCATTTTTCTTTTTATGCTTCTCTTGAGTTTTATATTTCCAAAACAAATTTTCGGTTCAGCTCTAGTCTTTTCATCAGAAGTTATTGGAAATGCCATATTTCATTGAACATCAGTCTTTTTCCCTGAAAGGTAATGGACAGTGTTCCCCTAAAAGGTAATGCTCAATGGTAGTTTATTCTTGGCTGTAGTCCAAGCTTCTTTACTTTCCACAATTTCATAATCCAGGTCCTTCTGATAAGGTTTAGATTTAGGGAACCAAAATGAAATTAGGGTTTCTGGTGGTCAGGAAGTTAAACGATGAGGTCTAGTGGTAGGTTTGGGATTCAGGGAACCAAATGGAGAGGTTTGCCTCCCCTGCAATCTCTTGGGATTTGGCACAAGGGTAGGGAGATTTGAGGGCTCCCTTCTGGCCAAAAATGGTTCACTGTTAAAGAATTTACAGATCTGAAAACCTGGATTGATAAAAGGGTTTATTATGGGGATTGGAAGTAGGGTTAGAAATTCTGACAGAGAGGCATAAAGTCTGGTTAAGGAGATAGGTGAGGATAAAGAGAGGATGGCACTGGAAAGAATATTCCAGTTGAACGAGATGAGGTGAGATCTTCCAAGACAGTTGTGAAAATTCGAGTAAAGCTTATTATTTAAGTTTGAGAGCCTGAAGGATTTAAAGATTGAGTCAAGGGATCAAGTCCCTTCCTCATTCCCAGCATCATTTTTCCTTATTTAGTTAAATATGGCAACTTTAAACTTATTGGTCAAATCAATTCTTGGGTAGGTCTTTCTTTAAGGTCCTCAGCCAATGAGGATGAATCTTAAAAAGAGAATTAGAAGAAAAATGGGGAAATGAAATGAGATCAATACAAGGAGGGATGGAAAAAACATTTAATGCCTTACAACAGAGATAAGAAAAAGACACCAATTCATTGAAAAACAAAATTTGTTAAATGGAAAAAGAAAATAATGAACAAAAAAATTCAATTGGCCAATGACAAAAAGAGCTGAAGAAAATAATATACTAAAAATTAGAATTTAACAAATGGAAGTGAATGACTCAATAAGACTTCAAGAATCAGTCAAACAAAAAAATGAAAAAAGAGAAGAAAATATGAAATATTTCCTAGGAAAACAACTGACTTGGAAAATCGATCTAGGAGAGGCAGTCTAAGGATTATTCATGTTCCTGAAAGCCATGATGAACAAAAGAACATAGACACTATCTTACAGGAAATCATAAAAGAAAACTCTCCTGATATTTTAGAATCAGAAGGTAAAATAGCTATCAAAATAATTCACTGATTATCTGAAAGAGACCCCCCAAATTAAATCCCCAAGGAATATTGTGGCTAAATTTCAGAACTATAGCACCAAGGAAAAAATATTGCAAGAAGTCAAGAAGAAACAATTTAAATAGCAGAAACTACAATTAGGGATTACCCAAAACCTAGCAGCTTCTACAATAAAGGATTGAAGGGCCTGGAATTAGATATTTCCTGTAAGGCAAAGGAAATTGGATTACAGCCAAGAATAAGCTATCCAGGTAAAATGAGCATTGTCTTTTTGGGAAGAAGAAGGACATTGAGTGACAAAAGTGAATTTCATTTATTTCTAAAGAAAACACCAGAACTCAACAAAAATTTAATCTCCAAACACTGATCGCAAGAGAAGCATAAAAAGGTAAAAAAGAAAGAACTCTTGAGAATTATATTTCTGTTATGAGTATACTTACAGAATTCGAGTATAATTTGATTTTATTATGATAATATGAAAAAAACTAGAGATGGAAAGGACTGAAATGGTTAGAGCTTTGGTAATGGGGAGATGTTAATAAGTCTGGCTGTTTATTAGAATAATTCAGTTTCATCTTATTGGATCAATTTTCTGTGTGGCCATAAAAGCATATTGTTTTCTTCCTTTGATGTGGGGAAAGATTTGGTGACTTGGCATAGTTGCAGCTTTTGGAACTGTGGTGTTTTTTTTTTTTTTTTTTTTTAATTGGTGGCTTTTTTTTGTAAGTATCTGTGCTATATTTGATTGAATACCTGAGGAATATCCTGATTCTTCCTCCATTTCAGGAAAGAAACTAGAGATGGAAAGTACTGGAAAAAGATGAAAAAGGAGGCAAAATAAGGAAAATTACATCTCATAAAGAGGCAAAGAAAACCTATTATACTAGAGGGAAAGAAGAGAGGAGGGAAAGAAGAAAGCTCCCATTTGAGCTTTGTGACAATCTTACTTTCATCAGATTTGGCTCTAAGAGAGAATATTAAATATATTTGGTTTATTGGAAACTTGTTATCTTTATAAAGTAGGGAAAGGGGGAATGAAAAGGAAAGACTAATAGAAGGGGATAAAGAAGTATTAGAGGAGAGGTGTAAAAAGGGGGGAGGGGCTCTAAAGGGGGAGGACAGTTTGAGGAAGGGGTGGCTTAAATGCAAACTACTGGGGAGGAGGAAAGAGGGAAAGGAAAGAAAAGTTTACCTTAAAGAAATAAGATGGAGGAAATAAAATTACTTATTTTAATTGTGGAATGGATGAAAGGCCCCCTAAAACAGAAAGGGATAAGACTGTTAAAAGTGTCCAAATATTATTTAAAAAACATTTAAAGATAGTAATACAAAAGGAAGATAAAAGGCTGGGTAGAATTTATTTCTTCAGATAAGTAAAAAAGGAGGGATAGAAATTTATTGAATCAAGTAAAAGCAAAGATAGATCTAATTAAGAGAGATAAGGAAGGCAACTCTATCTTGCTAAAGGGTACCACAGATAATGAAGCAGTATCAATACTAAACATATGCACCAACTGGGATAGCATCCAAATTCCTAGTGGAGAAGTTAAGAGAGATGCAAGAAGAAATAAAGCAAAAACTATACTATTGGGAATGTCAACTTTCCCTCAAACTTAAATCCATCCAAAAATAAATGAGAAAGAAGTTAAGGAGGTAAACAAAGTGATGATGTTAGGGTTCCTGGTGGTCAGGGAGTTTGGTCCAGGGAAGGGAGTTGTGGGAATCCCTTCTGGTGGTGCAGAAGTCCTTTGTAAAGGAATTTACGAACCCAAAAAACTAGACTGGTAAAAGAAGTTGGCATTGGGAAGTCAGCCTTTGCTATGCATGAATAGAAAGACTGAATTCCTTGGTGGCAAGGTCCCAGCAGAGAAGTAAAGCTTCTAATGGAGGAGTCCTGGCAGAGAAATCCCTACAGAGAGGTATAAAGTCTTCTTAAGCTAATAGGTGAGAAAGATAGAGAGAGGGTAATGCTGAAAGAGAATATCATTTCAGAGAGCAGAGGGTTGCTGCTATGGCAGGGAGAGAGATTCCTAGGCATGGCATATTAGATCCTCTGCAAGGACTGAGCCCCACTTTGGCTTTTTTTTTTAACAGAGGTCTTGGCTACAAGCTGGGGTTTGCTCTTGATGGGGGCTGGGTGCAGCCTGAGCTAGAATTAGAATAGAGAATCTTGGAAGTGAATGAGTGCTTGTGCACCAATCTTTACCTCTATAGAGCTTAATTAGTAGTGAGTGTTATATATGGGAGTGGTGCCCCTCTCTCAAGATAACGAAAAGAAGCTGTTTATCCTGTTTCTCCCAGGTGGAGTCTTTTACACAGGCCAGGCTTCAAAGAGACATTCTCCTTGAAGGAGCTTTAGAGAGAGAGTTTCGGGGTTCCTCCTCGTCATAACCCCTTCATCAAAAGGATGAACTATACGAGCAAAACTACAAAACACTTTCCACACAAATAAAGTCAGATCTAAATAATTGGAACAATATCAAGTGCTCTTGGATAGGTCGAGTGAATATCATAAAGATGACAATACTATCTAAATTAATTTATTTAGTGCCATGCCAATCAAACTCCCATGAAACCATTGTAGTGGCTTAGAAAAAATAACAAAATTCATCTGGAAAACAAAAAGTCAAGAATTTCAAGAGGATTAATGGGGAAAAAAAAACAAACGAAGGTGCCCTAGGTATACCAGGTCTAACACTATATTAAAACGTAGTGGACGTCAAAACCATAAGATACTGACTAAGAAATAGAATAGTTGATCAATGGAAAAGGTTAGGTTCATAGGACAAAATAACCAAAGGCTTTAGTGGTCTGGTCTTGGACAAACCAAAAGAACCCAGCTTTTGGGATAAGAAGTCAGTATTTGACAAAAACTTCTGTAAAAATTGAAAAAGATTATGGCAGAAACAGGGTATCAACCCACATCTAATACCATATAACAAGACAAGGTTGAAATGGGTTCATGATCTAGACATAAAGAATATTATGAACAAAACAGAAGAACATAAGTACCTCTCAGATCTGTGGAGGAGGAAGGAATTTTTGTCCAAAGAAGAACTAGAGGTCATTATTGATCACAAAATAGAAAATTTTGATTATATTAAGTTTTTTTGTACAAACAAAACTAAGGTAGACAAGACTAAAAGGGAAGCAATAAACTGGGAAAAGATTTTTACATTCAATAGTTTGGAGAAAGGCCTCATTTCTTTTTCTTTTTTTTATCTCTTTTTTTTAATTTTATTTTTTTTTATTATAATAACTTTTATTGACAGAACCCATGCCAGGGTAATTTTTTTTTACAACATTATCCCTTGCACTTACTTCTGTTCCGATTTTTCCCCTCTCTCCCTCCACCCCTTCCCTAGATGGCAAGCAGTCCTATATATATTAAATATGATACATGTATATCCTAGATACAATATATGTGTCAGAACAAACCTTGTTGCACAGGAATGGATTCAGAAGGTAAAAATAACCCAGGAAGAAAAGCAAAAATGCAAACAGTTTAGATTCATTTCCCAGTGTTCTTTCTTTGGGTATAGTTGCTTCTGTCCATCACTGATCAATTGAAACCGAGTTAGATCCTCTCTTTGTTGAAGAAATCCCCTTCCATCAGAATACATCCTCATACAGTATTGTTGACGTATATAATGATCTCCTGGTCCTGCTCATTTCACTCAGCATCAGTTCATGTAAGTCTCTCCAAGCCTCTCTGTATTCATCCTGCTGGTCATTTCTTACAGAACAATAATATTCCATAACATTCATATACCACAATTTACCCAACCATTCTCCAATTGATGGGCATCCACTCAGTTTCCAGTTTCTAGCCACTACAAACAGGGCTGCCACAAATATTTTGGCACATACAGGACCCTTTTCCTTCTTTAGTATCTCTTTGGGGTATAAGCCCAGTAGTGACACTGCTGGTTCAAAGGGTATGCAGTTTGATAGCTTTTTGATCATAGTTCCAAATTCTTCTCCAGAATGGCTGGATGTATTCACAATTCTACCAATAATTTATCAGTGTCCCTGTTTTCCCACATCCCCTCCAACATTCCGCATTATCTTTCCCTGTCTTTCTAGCCAATCTGACAGGTGTGTAGTGGTATCTCAGAGTTGTCTTAATTTGCATTTCTCTGATTAATAATGAATTGCAGCATCTTTTCATATGACTAGAAATAGTTTCAGTTTCTTCATCTCAGAATTGTCTGTTCATATCCTTTGACCATTTATCAACTGGAGAATGGCTTGATTTCTTATAAATTAGAGTCAATTCTCTCTATATTTTGGAAATGAGGCCCCAAAGACATCTTTAAAAAAGGAATGGGACCCACAGGTACAAAAATGTTTGTGGCAGCCTTTTTTGTATTGGCTAGTGACTCCATCAGTTGGAGAATGGCTAAATAAATTATGGTACATGAATGTTATGGAATATTATTGTTATGTAAGAAATGACCAACAGGATGATTTCAGAGAGGCCTGGACTTACATGAACTGATGCTGAGTGAAATGAGCAGAACAAGATCATTATATATGGCCACAACAAGACCATAAGATGATCAATTCTGATGGAGGGGGCTCTCTTCAACAATGAAATGATTCAAACCAGATCCAATCGTTCAGTGATGAAGAAAGCCATCTACACACAGAGTACTGTGGGAACTGAGTGTGGACCATAACATAACATCTTCGCTTTTTCTGGTGACGTTTGCTTGCCTTTTGTTTCCTTTCTCAGTTTTTTTTTTTTTTCCTCTTTACCGTATTTTTGTTGTACAGCAAGATAATTGTATAAATAAATATATTTGATTTAACATGTATTTTACCATATTTGACACATATTAGACTACCTGCTATCTAGGGGACGGGGTGGGGGAGGAAGGAAAAATTTGGAATAGAAATTTTTTCCAGGGTCAGTGATGAAAAAATGACCCATGCATATGTTTTGTAAATAAAATTTAAACAAACAAACAAAAAGCTGTGCTGATGATCAAGGTCTTTGCTAAGTAATTTTTAGAACAAAACCCTCTACAGGGCACTATCTCTTCCTCCCCCTCCCCCCAATCCCTCTTCATATTGCCTTCAATTTAGCGGTGACTTTGTGCTTACTCTGTATAGTTATATATATAGAATAGCTTAACTATAACTAATTCTTGTTAGTTTGCTAAACTCCTTTATGTTTATAGGCTGTCAGTTAAAGGAATAATTCACCATATTCCTTTAATGGAGTCTTCCAAATTTTTGTGTGTGGGGGGGTAACCCTATTGCTCTTACAGGACTATTTTATATTTCGCATGGCAGGTTCTTATTTTTTCCCTTCATTTTCTCTGTAACCTCTTCTCCTAAATAAACCTACCTTTCCAGAGAATTGTCTTTGTGAATTTGTCACGTGATTATTTCTAACTTGAAATTTCTACCCTGACCTCCTTATGGCCTTTGTGCAATCCACATTGCAACTTTCATTTCTCTATTTTTTCACTTCTGAACAACTGAGGAATTTATTGCTCTTTTACACTTTTGGGGATTCCCATGGATGACTGAATCTTTCCTTTTCTCTAGGGTGCCTTGATACGTTCTTCATCCATAGGGTGGCTTTTCAGTAAAGTCAGGCAGTCTTTGTCCTGATGGACATCTCATGTGTGATTGAGTCCTTAACTCACACCCAAGAGAAGATATTGCAGACCCATTTCCTTCACAAGCCTCCTACAGCATCCTTTTACTAATATGAGGTAGGAGCTAATGGAATCCCAACCTTCTCTGAAGGAGGAAGCCCAAGTATCTCCTCATTATTTACTGGCTCTACTCATTTGGGACTTTTCTGACTGGGCTCTCCACACGTCCCTGAATCAAGAGGCTCCTTCCCAGCCAGACCTCTTTCCATATTTCTTGGACTTCGGGATTTCTTTTGATCATTCCCAAGATGCAGGAATAGAATACTGAAATTCTGGCATGATAACTCTTTCCAAAGAAAGAGAAGAGAGAATAGACAGGGAATAAAAATATACCAAAGTGAAGGACAGCCCAGAGGAAATGAAGTAAATAAAATTAAAGTCAAAAAATCTGCCCTTGCTGAAGGGAAATACACTGCAGAGACATAGAAAAGCAAAGGATGGGCGCTCTCAGGGAAGGACACTGGTTAAAAATAATAGACATGCTCATGAAGGAAATGGCCAAAGAGAACTAGTCACTTCTGGACAAGAAAACGAAAGTGCAATGGAAGGAATCCCCACCCACAGTGTTCCAAAACCCAAACCCGAGATCCAAAAACAAAACCCATGGCTACAAACTGCCAGGCTGGTAGTCGTCACCTTAAACAATTCAATTCAGAAGCACAAAGTTCTACCAGCCTTGAGGAGAAAGACCTTCACAAGCCCTGGAGCTGACTGACTGGAATAATGCCAGACCAATGCAAACCAAGGACATAAGGGTAAGGGATGGAACAATGGATTGCAGAGAGCACTGGAGCTGAGATAGGCCCAAGGTGACTTACCCTGCAGAGGGGACAAAAATGGGGCATTCTGTGGTAAAAGGGGCCTGAGTAAGAAGACAGAGAAGTGGTCAGATAGGAAGGGGAAATCCAGGAGAGAACAGAGTTCTAAAAACTTAAGAGAAGAGAGGACCCGGAGGACAGAGTCACCAGGAATGTAAAAGGTTGGAGAACATTCAAGAAAATGTGGGATTGACTTCCATGGGCTTGAAAAGAGAAGACCACCTGAGGGGTCAGGCAGGAAGCTGGAAAATTTGAGAAGATGGAGAGAGGAAGGGGCCAGACTTTGAGGGATTGATGGATATTCTTATAGGAAATAAGAGACATCACCCTGAATTTTGGGGATTTGGTGCCTGAAAAGGCTACTTGTCTTTTAGTTAGAGGGAGCTGCACTCCTAGGGGGAACTAGCACTGAGAGGGGAAGGAGAGCATGAAGTCAGGGTTGGGATTTCAAGGAGAATGCTGAAGAAAATTAAAGGGAGAAAGAAATGGTAAATATCAGGGGGCAAAATTCCCCACAATGGAGCGGCGTTCTCTCTGACCCTGTAGTGACCCACAGCATTCTGAAAGGAAGACACCATGGAAAGGAGCAATCTGTGGGACTGGCCTAGAAGTAATGGCAGAAATGATCTACAGCACAGAGCTCAGAAGGGTCACCTTGGGGGCTTTGCCTCTAGGAAGTGTAAGGGGAAAAGAGAGAGACTACAGGAAGAAAGGGATGAGAGCATGAGAATCTAGGCAAGGCAGAAAGGGAAGATGGAGAGTGAGGAGGAAAGAAATCCTTATGGGAAAGGGGAAGAAAAATGGAGGAAATCTAAAAACCAATGAACTGGACTAGCTAAAGGGCAAGAGAACAAGGGGAATCTACCAAAAGATTTAAAGGGAAAGGGGGAATGAAGAAATGTAGATTGAGATTAAAGTATAACAGATGAATTAATCTCTGAGAAAACTAGAAGTAAAAGACTTATTTATCTCATCTTCTAAACAAGAAACAAAATGACCAGGCCAAGGGAATAGAAATCTTAGAATTTGCCATGGCAAATCTCCTGAAAGAAAAAAAAAAAAAGAAAGAAAATAGTGAGGGACTGGAAGTACTCATAAAGGAAAGGGCAGCCTAGAAGTGAAGTAAAAAACAAAAACATTCAAAAACATTGGCCCCTTGCTGAAATAAAGTGCATTTTATTCTAAGACAGCAACCCTAAGGATCATGGATCTCCTGGAAACACATAACTGGAGGAAAAATGGGACTCAAGGATGAAAACAATTCAAGCAAAGCAGGCAGAGAAACAGAGAAAAACTGAAAATATAAAGGAAAGAATTCAGAGATCATCTACAGAAAAACATAACAAAACAAAAATTCCCATGGTTTCTGACTCCAAAGCCAGTAGCAGTTACACTGAACAATTCAGTTCAGAAGCACAAAGCCCTATGAGCCATGAAGAGAAAGCCCATCTCATAAAAGGGATCTGGTTGACCTCTCCCAAATTCATTTTCCTCCTTATTTTAATGGCTTTACATTTATTGAAAAATCTGGCAAGGACCCATCAGGATTTTTCTACAAAACCCTTTCCATATTTATTATGTACATAAGATTTCCCTCCAGTGTGAATTTTCTGATGTCCACAAAGACTTCACTTGAATCTAAAAGTTTCAGCATTGGTTACATTCATAAGGATTTTCCTCAGTGTGGATTCTCCTATGGATAATAAATCAATCCTTTCATGTAAAAGCCTTTCCACACTGGTTACAATCACAAGGTTTCTCTCCAGTGTGGATTCTCTCATGTACAGTAAGATCTCCCTTGCTTCTAAAAGCCTTTCCACACTGATTACATTCATAAGGTTTCTCTCCAGTGTGGATTCTCTCATGTACAGTAAGATCTCCCTTGCTTCTAAAAGCCTTTCCACAGTGGTTACAATCATAAGGTTTCTCCCCAGTGTGGATTCTCTGATGTATAATAAGGTCTCCCTTGCATTTAAAAGCCTTTCCACAGTGGTTACATTCATAAGGTTTCTCTCCAGTGTGGATTCTCTCATGTATAATAAGATGTCCCTTGCTTGTAAAAGCCTTTCCACAATAGTTACATTCATAAGGTTTCTCTCCAGTGTGGATTCTCTGATGTCTAACAAGAATTCCCTTAACAATAAAACCCTTTACACACTGGTTACATTCATAAGGTTTCTCTCCATTGTGGATTCTCTGATGTACAATAAGATCTCCCTTGCTTCTAAAAGCCTTTCCACACTGGTTACACTCATAAGGTTTCTCTCCAGTGTGTGTTCTCTGATGTACAGTAAGATCTCCCTTGCTTCTAAAACACTTTCCACAGTGTTTACATTCATAAGGTTTCTCTCCAGTGTGGGTTCTCTGATGTGCAATAAGATCTTTCTTTTGTTTAAAAGCCTTTCCACAGTGGTTACAATTATAAGGTTTCTCTCCAGTGTGGATTCTCTCATGTCTAATAAGAGCTCCCTTGCTGATAAAAGCCTTTCCACAGTGGTTACACTTATAAGGTTTCTCTCCAGTGTGGGTTCTCTGATGTAAAGTAAGATTTCCCTTGCTTCTAAAAGCCTTTCCACAGTGGTTACAATCATAAGGTTTCTCTCCATTGTGGATTCTCTCATGTATAGTAAGAGTTCCCTTGCTGCAAAAAGTCTTTCCACACTGGTTACACTCATAAGGTTTCTCTCCAGTGTGAATTCTCTTATGTGTAATAAGAGTTCCCTTGCTGCAAAAAGCCTTTCCACACTGGTTACAATCATAAGGTTTCTCTGCAGTGTGGATTTTCTCATGTCTAATAAGAATTCCCTTGCTCCTAAAAGCCTTTCCACACTGGTTACACTCATAAGGTTTCTCTCCAGTGTGAATTCTCTGATGTGTAATAAGACCTCCCTTTTGTGTAAAAGCCTTCTCACAGTAGTTACAATCATAAGGTTTCTCTCCAGTGTGGGTTCTCTGATGTGCAATAAGAGCTCCTTTTTTCCTAAAACCTTTTCCACAATGGTTACATGCAAAAGGTTTCTCTCCCGTGTGGATTTTCTGATGTACTGTAAGGGTTCCCCTTTTTCGAAAACCCTTTCCACATTGGTTACATTTATAAGGTTTGTTGTCAGTTTGACTTTTCTCTTGCGTAACACAGATTTCTCTCCAAATGGAGTCACAGGGACTTATGGATGGTGGTCTTTGAGGTTCTACCACAGAAAAGCTTTTCTCCTCAGTAGTGTCCTTCATTTCAACGCTTATCTCTGGCTCTGGAAAAACCAACAACAAACAGTAAAATAGACAGTATACACACATATGTATTAAAATCCACTTCTCTCCATCAAGTGAACACAAACTAATTTATTTTTTATTTGCAAAGCCAAAAGAGAATAATCTTGTTTCTTTCTTTCTTTCTTTTTTTTTTTTTAACTAAAACTTTATTTTCAAAATGCATGCATAGATAATTTTCAACATTCATCCTTGCAATAGCTTGTGTTCCAAATTTTTTCCTCTTCCTTCCCCAACTCCCCTCTTCTATATGGCAGGCAATTCAATGTATGTTAAATATGTACCAATCTTCTATACATACTTCTGCAATTTTTATGCTGCACATGAAAAATCAGATCAAAAAGGAAAAACCAAATGCAAGTAAACTACCAACAAAATAGGTGAAATACTAGGTTGTGATGCTTCGTCAATTCCCATAGCTCTCTTTCCACTACAGAAAAGACGGCTACAAAGATTTTTGCACATGTGGAAGGCCTTTTCCCTTCTTTATGATCTCTTTGGGATACAGGTTCAGTAGAGATACTGCTGGATCAAAGGGTATGCACAGTGTGATAGCTGTTTGGGCATATTGCTCTCTAGAATGACTGGATCAATTCACAACTCCACCAACAATGTATTAAGGTGCCCCTATTTCCCCATTTCCTTCAACATACATCATTATCTTTCTCTATTATCTTAGCCAATCTGAAATATCTGGTACCTCAGCATTGTTTAAATTTTCGTTTCTCTGACCAATAGTGACTTAAAGCATTTTTTCATAGGAGTAGAAATGATTTTTATTTTTTCATCTCATAACTGTCTGTTCAAATTCTTTGACCATTTATCAATTGAAGAATGGTTTGCATTCTTATAAATTTGAGTCACTTCTAAGAGAAAAGCCTTTAAGGAGCCGAATCAATCTCTTAAAAATCCAGTAGCTCACATCCCAAGATTGATTTAATTTCTAATGACCTTCCTGCAGAAATACATTGGATTCTCACTCAACATGGGACCACACAGAAAGAACCTTCATTCTCACTCCTTGTACACCTGAGGCCACCAAATCCCAGCGCGTGTCTGGAATTCACACCCTGTTAATGGCCAGCCTCTGCCTACAGTATTTGACAAATTCTAATTTTTTCCTTTTCTCTTTCAGTGTCTGCATTCTGACATAATCACATTCATTTTTTTCCCCCTAATACATTATTTGAATACTAAGGCTGTTGGGTTTTTTTGGGGGGGATTTTCCTATTTTATCTGAGGCATATGTGATTTTTTTCTGATGTTTCACTTCTTAGTGAGATAATCATGGCTTATTTATTTTTAGAAATTTATCATCACACTCCCCTCCACATTCTTTTCACAAACCCAATTTTTTAAAAATGCAGGAAATATCTACATCTGATAATATATGTCTCATCCTGAAAACGGAGTTAATCATCCTGTGGCATGGAAGGACAGGGCATGCTATTGCACTCTTCCCCTTCAGAAGTTCAAAAACTCCTTGAAGGATTGAGACAACGATCCCAAGGATTTGAATCAAAAGTGTGCCAGTTCTGTTTCAAGTGGTAAATTCTCCCCTGGACAACAAGTATGTGCACATATGCAGTTTAAGAACTCTTTCTCAGTGATTTCAAATGACCATGATCAGGAACATGCAGCTTTTGCGGTTCATGGGGTGTTTCCATCAAACCCTGATGGCTTCTAAGTACAATAGAGTCTTCCAGATTCTCGGTTTGACAACAAATTCTCTCCCAAATTCCAGGAAGGTTGGACATTCATGGACAAAGGGCCAGGGGCCTACAAAGGCCCTCAGTGTCTCTCTCCTTGCACCAGAGCAGTTCCCTCATTGCTGGGTTCCCTAGTGATTACATCTTCCCAAACCTGTAATTACCCGATCTAGACAGTCCCTGGTCATGCACCCTGGCCCCAGTGCTGGCAACCTACCTGAAAATTTGTCACAAGGAATCCCTAAGAGGCCATCCTGAAATCCCCATGGGAGACCACAGCCCTTCCACAAAAAGAGCCCTAAAGAGCCACTCACTGACATGCTGAGGTGGTCTTTTAATTTGAACTAATACTTGTTTATGCTTCTCTTCTTCCATGTGGTAGTTTCTCAAAGGATTTGGATGGCAACGTGGGTTAAATGTCCAGTAGAATGTCAGGGAGATAAGCTACTTTATCATTGTTAAAAAAATATATATATAAAAAAATCTAAACATATTCTTTCCTTTCAAACGATGCTTTTGTGAATTAAACATTATTAAAAAAAATAAAATAATGTAATATCTGAAACTGAGGTGCAGTACATTTGCTATTTAAAGCAATACTTGTCATGAGCCAATGGAAATAAAGCTCAATTTAACAGTAATTAGCAAGTAATTTCCACTGGTTACATTTAAAGAAATGACATTGCACCTCTAAATGGGAGCTTGTTCACCTTCTCCTTCCATTGTCTACCTCATAAACTTGTGACCATTTTCATCACATCTGTTTCAGAATCAGAATAGAGCTGAGGGTACAAGGGGAAAAGTATGAACAGGGCCTTCAATCAGCAAGACCTGAGTGTTCATCCCACCTCAGCAACTTGCTAGGCAACTTACAAGACCTCTGTCTGCCTCAGTGACTTTATCTGTAAGAAGGGCACAATAATGGCACCCGAGTCCTAGGGTTCTCAGGAGGACAAAATGAGACAATACTGACACACTGCATGTCACAGCAGGTGCGGTATAAATGCTAGGTATGGTATTTCATTCTGACCATTATCTCCCCAATTTTACTCTCCTTCTTAAACCATCATTACCTTAATTACTTAGTGATTTGGGGAGGCACTAAAATGATCCACTTTATCTACCCCACAGAGAGTTTCTACAGACTTACTGATGTACTGCCTGCCTCAGCTGTCTGTGACCTCCACGAGAGCAGGGGAAGTCCCTTGTCTCTCTTTATGTTCCTGGGGCACAGCCCAGGGCCTGGCTGATAGCAGGCACTTAAAAGTTTACTGACTTGGAGAAGTTCTAAGAACTGGCTCATCTGGGATAATTTGATCCCCTTTTAGCACTTTCAGGAGAATTCCATTGCCCTAAAGTGCAAACAATGACTTCTTACAGGATCCCACATGATCACTGGAAGGGACCTACAAGATCCTAACCCACTCATTTTATAAAGGGGAAACTGAGATTCCGTGACTGGCAGAGGAGAATCTGAGAAAGAGATCTTCCTAAAAAGTATCTGAAAAAGAATTCCAAGGCTGGTCTTTCTCCCCCAAACCCGCATTTTCCTTGGGGTAACTCCCAGAAGTCACTAGTACTGCTCATATCCCTGCTGTCACCTCACTCACCTGGAGAGCGGCTCCTCAGGCGTTTTTGGTCCAGCATCCAGGGTACTTGTCTTTGCTTAAAATACAAGATCACATCTTCTCTGGGAACTGGAAGCCCTGGGCATGGAAATCAGGGAGGGATGAAGAGAGAAGTTTGAAATTGAGTTTTCTTTAGGGAATGGGGAGAGGACCCAGAGCTGCTCCATTGAGATTCAGCTCATTATATTGAAATAGGAGTTTACCCACTAGTGCTTATAACGCAAGACATCTATGATAAGGTTTGTCCCATCATCTTGTTGTATACCTTTTTTGGAGAAAGTCAAATGCTCTTTCCCTCTCCCCCTCCTGTTGTCCTATTAGGTTCCATTCTGGCAGAGTTCTAACCCCACACCTGCATAAAAAGTGTTATTGGGCCTGAAGTAATATTATGCCATACATGTTTCTAGATGGAAATCACATCTTTCTTCATTGTTCTTTTTCATTAATTTGGGCATTTAGAATAATCAAAATAACTTATTTGCTAGAAGTTTTTTCTTAAACAAAATTTTTGTTAATTGTTTGTATTGTAAAGAAAGCATAAGGCACAACACCTGGCAAACAACATCTGGAAAGAAATGCTGATTCCCTTCCTTTCCCACCACTGGTGCTAGAATATGAGGGCAATAAGAAGGAAGATCAAGGACAAGTTTCCTGTACTAGAAACAATCGTGGGCTTTGACCTACAGGCTGATGCTTGTTAAAAAGTAAAGTATTCCCAATCCTGGCCCTGAGCCAAAGAGGGACAGGTTTTCAGCTATAAGTATGGGAGCAATTTTCAGAGCTCTGGTCGACCAATCTGTCACACAGCAGACCAGAACTTTCCCCTTCCTGCCTGATACACCCCAAACCCTGCACCCCAGGAAATGAAGATACACCCTTTGACTACAGATTCAGAGTTACCCCGGGAAATGTTCTTACCCAGGGACAGCACATTCCGGGCATTCTCCAACATGACCTCCTTGTACAACTCCTTCTGGGGAGGGTCCAAGAAGCCCCACTCCTCCTGGGTGAAGTTCACAGCCACATCTCTGAATGTCACCAACTCCTAAAGCACCAAAGTCAGGAGATGAATTCTGAGGTGACTTTCAGCTCTTCAAGAATCCAACTAACCCTCTCCAATTTACAAGAGGAAACTCAAGCAGAGACGGCATTGGCTCAAAGCTGAGGCCATTTCTGAGGGCCAGAGTCGGCTCCTAAAACCACGGGCATTAAGAGTCTTACTGCGTTTTCAGAAAAGTATTTTATAGAAGCAGTTGGAATAAAGCTGAGAAATGTCTTATGATTGAATGCATTTCCTTGTGGAATCAGGAAGAGTTTGTTTTATCTGTGAGGTATCTTTGGAGAGCAAGAGGGTAATGGGAAGTTTCTTCCTCAGCAGAAGTGACTTAAGCGATATATTCTAAAGAAAATTCTCTAAACACTTTGTGAGAAGCTGGCAAGTACAGCATGCTCTGGGAAAAAAGTTTTATTGCTTCCCTGAGATACCTCTCGGTAACATGTTGTCATGGGCAAAACAGCTCATGCCTTTATTGGTCACTGCTTTCATTTGTTTCAAGTAATTACTCTTTAATTCTAATATTTCATTACAGAGGAACAGGAATAACTAGAAAAGAAGATTCATTATCTAAAAACATTCTGGGGAAAGATATTGTCAACTTCTTTATGAGAAATAAACGTTTTACAAATATTCCTAAAAATGTGCAAGCTGGGGAGAAGAATCATGAAGATAAGTTAAGAAGCCAAGAGATGGACCCTATATAGGAGGTGGCCAGAAGTGGGAATGCTGTGATACTGGGCAGGGGGGAAGGGGGGATCTATATTTTGAATCTGCTACAAGTAAATGATTTTGGATTTGCTTGTTGAATCACCTGATTCATGGTGTGATGTGGACTTTGAGCTAGCTGACTTCCCTTGTGAAGTAGAACCCTGCCATTATCAGGAATAAGCAAGTCCTAGGGTATCCCCTTAGAGTAATAGGGGAAAGGAATTCTTTGTCAGGTTCAATTTTCTTTCCCTCTAAGCTCTGGACATCTGGAAACAACCTGCCAGTCTGATGACCATGTCTGAGGTCTGGGACCTGGAATGCCAGGTGCCAGATTGACAGCTAGGATGACATAATCTTAATAAAGTATACACGAGCCAACAAGGACTGGAGGAGAGACATTCATTCCATCTCCCACCTAAATGATGACTGACCTCCCTCCTCTTTGCTCTGCCTCCAATCTCATTCCCAGTGCCCAACACCTGTGTTGGCAAAGGCTGCCCTGCAACTCCTTCAGATGCTGTGGTCCCCAGCGGTGGAGGCTCTCGGGGAATTGTCTGTTCCCCAACAATTCCCCGATGTTTGTTTGCTGCATTCCCCTTGTCCATCAGAGAGAGGTGGGAAAAGGGGCCACCAGGGAGGTGGAAGATGGAATCAATGTCTTACCGTAGGTGTCAATATTGTAGAACAATGTTATGTCAAGTATGCTTCTCCAGAGTTCTGGCTCATAACATATAACTATAGACTTAGCTATCTGTATAAAGCAACATTAAATTGAAGGCACCATGAGGATGGGGACAGTGGGTTTTGGTTTAATAAGGACTTGGCAGAGACCTTGACCATGGGAACATCTTTGATGGGTGAAATACAAGGTTGGAGGTTTTCTGTGGCAGGAGGGGGAAGTACCAGGCAAGAATTTGAGGGCTCATAATGAGGGATCAAAGACGAGTCAGAGGGGACATACACTCAGATGTTGCTAATTCAAGGCTCTTTTCACACTTTTCCCCTTGTACCCTCAGCTCTATTCTGATTCTGAAACAGATGTTATGATTATATCACCGTAGATGTCAGTCTTGTAGAAGTATGTTAAGTACTAAGTACATGTACTGAACTAGAGAACTCACAGCTAAACTAGGTAACCACTGTCTTATCAGTTCCTCTGAATTAACACCTTGTTTCAATTATGCTTCTCTAGAGTTCTGGCTCATTACAGTTCTACATACTACACATAAATTAGAGCCAACTACAACTAACTGGTCAGTTTGCTAAATTCCTTTATGTTTCTAGGCTGCCATTCAATTTAACAACCTGTCATGTTCCTTTAATAGGGTCTTCCCAGTTCTTTTCCTGGGTAACCCTATTGCCCTTTCAGCACTATTTCCTCTTGCTGGTTCTTATTTTCTCTCCATTTTCTCTATAACTTGTTCTCCTAAATAATGTTACCTTTTAGTAAGGGGAATGGCCTTTGTGAACTTGGGACATGTTTGGTTCTAACTAGGAAGTGTTACCCTGACCTCCTCATGGTTTTTGTGTAGTCTACATTTCAGCTTTAATTTTCTATATTTGTTTACTTCTGAACAACTGAGAAGTTATTGTTCTTTTACACTTTTTGAGATTGCCATGGATTGCTGAATCTTTCTTTTTCTCGAGAGAGAACTTCTTCATCCCATAGGGTAAGTTTTCAGTAAAGGAAGGAAGTCCTGATGGACAACTCATCTCTGATTGATTCCTTAACTCACACCTAAGAGAAGATATTGTAAATCTTTCCTTCACATGCCTCCCACAGCCCCCTTTTACCCACATTAGGGGGTGTTAATGCACTCCAAACCTTCTCTTAAAGAGAAAGCCCAGCTACCTCCTCCTCATTCACTGTCTCTCCTCCTTTGGGACTTTTCTGACTGGGCTCTCTACAAGTGCCTGAATCAAGTGGCTCCTTCCCAGCCAGACCTCTTTCCATATTTCTTGGACCTCGGGATTTCTTTTGATCATTGCCAAGATGCAGGAATAGAATATTTTAAAAATTTTGCCATGGCAACTCTCCCAAAAGAAAGAGAAGAGGGAATAGACAAGAAATAAAAAAATATAAAAGTGAAGGGCAGCCCAGAGGAAATGAAATGACCAATAACTAACAGTCAAAAAATCTGCCCTTGCTGAAGGGGAGTGTACTGAAGGGAAATACAGCAGGGACATAAAAAACAGATGGGAGCTCTCAGGGAAGGATACTGGTTAAAAATAATGGACACCCTCATGAAGGAAATGGACAAAGCGAACTGGTCACGTCTGGACAAGAAAATGCAAATGCAATGGAAGGAATCCCCAGCTCACCCACAGTGTTCCAAACACCAAATCTGGGATCCCAAAGCCAACCCTATGGCTACAAACTGCCAGGCTGGTAGTAGTCACCTTTAATACAAAATCTACCAGCCTTGAGGAGCAAGACCTTCTTATACAAGGGCTCTGGCTGACTTCTGTAGGCTGTTCTCTCCCAGTGTTCTCTACCAATTCATTTTCCTCTGTATTTTAATGTCTTTACATTTCTTCACACATCTGGCAAGATCCAATCAGATTTTTCTACAAAATCTTTTTCATATTCATTACTTACATAAAATTTCCATCCAGAGTGGATTTTCTGATGTTCATAAAGACTTCCCTTGAATCTAAAAGTTTCTCCACATTGCTTACATTTATAAGGCTTCTCTCCAGGGTGGATTCTCTGATGTAGAGTGAGAGATTTTTTGCATATAAAACCCTTTCCACAGTGGTTACATTCATAAAGTTTTTCTCCAGTGTGGGTTTTCTGATGTTCAATAAGATAATCCTTGATTCGAAAAGCCTGTCCACAGCAGTTACATTCATAAGGTTTCTCTCCGGTGTGGATTCTCTGATGTACAGTAAGAGCTCCCTTGCTTCTAAAAGCCTTTACACAATGGTTACATGCAAAAGGTTTCTCTCCCGTGTGGATTCTCTGATGTACAGTAAGAGCTCCCTTTTTTCTAAAACCCTTTCCACACTGGTTACATTCATAAGATTTCTTGGCAGTCTGAATTTTCTCTTGTGTAACACAGATTTCTCTCCAAGTGAAGTCACAGGGATTTATGGATGGTGGACTGTGAGGTTCTACCACAGAAAGGCTTATCTCCTTAGTAGTGTCCTTCATTTCAATGCTGATCTCTTGTTCTAAAAAAACAACCAACAACAAACAGCAAAATAGACACTATAGATACATATATATTAATATCCCCTTCCCTCCATCAATTGAACAAGTTAAGTCATTTTGTATTTGCAAAGGCAAAAGAGAAAAATATTGTTTCTTTTTTTTTTTTTTTAACTAAAACTTTATTTGCAAAACATATGCCTAGATAATTATCAACATTCATTCTTGCAATACCTTGTGTTCCAAATTTTTTCTCCCTTCCTTCTCCTACCCCCTCCTCTACATAGCAAGTAATCCAATGTATGTGAAACATGTACCATTCTTCTCTACATACTTCCACAATTTTTATGCTGCACAAGAAAAATCAGATCAAAAAGGGAAAAAAAATAAGAAAGAAAAACAAATGCAAGCAAACGACTAAAAAAATAGGTGAAATACTAGGTTGTGATACTTGCTCAATTCCCATAGCTCTCTCGCCACTACAGAAAAGGATGTTAGAAACATTTTTGCACATGTGGAAGGCCTTCTCCCTTCTTTATGATCTCTTTAGGATACAGGTTCAGTAGAGACACTGCTAGATCAAAGGGTACCCACAGTGTGACAGCCCTTCAGGCATAGTTCCATATTGTTCTCTAGAATGACTGGATCAATTCACAACTCCACAACAATGTATTAGTGTCCCACTTTTTCCCCATTCCCTTCAACATACATCAATATCTTTCCCTGTCATCTTAGCCAATCTGAAATATCTGGTATCTCAGAGGTGTCTTGATTTACATTTTTCTGACCAATAGTGATTTGAAGCATTTTTTCATAGGACTAGAAATGATTTTTATTTTTTCATCTGAAAATTGTCTGTTCAAATCCTTTGACTATTTATCAATTGAAGAATGGTTTGCATTCATATAAATTTGAGGCAATTCCAAGAGAAAAGTCTTCAGTGGGCAGAGTCAATCACTTAAAAATCCAATAGCTCACATCCCAAGAATGATTTAATTTCTAATGACCTTCATGCACAAAGACATTGAATTCTCACAGTCAACCTGGGACAACAGAAAGAACCTTCATTCTCACTATTTGTACACCTCAGGCCACCAGCTCAAAGGGATTGAGAGACTTGACCCAAATCCCAGCAGCTGTGCCTGGAATTCACACCCTGCGAATGGCCAGCCTCCTACAGTATTTGACAAATTCTAAATTTTTCCTTTTCTCTTTTAGTGTCTGATCTCTGACATAATCACATTCATTTTTTTTTCCTGATACATTATTTGAATACTAAGGCTGTTGGGGTTTTTCTGGGTGATTTTCCTATATTATATGAGGTACATGTGATTATGTTCTGATGGTTTACTTCTTTCTGAGATAATCAGAGCTTATTTATTTTTAGAAATTTATCATCACACTCCCCTCCACATTCTTTTAACAAACCCAATTTTTTAAAAATGTAGGAAATCATCTACATCTAAAAATATATGTCTCATCCTGAAAATGGAGTTAATCACCTAAGAAAAAATCTCCAGGGACAATTGGATCCACAAGTGAATTCTCCCAAATGTTCAAAGAACAATTACTTCCAATAGTACGTCATCCATTTGGAAAAAATACACGAAGGAGTACTGCCACATTTCCTGTATGACCCAGTTATGGCACTGCTACCTAAAACACGAAGGGCTAAAACAGAGAAAAAAAATTACAGACCAATATCCCTGTTGAATACTGTCTAAATGACATATTAGCAAAGAGATTACAGCAACTTACGAGCAAGATAGTACCCTATAACCAATGGGATTTATAACAGTAATGCATGGCTGGTTCAGTATCAGGAAGACTTACTACAGTTGACCACATCAATAACAAAACCAACCAAAATCACATCACAATCCCAATTCAAGCAGAAAAGGCTTTTGACAAAATACAGTACCCATTCTTATAAGTAAACACTAGAGGGCATAGGTAAAAAGGGAACTTTCCTTAAAACAATAAGCAATACTTTGTTAAAACCTATAGAAAGCATTATATGACATGGACAGAAGCTGGATGCATTCCCAGTAAAATCAGGGGTTAAATTATCACCACTATTATTCAACATTGTTCTAGAAATGTTAGCTTTATGGATAAGAAAAGAAAAAGAAACAAAAGTTATCAGAATAGGCAACGAGAAAATAAAACTATCACTCTTTGGAGGTGATATGATGAGATATTACTATTATTCAACATTATTCTAGAAATGTTAGCTTCATGGATAAGAAAAGAAAAAGAAACAAAAGGAATTAGAATAGGCAACGAGAAAATAAAACTATCACTCTTTGGAGATGATATGATGAGATACTTGGAGAATCCTAGAAAATCATCAAAATATCTACTGAAAACAATCACAGTTTTAGCAAAATTGCAGTATATAAAATGAAGCTACACAAATTATCATCATTTCTCTATGTTATTGATAAAGCCCATAAGCAAGAGATACAAAGAGAAATTCCATTGAAAATATCTATAGACAAAATAAAATAACTGGGGAGCAAGCTGCTAAGACAAACCCAAATACAATATGAACACAATTATAAAACACTTCTCACACAAAGAAAATCAGATCTAAACAAAAATATTAATTGTTCCTGGCCAAGTTGAGCTGATGTAAATCACAATTCTTCCTAAATTGGTCTATTTCTTCAGTGCCATAACAATCAAATTGCAAAAACATTTTATAGAACTAGAAAAAAGCAACAAAAAGCTATCTAGAAGAACAAAAGGTCAAGAATATCAAGGGATTTACAACAACAAAACAGAAAGGATGGTGACTTAGCAGTACCTACCCTAGAACTATGTTACAAAGCACCAGTAAGCACACTATTTGGCTAAGAAATAGCATGGGCTATCCGTGGAACAGATTATATATATAGGATACAATAATCAAAGCCTATGGTAATGTAGTATTTGATAAACCCTCAAACTCCAGGAATTGAATAAGAATTCTCTGTTTGACAGAAATTGCTGGGAAACATGGACAACAACATGTCAGAGACTCAGCATAGACCTACATCTTATACTCTCTACCAAAATAAGGGCAAAATAGGAACACGATCTGAGCATAAAGGATGATACCATAAACCAATTAGGAGAACGAAGAATAATTTATCTATCAACTCTTTGCAGAGGGGAGGAATTTATGACCAAGGAAGAACTAGAGAACATTATCAAAGACAAAATGGACAACTTTGATTATATTAATTATTTTTTTTTTTCATCATAGCTTTTTATTTACAAGTTATATGCATGGGTAATTTTACAGCATTGACAATTGCCAAAGCTTTTTTTTCCAATTTTTCCCCTCCTTCCCCCCACCACCTCCCCCAGATGGCAGGTTGACCAATACATGTTAAATATGTTAAAGTACAAATTAAATACAATATTAGTATATGTTTGATTACATTAAATTAAAAGTTTTTGCACAAACCAGAAATGAGATAAAGGGGGAAGTAGAAAGCTGGGAAAAAATCTTTATGGCCAGTATATCTGTTAAAGGTCTCATTTCTAAGATATATAAAGAACTGTTTCAAATTTATAAAAATACAAATCATTCCCTACTTGATACATGGTCAAAGGATAGGAACAGACAATTTTCAGATGAGCAAATTAAAGCCATTTAGTGTTATATGAAAAATGCTCTAAATCACAGAACTCTGAGGTACCACTTCACACCTCTCAGACTGGCTAAGATCACAGGAAAATATAACGATAAATATTAGAGGGGATGTGGGAAAAGTGGGACACTAATACATTGTAGGGGGAATTCTGAAATGATCCAACCATTGTGGAGAGTAATTTGGAACTATGCTCAAAGGGCTATCAAACTGTGCATACCCTTGGATCCAGCAGTGTCTCTACAGGGTCTTTATCCCAAAGACATCATCAAAAAGGGAAAAGGACCCACATGTGCAAAGATGTTTGCAGCAGCTCTTTCTGTGGTAACACAGAAGTGGAAAAGGAATGGAAGCTCACCAACTGGGGAATGGCTGAACAAGTTGTGATACATAAAGCTTAAGTACTATTATTGCTCTAAAGAAATAATGGACAAGCTGATTATAGAAAGGCGTGGCAATATTTACTTGAATTGATGCTACATGAAAGAAGCACAAGCAGGAATACATTGTGCACAACAATAGCGAGTATATGCAATGGTCAACCAGAAAAGGATTGGTTCTTTTCGGTAGTTCAGTGATCCCAAGCAGTCCCAAGAGACATTGTTATATATATATATATAAAGGTAAATGTATATATATAAAAATATAAATGTATATATATGTGTATGTATGTATAATTATTATTAAAGCTGTTTACCTTCAGAACATATGCATAGATCATTTTTCAACATTAACCCTTGCAAAATCTAGTCTTCCAATTTTCCCTCCCCTTGACTCAAGCCCTCCCCTAGATGGCAAGTAATCCAATATATGTTAAATATGGTACAAATATATGTTAAATCCACAATATGCATACATATTTATACAATTATCTTCCTGCACAAGAAAAATCAAATTAAACAGGAGAAAAAATGAGAGAGAAAATAAAATGTAAGCAAATAACAACAAAAAGAGTGAAAATGCTATTTGTGAACCACACTCAATTTCTACACTCCTCTCTGGGTGCAGATGGCTCTCTTCATCACAAGATCATGGGAACAGGTAAGAGTCATGTCATTATTGGAGACAGCCACTTGCATCAGAATTGATCATCACATAATCTTCTTGTTGCCCAGTATAATGATCTCCTGGTTCTGCTCATTGCACTTAGCCTCAGTTCATGTAAGACTCTCTAAGCCTCTCTGAAATCATCCCGCTGATTGTTTCTTATAGAACAATAACATACCAAGACATTCATATGTCAAAACTTATTCAGCCATTCCCCTACTGATGGGCACCCACTTATTTGCCAGTTTCATGTCTCTATGGAAAGAGCTGCCACAAACATTTTTCCACATGTGGGTCTCTTTCCATCCTTTAAGATCTCTTTGAATCCCAATAGACTTTAGACAGAAACTGCCATCTGCATCTAGAAAAAGTACTGAGGACACTGAATGCAAATCAAGACATGCTATCTTCACTTTTTTTTTTCTGTGTTTTTTACCTCTCCCATGGTTTTTCCCTTTCCTCTGAATTTTCTTTCAAAACATTATTTATAAAGCAACGTGAATTTAAAATAAATCATCTCACTACAATTAAAAAAAAAAACCAATTCCAAGTCAGGTCTCTCTCCCCCAAACCTACATTTTCTTCAGGCTACCTCCCAGAAGCCTATTGTAATGCTCATATCCCTGCTGTCACCTCACTCACCTGGAGAGCAGCTCCTCAGATCTTCTTGGTCCAGTATCCAAGGGGCTTGTCTTTGCTTCAATAAGAGATCACGTATTCTCTGCCAACTGGAAGCCTGGGCATGGAAATCAGAGAGGGATGAAGGAGAGAAGCTTAAAATTTAGTTCTCTTTAGGGAATGGGGTCAGGATCCAGGGCTGCTCCACTCTGCGATTCACCCTGTTACATTGAAACATATGAACGTATCATCGCCCGCTAGGGCTTGTACCGCAAGAAAACCATAATAGGGTTTGTCACATTATCCTGTTGTTTTTTGGAGAAAAAGTCAACTGCTCTTCCCCCAAACTGTGATGCGATTAGCTTCCATACTGGCAGAAGCTTCCAACTCCGAACCTGGGTAAAAAGGGCTACTGGGCCTGCGCAGCCTCCAGCCTTAGCCTTAGCACACCTGCTTCATGGAACAGATCCATTGCCTAGTTTCCATCAGGGCCTCTCAAGGGGAACACCTGAACCAGGGAAAGCAGGAAGCCCATGTCCCCAGGTCTACCTAGGAGCGGGGGAGGACCGCGGGGACGCCCTGGTGGAGTCGGGGCTGGGAGTCCCTAAAGGGAAAGTGCAGACAAGGAGCCGCAAGTCTGGGACCGACGGGAACCAGCCTAAGTAGGGTTCACTTAGGGGGTCGGGAAAGAGCTTTGGTCTCTGGGTGCATGGTGCGATTCTGTATATTCTTGTTGTTTCTTTGTATAATTGGAAGCAAGGGACTCGAGGATCCTTAAAGGGTTAGGGTCTTAAGGAGGATCTAAATCAATAAGCAAGAGGTGCGGACAGGGAGGGCCTGGGTCCCGGCTCCTGATCAAAAAGCTGAGACCGGGACTCTGGGCTTACTCGGGAGAAAGTCTTCAATGTGGGCAAGGGGAAGCAGGAAGTTGGGGAGCTCATCCAGCAGCGAGACTTAAGGGGGTGCTTCCGGCAGACCCGGAGGACACTCCCCACGAGGTCAGAAGAGGAGACTCAGCGGCCGGGCCAGAGCGCGGCCGCCAGCAAGTGCGGGGGACGCTGGCTCCGACCTACCTGGGAAACGCACACACGGTTCTGGCTTCCAGAAGACAAACTAATCAGCGGTCCGAGGGAAGGGAGGACGGCCCGAAGGGCAGGAAGCTTCCCGACAACCCTCTGCGAGCCTTTCTGGTCCTCCTAGCCCCGCCCTGTCCAGCCCCCAGGAGCAGGAGGCCTTTGCAGGGCCAGGACTACAGGCCCCGCCCCCGGCTCGGGATCTCCCCCACCTCCACCTCCTCCCAGGCTGCCCCACTCCCTCCACCGCCCCTTTCCCCCTCTCTGCTCCCGCCTCTCTGATTTGTTTCCTTCAAATCCTCCCAGGAGCTCCCTCCCCTTCTCTTATAAACGTGGAGCTTATTTCTGGAGTTGTTATCCCTTCTCTGGAAAGGAAGAAACATAAAGTGCAGAAATGGAGCTAAGTCGAGTCTAAGCTGTGCAGGGAAGGAGTGTTGATGAGTCATCTCCCCCACTTATCCGACTGGATTCCAAACTGTGCTTACAATTTCAATTTGTTTCATAAGAAACAAAAAGGGAACTGGACCTACATCCTGCTACGCTGGTCACTGAATTCCATCAGTCCGGGCTATGAAAGTGATACATGGAGTGCTTCTCTATGTAACATAATTTGCAACTATTCAACTATATTGATTTCATTTGACTGGGAGTGATTTTATCATACTAAAAATCTATGATATACTTTATTAGTTTCTAATTTTTTAGGTATTGAGAGTTGGGGAAAATCCTCATGTATGAAATGTTGTTAATACTTCTCTCCCTTTTATCAGCCTTTCCTCTTCCCTTTGTTTTCCTCTTTCTCTTCCTACCTTCCGATGGGGCAAAACACATTTCTCTACCAAACTAAGCGTGTATGTTATTCTCCCTTCCTTCCTGCTACTGCAACAGTTCTTTTGTGCTATATCTTACTCCATTTAACCTCCCCATTGCTATTCTACGTATAGAATCCTGTTTCTGCCCCTCAATTTCTTTTTTATACCATCACATCAAACTCAACTTAGACCCATCCTTTCTGTCTAGGAATGCACCTTCTAACTCCCCTAATTCTCAAGAGTTATGCTTTACAAATATCATCTCACATGTAAGAATGTAAACATTTTTTCCCTTTCCCATTTGTCTTTTTATGCTTCTCTTCAGTTTCATATTTCCAAAACAAATTTTCGGTTCAGCTTTGGTCTTTTCATCAGAAATTATTGGAAATACCATATTTCATTGAATATTGATCTTTTCTTCTAAAAGATAATGCTCAGTGGTAGTTGATTTTTGGCTGTAGTCCAAGCTTCTTTTCTCTACACAATTTCATAATCCGAGTACTTCTGAAGAGGGAACCCCAAAGGAAAATCCTTAAAGGAGAAAATCTCCTTTAACTTTGCCTCAGTGAGGGGACTCCACCCAAAGCACAAACAGTTTCATCTTTGTTATCTGGGTGGGGTGGGCTCAGCCCTGAAACCCATTGAATTCAATTCAAATTCTAGCCCTACCTGAAACCCAGTGAGGAGCCAACCTGGAACTCCACCCAGGAGCCCCCTTCTGCTCGTAGCCAAAGCCCCTATTGTAAAAGAGCCAAACTAAAACCCTCTTTTTGCAGAGGTTCCAAACATGCCAGCCCTATGCTTGGCACGTCAATCCCACTGGAATACTGTTTCCCGTGTCCTCTTCTCTTTACTCTCACCCATTTCCTTACCTAGATTTTAACCTTACTTCCAATCCCCATAATAAACCTCTTTTATCAATCTAGGTTTTCAATCTGTAAATTCCTTTATAGATCATCTTGCACTGCCAGAAGGGACTTCTCCAAAACTCTCTACCCTTGCGCTGAATCCCAAGGGATGCAGGGGAGCCAAACCTATCCTGTACTCCAAACCTGCCACTAGACCTTATTTAACTCCCTGACCACCAGTAAACCTAATTTCATTTGGGTACCCCAAATCCTAACCTCATCACTTTCATCTTTTTATGTGGAAGTTGCTAACTCCTGGGTAATCCAGACTGTGGTTCCTTTATTTGAATTGTTTCTTCCTGGCTGCTTGCAGTGTTTTCTACTTGACCTAAAAATTCTGTAATTTGGCAATAGTATTCTGAGGTGGTTTGAGTGCTCTAGATTCCTGGTGGTCTAGACTCTAGACCAGTGGTTCTCAAACTTTTGTTCTTAGTATGTTCATATTGTTAAAAAGCTATCAAGGATCTGTTCAAAGAGTTTTTGTTCACATGCGTTATATTTATAGCTATTTACTATATTAGAAATAAAAAATGATTTTGAATTTGTAGACCCTCTGAAAGGGTTTCAGAGACCCCAACAATTCTTTGGACTACACTTTGAGGACCATTGGACTCTAGAGATTAGTGGCTATAAGAGAGTTGTTATGAATCCCCTTTAAATTGGCTGCAGGTTTTAGGAGTGAAAGAATTCGCTCATTTCCGAATTATTACTTTCAAAATGAAAGTTTATTGTTAGCTAGAAATCAGTTTATTAAGAGACTGACTTCTATAGTGGCAGATCTATTGGAAAATGGAGTTTTGCACTGAGAGAATGCAGTCCTCTGTGGACAGAAAGGTCCTGACAGCCGAGTAAGCTATCTGGGTCCATCTGGAAAACTTGATGAAAGATATTATATTAAGTGTCTTGGTTGGGGGCTGGAACAGGTCAGACCCAGTGGGGGCTAGTGGGTGGAGTCCCAAGTTGCTCATCTACAAGCTGGCTTTTAGCTTGAGCTGGAATTGAATTGAATGAGTTCTTTAATTCCATAGGGTTGGAATTCTTTTGCTCAGGACTGAACCAACCCCACCTAGATAACAGAATGAAACTGTCTCGTTTCCTTCGGGTGGGGTACCTCACTGAGGCAGAGCTGAAGATTGTCTCCTTTAAGGAGTTCTAAAGTTTCAGGGTCCCTTCTTCATATTTCTTGGAGTTTTTTTTTTTTTTTTTAAAGAGTCTCTTGCAGGAGGTGATCAGTGGATTCTTTCAATGACTATTTGACCCTCCAGTTCTACAATAGCAGGGTGAATGAGATGAGTTCTTTCAACAGTTGTGAAAATCGAGTAAAGCTTCATCTACTTCAGAGTTTGAGTAGGCCTGAAGGACTTTAGGCATTGAGTCAAGGGCATACTTAAGTCCCCTTCCTGCTATCCTTCTAAGACATCAGTATCTCCCTATTTCAGTGAAATATGGGCAACTATGTACTTATTGGTCAAGTTCAATTCTTGGGTAGTTCCTGTCTTTAGAATGTAAGATCCTCGGCCAATAAGGATGAGGGTCGGTGGTGGGAGGGGGTATTTGCGTTAGGGATTAAAAATGTTGACCCTGCCCCTGACTGTGCTTCCTCCCTTTGATTGTCTGCTTGATGGGCAGGACGCCCTTTTCTTGAGAATGTATAATAAACTTTGCTTTGCCTCTAGAGATCTCTCCAGCTTTTTTTTTTTTTTTTTTTAATTAAATGGTGACCGGTCACCATTTCTGAACCACACAAGGGCAGTGTTCCTTGATGAATTCTAGAAAGTTATTCATGCTCTTTTTTTGATCATGGCTTGCCTGGGCCCGCGAGGCAGAGTGTGTGGACCCTGGAAGAAAAGAGATAAGGGCAAGAGAGAGGGGACGCGCAAAATGGAGGCAAGTCAAATCATTCTGATCAAGCCTCATTTTAATGGGTGCAATAGTAAGGATATATATAGCAGTAGAAAAGAAGGCAGGGTTGTACAAACACAGTACAGGGTGGGGGTCCTAGACAAAGGGTTGGTATCCCGCCCAAGGATGAACTGCTCAGATGTTTCTGGTGGCAGGAAGCTCTATGATGTGATTAGGGGATGCCTAGATATCTGCCTACTCAAAGTTAGGATGTGATTAGGAGATTCCTATTCAGGAAGTCTTTGGTATAATGTGATTAGGAGATTCAGCCTATTCAAGGTTGGCCTTATGTGGCTGTAGATTAGTGCCGGTTCCCCACAATGGCTTTTAGGTAGTCCACTGATTCTTAAATTGGTTCTCCTAGATTTTTTTCCAAGATGGTTGTTTTTTCAATAGGTATTTTACTTAAAAAAACAAAAAACCCACAACTGTTTGCTTCTGGATGTCCCTGAGTCATTTGCTTCCACTTGTCCAATTTTAATTCTTAATGAATTTTTTTTTTTTTGGGGGGGGTTAGTTTTGTTTACCTCCTTTTCTGTTTGGTCATCTCTACTTTTAAAGGATGTATTTTGTTCAATGGATTTTCCCACCCCTATTTAAGGGGTGTAAGCAGTTGTTTTCTCCAGTATGTTTCTTTTCCTTTTGCCAAATGTAGTTTTAAGAATTGTTTTCTTCGATATATTTTTGTGCTTCCTTTTCCAAGCTCTTGGCTTTTCCCCTTTAAGGTGATGAGTCCCCCCTCCATAGCTCCCATTTCTTCCCCACATTTATCTTCTACCTCTCTTACGAGAGAGAGAGAGACAGAGACAGACACACACACAGAGAGAGAGAGAGAGAGAGAGAGAGAGAGAGAGAGAGACATGGCTAGGGAAAGGAAGGAGAGGGAGAGGGAGGGGGAGGGGAATGAGGAAGGGGAGGAAGAAAGGGCAGCTTTCCCACTGCACTGGGCTGGCATGTTGTGCTGGGACTCAGTGATCAGGATTTGCTTTTTACACCGGGGCTGGAGGTCTCCCAGCTCACCTTTTAGCCCCTGGAGAGAGGCTTCAGCTGCTGAAATTTGCTGCAGATGAGAGCTTCTGGCTAGTTGAACAGCACTGTCCCTTTGCTCTCTCTGCACCCTGATGTCCTTTTATGTTACCTTTTGCTGGAAAATTGCTGCACTCTGAGTTTTTGTGGATTTGGTCATTTCAGAATTCATTTAGAGACTTATTTTTTTTATTGTTTCTGAGGGAAAGTAGGGACAGCTCACACACTTTCCTGGCTTCTCTCCTCCAGGATAGCTGTAACTCTGATCACTTTCAATTTTACTTTTTTCTGTTATATTATTGGAGGTCACTTGCAGAACACCAACATTTTTTTTTCATATTTACCTGAGACATAAATAATTTTGTTCCTTTTTTGAGATTCCCTTTACCTGCTCATGCTCACAAATAAACTTTGTTTATGGTTTGTATGTTTTCCCAGTGGGTGGAAGTGTTCTCCAATCATACTGCCCCTGTCTCTGGATAGCAAAAATATTCTGAGAAAAAAGCCACCCTATTATGGGGGTATATAAGTACATAGTGATAAGCTTTCCCATTTTCCAAGGATCTTTATTAGCTAAGCTACTTTCCTTCTGGCCAATCACCCAAGTTGTTTCTCTTCCCAGGGAATTGTTCCACTGGTTCCTCTTTGCTTAAAGTAGTTCTTCCATTGGCAACAGAGGCTTTTCCTGCCCATTGTGGCCCTACTGCCATCAGTTGGATTCCTGACTGGTACTGCAGCCATCTTTGACCTGTGGTACTCCTCTGCTAGGACCCTCTCAGCAACACCAGCAATGGACTATGTGCCAAAAGCTGGTTGATTCATTTGCCCTCATTTATAGCAAAATCAAAGGGTGCTGGACACCCTAATGGCCAATGTGGGGGGCGGGGAGGGCTGGTTGTCCCATCACTGGAGAAATGTTGTTGTATATCAACTATTTGTCTCAAACAGAGAAAGACCTTATTGGTCTAAACAAACAAGGAGGAGATTTAGGGAAGAGGACTCAGAATATTCTGAAGCCTGTCTCTCCCTCAGCTTCCCTGATCTGCACTTCTGCTCGCCTGGACTCCTTGCCATCATTCTCCATTCTGTCCTTCCTGGGCTGATGCTGCCCTGTCTTATTTCCCTTGCTGTCTACCTTGCAGTCACTTTGTAACTCACTTAGTCTTTTTTTTTTCTGACAGTTACAATTAATTTATGGTGCAAATCTTGATCCACATTTTAGAATTTTGAAAATCACATTTAATGAGGTTTTCATAAAAAGACAACAAGACATTTAGAATTGTTTAATATTTAAATATTCCTATTAAATATTTGTCAAATGTCCAAGAAATCTGAGAAAGTGTTAGAAGTGACATTAACAGCAATCCAGATGAAAACTGAAAAAGTATAAGGCAAGAAATATACTCGCTTATTCTTACCTAAAATCAAAATCATGTCTCAGAAGAATGTTTCTGATATCTTCAGAGTCATCCTAACCTTTGATTAAAAGTGAATGTGAAAATAGTCATTAGCTATAGCAATCTAGTATCTGACAAACCCAAAGACCCCAACTTTTGGGATAAGAATTCACTACTTGACAGAAACTGCTGGGAAAATTGGAAATTAATATGGCAGAAACTAGGCATGGACCTACAATTCATACCATATACCAAGATAAGATTAAAAGGGATTCATGGTTTAGGCATAAAGAATGAGATTATAAATAAATTAGAGGAACATAGGATAGTTTATCTCTCAGACCTGTGGAAGAGGAAGGAATTTATGACCAAAGAAAAACTAGAGATCATTACTGATCACAGAATAGAAAATTTTGATTATATCAAATTGAAAAGTTTTTGTACAAACAAAACTAATGCAGACAAGATTAGAAGGGAAGCAATAAATTGGGAAAACATTTTTACAGTCAAATGTTCTGATAAAGGCTTCATTTCCAAAATATATAGAGAATTGACTCTAATTTATAAGAAATCATGCCATTCTCCAATTGATAAATGGTCAAAGGATATGAATAGACAATTCTCAGATGAAGAAATTGAAACTATTTCTAGCCATATGAAAAAATGCTTCAAGTCATTATTTGTGGTGTTCTCTGCTTTTCTAAAATATATGATGGTTCTCTGGGAGCAGGTTTCTCGAGGAGGTTTCTGGAGGCAGCCTTAGTTTTAGTTCAAAGTAATAATCACCTCAAATGCAGGTAGGGATTAAAGTACAATCTTTTATTGTCTCTTCCAAAATAGCCCATTAGCTTTCTTTGGTTCCGAGAGCTCTTGTTGCTACTCCTTTGCCTCTGCCAGCTTCTGTCTCTAGCTCAACTCCGACTCCTGGCTTCTCAATCCCTCCAACTCACTCAATCCTCACTGACTCCAAGAGCTTCTTATATATGATCTCTTAAAGGGGTGAATCCAGAGGTTGACTCCTCCTCTGAGACTGGGATTGTGAGAGGTGTAAATTCACAAAGTTAACTGTGAATCTCCCATACTTGTGAACTCCAATGTGTGAGCTAATATGTAACTCTCTTAAAGGTATGAGCTCTAAAGGTGTGAACCAATTACATAAGCTTTGTTTCTATCAACTCTAATGACTTAACACCTTATTTCAAGTTCTGGCTCACAACAATTATTAATTAGAGAAATGCAAATTAAGACAACTCTGAGATACTACTACACACCTGTCAGATTGGCTAGAATGACAGGGAAAGATAATGTGGAATGTTGGAGGGGATGTGGGAAAACAGGGACACTGATCCATTGTTGATGGAATTGTGAATACATCCAGCCATTCTGGAGAACAATTTGGAACTATGCTCAAAAAGTTATCAAACTGTGCATACCCTTTGATCCAGCAGTGTTACTACTGGGCTTATATCCCAAAGAGATACTAAAGAAGGGAAAGGGCCCTGTGCAAGAATGTTTGTGGCAGCCCTGTTTCTAGTGGCCAGAAACTGGAAACTGAGTGGATACCCCTCAATTGGAGAATGGCTGAATAAATTGTGGTATATGAATATTATGGAATATTATTGTTCAGTAAGAAATGACCAACAGGATGACTTCAGAAAGGCCTGGAAAGACTTACATGAACTGATGCTGAGTGAAATGAGTAGGACCAGAAGATCATTATATACTTCAACAATATTATATGATGATCAATTCTGATGGACGTGGCTCTCTTCAGCAATGATATGAACCAAATCAGTTCCAATAGAGCAGTAATGAACTGAGCCAGCTACACCCAGAGAAAGAATTCTGGGAGATGACAATGAACCACTACATAGAATTCCCAATCCCTCTATTTTTGTCCTCCTGCATTTTTGATTTCCTTCACAGGCTAATTGTACACTATTTCAGAGTCCAATTCTTTTTGTATAGCAAAATAACGGTTTGGTCATGTATACTTATTGTGTATCTAATTTACATTTTAATATATTTAACATCGACTGGTCATCCTGCCATCTGGGGGAGGGGGTGGGAGGAAGGAGGGGAAAAATTGGAACAAGAGGTTTGGCAATTGTCAATGCTATAAAATTACCCATGCATAAACTTCTAAATAAAAAGCTATAATAAAAAAAATAAATTAGAAGAACATAGGATAGTTTACCTCTCAGACTTGCAGAGGAGGAAGGAATTTGTGACCAAAAAAGAACTAGAGATCATTATTGATTAGAAAATAGAAAATTTCTATTATATCAAGTTAAAAAGCTTGTACAAACAAAACTAATGCAGACAAGATTAGAAGGGAAACAATAAATTGGGTAAACATTTTTATAGGTAAATGTTATGGGCCAGAACTTGAAACAAGGTGATAACTCAATGGAATTAATAGAAGCAATGCTTGTGTGCTTGGATTTGCACCTTTGAGAGTTCACATATTAGCTCACACACATTAGTTCACAAGTTTGGAAGATTCACAAGCGTTCACAAGTATGGGAGATACACAAAGTTAGCTTTGTAACTTTGTGAATTCCCACTTCCCATAATCCCACGCTTAGAGGAGGAGTCAATCTTTGACAGAGCATAAAAAGGAGCTGAGTAAGTGAAGTCAGTTCAGTTCGGAAGATTGCCAAGAGTCGAAGTTGAGCTAGAACTAGAAGCTGCTAGAGGCAAAAGATTAGCAACAAGAGCTTTTGGAACCAAAGAAAGCTCAAGTGAGTTCAGTCAAGGAGATTGACAAGCTAGAGACTGCAGTCGAAGCTACAAGAGCTCTTGGAACCAAGGAGGGAGAGAGGCCTCTAAGAAAGCTAAGTGGGCCCAAGGAAAGAGACAAGACTTGGAAGGAGAAATAAATGTTTGGATTTTATCAGCTGGCTGTATTTGAAGTGATTATTGATCTGAACTGAAACTAAGGCTGGCTCCAGAAAACCTCCCCGAGTAACCTGCTCTCAAGAGAACCATCATATTATAAAAAAGAAGAAAACGCCACAGGTAAAGGTTCTGATAAAGGCCTCATTTCCAAAATATATTGAGAATTGACTCTAATTTATAAGAAATCAAACCATTCTCCAATTGATAAATGGTCAAAGGATATAAGCACAACTTTCAGATGATGAAATTGGAACTATTTCTACTCGTATGAGTGTTCCAAATCATTATTGATCAGAGAAATGTAAATTAAGACAATTCTGAGATACCACTACACACCTGTCAGATTGGATAAAATGACAGGAAAAGACAATGATGATTTTTGTAGGCGATGTTGGAAAACTGCGACAATGATGCATTGTTGGTGGAGTTGTGAATGGATCCAACCATTCTGGAAAACAATTTGGAACTACGTTCAAAAAGTTATCAAATTGTGCATACCCTTTGATGCAGCAGTGTTACTACTGGGCTTATATCCCAAAGAGATACTAAAGAAGGGAAAGGGACCTGTATGTGCAAAATGTTTGTGGCAGCCCTTTTCACACTCGGTCTTATTAATAAAAGGGTGAGAGATATAAGGGGCAATGAGCGCTGCTCTCTCTTTGAGATGTGCCACGGTGCCTGTAAGTCAGCTGCTAGGATATGGCCTCTCAGGCAGGAGGTTGTGTCTGGCAGGAGTTAGGGAACTGCTACAGGTTTCCTGAGATGGCAAGGGATGTGTCCTCTTGCTAGATCTCCTGGGACCAGCCCAAACTCCAGAAGCCTTCAGTCTGAGAGGGCTGGGTGGGCACTATTGGAGGAGAGGCAGCTTAACAGACAACACTGAGCAGAGCTCCTCTCCTGCTCCGCCCACTGAGAGGATGACTGAATAAAGACAGAATGCTTGCACCTCCTGGGAGGTGGGATCTCTGTGGGATCCTGAAGATTGGTAAGTGGACCTTTCTGGGCCACTGATGGGTGGTCAGATAGAGTAGCCTTAAGGGACACTACCCCACAGCTGGTTCTTGTTTTATCTCTTCGATTTATCTATAACCTCTTCCCCTAAATAAACCAACCTTTTGTCAAAGAGAATGGCCTTTGTCAATTTATTAACTAGGAAATGCTACCCTGACTGCTCATGGTCTTTGTGTAACCCACATTTCAGCTATTTTCTCTAATTTTTTTCACTTCTGAACAACTGAGGAAGTTATTGCTCTTTTACACTTTTTGACATTGCCATGGATTGTTGAATCTTTCCTTTTCTCTAGGGCCCCTTGAATCCTTCTTCATCCCTATGGTGATTTTTCAGTAAAGGAAGGCAGTCCTTTTGTGATGGAGAATTCATCTCTAACAGATTTCTGGAGAAGATACCCTCATGGGAAAGGGCAAAGAAAAAAGGATGAAACTTAAAAAGCACTGAAAAGGACTAGCTAAAGGACAAAAGAGGAAGGGGAATCTACAAGGAAAGTAAAAGCAAAAATGGGGATGAAAAAATGTAGAAGGAGATGAAAGCAGAAGAGATGAACTAGATGTTAAAGACATATAGCATCTTCTAAATGGTACAAACATATAGGAAACATCTACAGAATTAAACACTGGGGTAAAGATACTGCACACAAACATAAAAAGGCAGAAATAATTACTACCTTCATTCATTTCCTGATGAAATGAGAATGGAGAATGGTTCAGTGATAACCAACAAAGGATGCAAATCTAAATGGAGATTTACCAGAGACATATTAAGTAATGACTGAGTCAGAGAACAGATTTCAGAAATTAGAACTCTGTAAAAAAGAAAATGACTAAAAATATCCCCAAAATTCTGAGATTCAGCTAAACTCATAAGTAAAGTAAAAAAAAGTAAATAAAATAAAGTAAATAATATAAAGTAAAAATAAATAAAGTAAAAAATAAGTAAATCTGCATCTAAAAATTGAGAAAATTAAGTGAATAAACCTCAAATAAGTATAAATGACAAAACATTAAAGAGGGAAAGGAAATAGATGAATTGAAATAAAAAAATCAAAATGATAAATGACTTCTTTGAAGATTAATAAAGTTGAGAAAAGTCTTAACTAGCTTATCTGATACAAAAACCTAGAGCAGAAAATCCAATCAATAAAACAGCACATGGCAAAGATAAAATCAGAAGAAAACTAGAAGAAATAAAAGGAATAATTAGCATGTTATGTAGTTTTATGCTAAAGAAAACAGAAAAAAGGTCAGTTAGGTGGAGCAGTGGATAGAGCACCAGACCTGAAGTCAGGAGGACTGGTGTTCAAATCTGGCATCAGATACTTAACACTTCATAACTGTGTGATCCTGGGAAAGTCACTTAACCCCAGTTGCCTCAGCAATTAATAAATAAATAAATTTGATAAAAATGTTTTTATGTGATGATAATTTCAATATTTCATGCTTTTGGTGGTTTCTCTTAGTTTCTTTCTTTCTTTCTTTGTTTTTTTTTTTAAGCTGAGGCAATGCAGGTTTAAGTTACCCAGGGTCACACAGCTAGGAAGTGTTAAGTGTCTGACCCAAGAATTGAACTCTAGTCCTCCTGACTTCAGGACTGGTGCTCTATCCATTGCACCACTCAGCTGCCTCTATCAAATTTATTAAGAATAGTTAATATCCAAACAATTTTTAGATGAAAAACTTGAAACCATTTCTAGTAATATGAAAAGGTGCTCTAAATCACTCTTGATTAGAGAAATACAAATTAAGAGATTCCACTACACAACTCTCAGATTGGCCAAGATGACAGGAAAAGATAATGGTGAATGTTGGAGTGGATTTGGGAAAAGTGGGATTGTAATACATTGTTGGTGGCATTGTGAAATGATCCAACCATGTTTCACTCCAGATCTTATTGGGAATGGTTGCAGTTTGTCTCCATTACATATGATGCTTACTGATGGTTTTAAATATATGCTCCTGACTATTTTAAGAAAAAGTCCATTTATTCCTATACTCTCAAGTGTTTTTAATAGGAATGGATGTTGGATTTTATCAAATGCTTTTTCTGCATCTATTGAGAATGATCATATGGTTTTTGTTAATTTTTTAACATGGCCAATTATATTGATAGTTTTCCTAATATTGAACCACCCTGCATTCCTGGTATAAATCCTACTTGATCATAGTGTATTATCTTGGAGATGATTTTTCTGTAGTCTTTTACTAATATCTTATTTAAGATTTTAGCATCAATATTCATTAGGAGATTGGTCTAAATTTTCTTTTCTCTGTTTTCTAGCCTACCTGGTTTAGGTATCAGTACCATGTCTGTGTCATAGAAGGAATTTGGTAGGACTCCTCATTCCCTATTTTATCAAATAATTTATATAGCATTGGGACCAATTGTTCTTTAAATGTTTGGTAAAATTCACATATAAATCCATCTGGTCCTAGGGATTTTTTCTTAGGGAGTTGTTTAATTGCCTGTTCTATTTCTTTTTCTGAAATGGGACTATTCAAGCAATTTACTTCCTCCTCTGTTAGTCTGGGAAGTCTATATTTTTGGAGGTAGTCATCTATTTCACTTAGGTTATCAAATTTATTGGCATAAAGTTGAGCAAAATAACTCCTTATTATTTCTCTAATTTCCTCTTCATTGGTGGAAAGTTCTCCTTTTCATTTTTAAGACTACTAATTTCATTTTCCTCCCTCTTTTTTCTAATCAGATTTACCAAAGGCTTGATATATATAGGAATAAATGGACTTTTCCTTAAAATAATCAGCAGCATCTATTTAAAACCATCAGTAAGCATCATATGTAATGGAGACAAACTGCAACCATTCCCAGTAAGATCTGGAGTGAAACAAGGTTGCCCACTATCACCGTTACTATTTAATATTGTATTAGAAATGCTAGCTTTAGCAATAAGAGCTGAGAAAGAGATTAAAGGAATAAGAATAGGCAATGAGGAAACCAAATTATCACTCTTTGCCGATGACATGATGGTATACTTAGAGAACCCTAAGATTCTGCTAAAAGTTATTAGAAATAATCCACAACTTTAGCAAAGTTGCTGGTTATAAAATAAACCCACATAAGTCATCAGCATTCTTATATATCACTAACAAAATCCAACAGTCAGAGTTACAAAAGAAATTCCATTTAAAGTAACTACTGATAATATAAAATATTTAGGAATCTATCTGCCAAGGGAAAATCAAGAAACTTTATGAGCAAAATTAAGACCACTTTTCACAACAAATTAAATCTGATCTAACCAATTGGAAAAATATTAAATGCTCTTGGATAGGGCGACAAATATAATAAAGATGACAATATTACCTAAACTAATCTATTTATTTAGCGCTATACCAATCAGAGTCCCAAAAACTATTTTAATGACCTAGAAAAAATAACAACAAAGTTCATATGGAAAAACAAAAGGTCAAGAATTTCAAGGAATTAATGAAAAAAAAATCAAATGAAGGTGGCTTAGCTTGCCAGATCTAAATTTATTATAGAGCAGCAGTTACAAAACTATTTAGGTATTGCTAAGAATAGATTAGTTGATCAGTGGAAATAGATTAGGTTCAAGGGATAAAACAGTCAACAAATATAGCAACCTAGTTTTGACAAACCCAAAGATCTCAGCTTTTGGGATAAGAACTTACTGTTTGATAAAATTGCTGGAAAATTGAAACAATATGGAAACTAGGCATTGATCCATACTTAAATACACCAAGATAAGGTCAAAATGGTTCATGACCTAGGATAAAGAATGAAATTTTAATAAATTAGAGAACAAGGATAGTTTACCTCTCAGACCTGTGGAAGGGAAGGCTTATGACCAAGCAAGAACCAGAATCATTATAATCACAAAATAGAAATTTCGATTATACCAAACTGAAAAGTTTTGTACAAACAAAACTAATGCAGCAAGATTAGAAGGAAGAATAAACTGGAAAATATTTTATAGTCAAGTTCTGATAAAGGCCTCATTTCCAAAATATATGAAGAATTAACTCTAATTTTATAAAAATCGGCATTCTCCAATTGAAAAATGGTCAAGGATATGAAGACAGTTCTCAGATGAAGAAATTGAAACTATTTCTAGTCATATGAAAAGATGCTCCAAGTTTATTAATCAGAGAAATCAAAATTAAAGACAACCTAAGATACCACTAACAACCTGTCAGTTGGTAAGAACAGGAAAAATAATGATGATTTTGGAGGATGTGGAAAACTGGGACATTGATGCATTGTTGGTGGAGTTGTGGAATCCAACCATTTGGAAGAGTAAGTTTGGAATATGCTCAAAGTTATCAAACTGTGCATCCCTTTGATCCAGCAGTGTTACTACTGGGATTATATCCCAAAGATTATAAAGAAGGAAAGGGATCTGTATGTGCACGAATGTTTGGCCCTTTTGTAGTGGAAAAATGAAACTGAATGATGTCCATCATTGGAGAATGGCTGAATAAATTTGGTATATGAATATTATGGAATGTACTGTTCTTAAAATGACCAACAGGATAATTTAGAAAGGCCTGAGAGACTTACACGAACTGATCTGGGAAATAGCAGGACAGGAGATCATTTATACTTCACAACAATAACTATATGATGACCAGTTCTGATGGACCAGGCCATCCTCAGCAACAAGATCAACCAAATCATTTCCAATGGAGCAGTAAGAACTGAACCAGCTAATCCCAGAAAAAGAACTTGGGAGATGACTAAAAACCATTACATTGAAATTCCAATCCCTATTTACACCGCATTTTTGATTTCTTAAAGTAATTTACAATATCTCAGAGGTTGATTCTTTTTGTACAAAATAACGTTTGTCATGTATACTAGTGTATCTAATTTATATTTTAATATATTTAACATCTACTGGTCATCCTGCATCTAGGGAGGGGTGGGAGGTAAGAGGTGAAAAATTGAACAAGGTTTGGCAATTGTTAATGCTGTAAAGTTACCCATGCATTATCCTGTAATAAAGGCTAAAAAAAAAAAAAAAAAAAAAAGATCCAACCATTCTGGAGAGCAATTTGGAACTATGCCCAAATGGTTATCAAAGTGTGCATGCCCTTTGATCCAACAGTGTCTCCACTAGATTTATATCCCAAGGAGATCTTAAAAGGAAAGAAAGGGACCCATATGTGCAAAAATGTTTGTGGCAGCCCTTTTGGTGGTGGCAAGAATCTGGAAACCGAAGGGATGCCCATCATTTGGAGAAAGGCCGAGTAAGTTATGGTATATGAATGGTATGGAATATTATTATTCTATACAAAATGATCAGCAGGCTGATTTCAGAAAGTGCTGGAGAGACTTACATGAACTGGTCCTAAGTGAAGTGAGCAGAACTAGGAGACCATTGTACACAGCAACATCAAGATTATATGATGATCAGTTCCAATGGTATGTGGCTCTTCTTAACAATGAGATGATTCAGACCGGTTCCAATGGTCTTGTGATGGAGAGAATCATCTATACCCAGAGAGGACTGTGGGAACTGACTGTGGATCACAACATAGCATTTTCATCTTTCTTTGTTGTTGTTTGCTTCCTTTTTGTTTAATTTCTCATTTTTTTCCTTTTGATCATTTTTTTCTTATGCAGCATAATTATAGAACTATGTATAGAAGAACTGTATGTTTAACATATGTTGGACTACTTGCAATCTAAGGGAATGGGTGGGGAAAAAGGAGAGAGAAAAAAAATTGAAACACAAGGTTTTGCAAAGATGAATGTTGAAAACTATACATATAATTTGAAAATAAAAACTTTAAAAAATATAAAATCCAAAAGTCTTCAATTTGCAGGAGGAAATGGAAACACAAAAAAGCGATTTGCTCAAAGCTCAAAAAATTTTTGATTGTCAGGGTCAGTTCTTTTTGTCATTACCACATTTATTTAATTTTCAAAAAAGTATTTATAGCATACTATGGGAGAAAAAAATTTTTATGTTTTCTTTTGTTAACTGCCAGGCTAAGAGAACAGAAATCCTAGAATCTGTCATGGCAACCCTCCCCAAAAGAAAAAAATAAAGGACACAATAATGAGAGAAGCAAATACTCAGCCTAGGAGAAGTGAAGTAAAAAACAAAAGTATTCAAAAGAATTTGGTCCCTTCCTAAAATAAAGTACATTGAATTCAAAGACAACAAGCACGTAGACACCCTAAGTATCATGGATCTTCCAGAAAGACATAACTGAAAGGAAAATGGACACAAGGATGAAGAAAACAACCCAAGAGAACTGGTCAGAACTTCTAAATAGAGAAAAACTGAAATTATAAGGGAAAGAATTCAGAGATCACCGACAGAAAAACAAACAAAAACAAACCCATGGCTTCTGACTCCAAAGCCAGTAGCAGTTATATTGAACAATTTAATTCATAAGCACAAAACCCTACAAGTCAGGAGGAGAAAGACCTTCTCATACACAAGAACTGACTGACTTCTGTAGACTGATCACTTCCAATGTTCTCCTGAATTCCTTTTCCTCCTTATTTTAATACCTTTACTTTATCTCACAAATCTGGCAAGAACCAATCAGATTTTTTTTCCAAAAGCCTTTCTATTTTCATTACTTACATAAGATTTCTCTCCAGTGTGGCTTCTCTGATGTCCAGTAAGACTTTGCTTATATCTAAAAGTCTTTCCACAATGGTTACATTCATAAGATTTCTCCCCAGCTTGGCTTCTCTGATGTCCAGTAAAACTTCCCTTAAATCTAAAAGTCTCTTCACATTGGTTACATTCATAAGCTTTCTCCCAGCATGGATTGTCTGAAATACAGTAAGAGTTCCATTGCATCTAAAAGCCTTTCCACATTGGTTATATTCATGTTAAACATAGAGAAAAACAAACAACTTTAGCGGAGCAGTACCTTTAATGATCATCCACCAGTCCTCAAAAATCAATTTCCCCCAACAGGGTGTTTTCTGTAAGATAGCTGCTCCCCACATCCCACCCCTAGTACTCCACTGTTGGAAATGTCTTTTTTTCCCCCCATAATTTTTAGGGAAGGATGGCAGCCATTTTCCAGGCCATACTTTGCTTATTTGGAATTTAATGATGTCACTGCTAAGGTAAGTGAGGCTTTTGAGAAACTCAGTGGGGACAAGTCCCAGACCATCAAAGATCTTCAAATGTCCTCTGAACCCTTGGCCTATGTAGTTCTGAACAACTGCATTGCTTTGAACCACTGGCTTCTGATCAACACTTCTTGTTACGTTTCTATCAACACCTCCTATGACATCGAACTATAAGTTGACCGAATCCTTGAGAAGGCCAATTGGATGTATGGTTTTCATGAGCAACTGCTTTTTAAAACAATTTATTTTATTTCTCCAAAAGTATGTAAAGACAGTTTTCAACATTCATTTTTGTAAAACTTCTATATATATGGTCCTTCCTTCTTTCCTTACCTTCCCCTCTCCAAGACAGCAAATACCCAGATATATGTTAAATATATGCAATTCTTTTAAACATATTTCAATTATTTCCAACAAAATTCAGACTAAAAAGGCAAAAAGATGATGAAATATTTATTATTTTTTTACTTAATAAAAAATAAAAACATAAAAAAAGAAAAACAACAAAAAAGCACAACATTATCATATGCCCCAAAAATGTCAGGGAGGACTCAAGATGTAACAATGAATTTCCAGTCCAAGAAATTATATTTAATAATAAAAGAAATTCTATTCATGATGGGCCTTCTCTACTTTATGGTAGGTTGTTCTTTTGTTCTCTGTTCCTTCTTTTATCCCCACATTCCCAAAGCAGGCTATGATTAATACACATACAGACATAGACACATGCTATATGCATATACACATAGAGGGAAAATGTATATATATATATAGATATACTCTTATACACATAAACATATAGAGACACATGCATTTACCCACATGTAAATTTGTAACTAAAAGAATATTGGTATGGCTGAGAGATAATGAAAGTTTCTGTCTTTTTCCTGTATATGTGATAGACCCTCTGGGGTAAATTTATGTGAGACACAGGCAAGAGCCCCAGGAGATGGACAGACAGACATGCTTCTACATTGCTAGAAGAAATTTCAAATTGAAGAGATCACTGATTAGTCTATCTGAGCACCTGAGGGAGTCACGCTGTATATAGTTCATCTTGATTTTGCTCAATTCAGTCTATCACCATTCATTTACATATCCCCATGCTTCTCCAAATTCTTTCAAGCCACTGTTTCTTTTGGCACAATATTCCAATTTGTTCATGTACCAAAATGTGTTAAGACCTTCTGCAATTGAAGTACTCCTCCTAGGTGAAGAGAGGGAGGGGGCCAGATTTTGGGTAATTGGTGGATATTCTTATAGGAGATAAGGGCCCTGACCCTGAGGCTTGAGGTTTAGTGCCTGAAAAGGCACTATTTGTCTTTGTCTTTGGGTTAAGGGGTGCTGTCACTTCTGGGGGAATTACCACTGGGAGGAGCAGGAGAGCATGAAGCCAGGGTTGAGATTTCTAGGAGAATGCTAAAGAAAATTAAAAGGAGTATAAAAGACAGTAAATATCAGGGGGCAATGTTCCCCACAATGGAGCAGTGTTCTCTCTGACCCTGCAGTGATACACAGTATTCTGAAAGGAAGACACCATGTGGGACTGGGCCTAGAATCAATGCAGAAATGACCTACATGGCAGAACTAAGTAGGGTCACCTTGGAGCCTTTAACTCTAGGAAGTGTACAGGGAAAAGGCAATGACTAAATGAAGAGAGGGGCTGTGGATCAGAGAATGAGCATCTAAGTAAAACAGAAAGGGAAGAGGGAGAGTAAGGAGGACAGAAATCCTCATTGGAAAAAGGAAGAAAAATGGATGAAATTTAAAAACCAGTGAGCAGCAGTAGCTAAAGGGCAAGAGAGGAAGGAGAATTTACAAGAGAATTTAAAAGAAAAGGGGGAATGAAGAAATGTAGATTGACATAAAAGCAGAAGAGATGAACTAATGTCTAAAGAAACTAAAAGTATGGGACAAACACATATAAAACATCTACAAAACTGCCAAGCTAAGGAAATAGAAATCCTAGAATGTGCCATGGCAACCCTCCCCAAAGGGAAAAAAAAAAAGATGGAATAGTGAGGGAATGCAAATACTTAAAAAGGGAAGGACAGCCTAGAAGAAGTGAAGTAAAAAAAAAACGAGAATATTAAAAAACAATCGGCCCCTTGGTAAAATAAGTGCACTGAATTCTGAGACATGGACACCCTAAGGATCATTGATTTGTAACTGGGGGAAAATGGACCCAAGGATGAAGAAAACGATCCAAGAGAACTGGCAGAACTTTTAAACCAAAAAACTAAAATTACAAAGAAAAGAGTTCAGAAATCACCTACTAAAAACCAGATCAAAACAAAAAATCCATGGCTCCCAATTCCAATTCAGAAGCATGAAATCCTCCAAGTCATGAGGAGAAAGACGTTCTCATACAAGATCTCTGACTGACTTCTGTAAATTCATCTCTCCCAGTGCTCTCTACCAAATTCATTTTCCTCCTTATTTTAATGCCTTTACATTTCCTCACAAATCTGGTGATAACCTATCAGAATTTTCTACAAAACCTTTTCCATATTAATTACTTACATAATATTTCTCTCCAGTGTGGCTTGTCTGATGTCCACTTCCCTTAAATCTAAGTCTCTCCACATTGGTTACATTCATAAGGTTTCTCTCCAGTGTGGATTCTCTGATGATCAGTAAGAGATTCCCTTTGTATAAATGTCTTTCCACATTGGTTACATTCATAAGGTTTCTCTGCACTGTGAATTCTCTGGTGTTCAGTAAGAGAATATCTTTTTATAAAACCCTTTCCACACTGCTTACATTCATAAGGTTTTTCTCCAGTGTGGATTCTCTGATGTCTATTAAGAGATTCCCTTTGTATAAAACCCTTTCCACATTGCTTACATTCATAAGGTTTCTCTCCAGTGTGGATTCTCTGATGTCCAGTAAGACTTGTCTTTTTGCTAAAAGCCTTTCCACACAAGTTACACTGATAAGGTTTCTCACCTTTGTGGAATCTATGATGTACAGTGAGAGCTTCCTTATGCCTAAAAGCCTTCCCACATTGGTTACATTCATAAGGTTTCTCTCCAGTGTGGATTCTCTGATGTCTAGTAAGATGTGACTTTTGCCTAAAAGTCTTTCCACAATGGTTACATTCATAAGGTTTCTCCCCAGTGTGGATTCTCTGATGTTCAGTAAGAACGTTCCTTTCTGTAAAACCCTTTCCACATTGGTTACATTCATAAGGTTTCTCTCCAGTGTGGATTTTCTGATGTACATTAAGAACTTTCCTTTCAGTAAAAGCCTTTCCACATAGGTTACATTCAAAAGGTTTCTCTCCAGTATGAATTCTCAGATGTACAGTAAAATATCCCTTACTGCTGAAAGTCTTTCCACACTGGTTACATCCATAAGGTTTCCTCACAGTGTGGATTTCCTGATGTACATGAAGAGCTTTCCTTTCAGTAAAACCCTTTCCACACTGGTTACACTCATAAGGTTTTTCTTCAGTGTGGATTCTCTGATGTACTGTAAGGGTTCCCCTTTTTCTGAAACCCTTTCCACGCTGGTAATATTCATAAGATTTCTCCCCAGTGTGGATTTTCTCATGTTTAGCACAGATTTCTCTCCAAGTAAGGTCACAGTGACTTATGGATCTTGGCCTGTGAGGTTCTACCACAGAAAGGTTTGTCTCCTCGGTAGTGTCCTTCATTTCTAGTCTGATCTCTTGCTCTGAAAAAACAACCAGCAACAAACAGTAACATAGACACTATAACACACATATACATTAATATCCCCTTCCCTCCATCAGCAGAACAAAATCTCAATTATTTTCTATTTCCCCAGGCAAAGAGAAAAATGTTTTTTTTTAATTAAAACTTTTTGTTTTCAAAATATATGCATAACTAATTTTCAATATTCACCCTTGCAATAGCTTGTGTTCCAAATTTTTTTACCTTCCTTCTCCTACCACCCTCCTCTATGTAGCAAGTAATCCAATGTATATGAAACATGTGCAATTCTTCTATACATATTTTCACAATTTTTATGCTGCACAAAAAAAATCAGATTAAAAAGGGAAAAAATGAGGAAGAAACTAAATGCAAACAAACTACCAAAAAAATAGGTGAAATACTAGCTTGTGATTCTTTCTCAACCCCCATAGTCTTCTCTCCACTATAGAAAGGGCTGCTAGAAACATTTTTGCACATGTGGGTCTTTTTCCTTCCTTTATCATCTCTTTGGGATACAGGTTCAGTAGAGACATTGCTAGATCAAAACATATACACAGGGTGACAGCCCTAAGGGTCTAATTGCATAGCATTCTCTAGATTGATTGGATCAGTTCACAACTCTACCAACAATATATTAGTTTCCCACTTTTCCCCCACCCCCTCCAACATTCATCATTATCTTTTCCTGTCATCTTAGTCAAGCTGAGAGATATACAATGGTAATTCAGAACTGTCTAAATTTACATTTCTTTGACCAATTTCGAGTATTTTTTCATATGACTAGAAATGGTTATTTTTTTATCTGAAAATTGTCTGTTCAAATCCTTTGACCATATACCAATTGGTGAATGGCTTGTATTCTTATAAATTTGAGTCAATTCAAACAGAAAAATCTTAAATGGGCAGAATCAATCACTTAAAAATCCCATTAGCTCATATACCAAGGATGATTTAATTTCTAATGACCTTCATGAACAAATATATTGGATTCTCACAGTAAATCTGTGACAACACAAAAAATATTTTCATTCTCGCTGTAGTCACAACTCAAGCCATCAGCTCAGAGGAGTTGAGTGACTTGACTGAAATCCTAGCAGCTATGCCTAAAAATCATACCCTATGCATGGCCAGGCTCTGCCTTCAGTATTTGATAAAGTAAAAAGTTTTCCTTTTCCCTTTCATTGTCTGCACTTTCAAGTGATCACTTTCAAATTTTTTTTTTCCGATACATTATTTGAATACTAAGCATGTTGGATTTTTTTTTTTTTTTGTATTTTATATGAGGTATAAGTGATTTTGTTCTGATGATTTTCTTCTTCAAAATAATCAATGCTTATTTGTTTTTAAAAATTTATCATCACATGCTCCTGCATATTCTTTAAACAAACTCAGTTTTTGAAAATTGCAAGAAATCACCAACATCTGAAAATATGTCTCATCCAGAATACTGAGTTAATCATCCTGTAGCATTTTATATGCTATTATCCCAATGCAAAAATACTGATACACTGCATATAGGTACTGTAAATGCTAGGTATGGTATTTCATTTTGACCATTATCTTCCCAATTTAACTCTCCTTCTTAAACCACTATTACCTTAATTACTTAGTGATTTAGGGAGGAACTAAATTTATCCAACTTATCTGGTCCATAGTATATTACTGGTGTACTGTCTGCCCCAGCGATCTCTGACCTCCAGGAGAGCAGGGGATGTCTCTGTCTCTCTTTATGTTCCTGGTGCTTAGGCCAGGGTCTGGCTTATAGCAGGCACTTAAAAGTTTGCTGACTTGGAGAAGTTCTAAGAAATGGCACATCTGGGATAAGCTTTTAGGCACTTTTAGGAGAATTGCATTGCCACAAATTCCAAAATGAGTTCTTATAGGATCCCAAATGATCACTGGAAGGGACCTACAAGGCCATGGAGGACAACCCACTCATTTGATAGATGGAAAACTGAAATACATTAACTGGCCCAGGAATATCTGAAAAAGAATAACAAGGCTGATCTTTCTCACCCAAAGCCAGTATTTTCTTCAGGGTAACTACTAGACATCACTTGTAACTCTCACATCTCTGCTGTCACCTCACTCACCTGGAGAGCAAGTCCTCAGGTCTTCTTGTTCCAGCATCCAGGGTATTTGTCTTTGCTTAAAATAAGAGATCATATCTTCTCTGGAAACTGGAAGCCCTGGGCATGGAAATCAGGGAGGGATGAAGGAAATAAGCTTAAAATTTAGCTCTCTTTAGGGAATGGGGTGAAGATCCAGAGCTGCCCCATTGAGACTGACCCCATTATATTGAAATATATGAGTCTGTGGTCACCCACTAGTGCTTTTAATGCAAGAAATCTATGATAAGGTTTGTCCCATTATCTTGTTGTACAACATTTTTTTTTTTTTTTTTTTTTGAGAAATAGTCAAATGCTCTTCTCCCCCTCCTCTTATCCTATTAGGTGCCATTCTGGCAGAGGGTTCTAATCCCATACGTGAATAAAAAGTGTTATTGGGACTAAAGTAAAATTATGCTATACATGTTTCTATTAGTTATCTGGATGCAAATCATATCTTTCTTTATTTGTGCCTTATTATTAATTTTGGTATTTAGAATAATCAAAATAACTTATTTCCTGGAAGTTTTTTCTTAAACAATGTTGTTGTTAATGTATTATAAAGAAAGCATAAGGCACAGGACAGTACATCAAAAGAAATGCTCATTCCCTTCGTTTCCTTTCCCACCACTGGTGCCAGAATTTGAGGACAATAGGAAGGAAGATCAAGGACAAGTTTCCTATACTGGAAACAATTATGGGCTTTGGGTACAAAGTGATACTTGCTAAAAAGAAGAGTATTCCCAATCCTAGCCCCGTGCCAGAGGGACATTTGCAGTAATAACTGTAGGAGCAATTTTCAGAGCTCTGGTAGACCATTCTGTGTCCAAGTAGAGATCAACCAAAATAAGCTCAGATTAGATCCTTGTGTGAAATGCTTCCTCACTGGTTTCATCTCTGACTTGAAGCTACCTAGAACTGGTAAGAGACAGCTTCAGGAGCAACCAAAGTTGAGCAAACCCTCAGTTTTCTATGATACCAGGCAAATTTATACAGGAGGACTTGTTGTTTGGACAGAGCAGACTAGCACTTTGTCCTTTCTGACTGTTACACCCCTAAACCCTACACCCCAGGAAATGAAGATATGGCCTTTGATTGTAGATTCAGAGTTACCCAGGGAAACGTCCTTACCCAGAGACAGCAGGTTCCGGGCATTCTCCAACATGACCTCCTTGTACAACTCCCTCTGAGGAGGGTCCAAGAGGCCCCATTCCTCCTGGGTGAAGTCCACAGCCACATCCCTGAATGTCAAGTCCTAAAGCACCAAAGTCATGACATGTAGAGCTGAAAGTCACTTAAAACTTCAAGAATCCAACCAGCCCTCCCCAATTTACAGGAGGAAACTGAAGCAGAGAAAGGATTTGCTCAAAGTTCATGCCATTTTTGAGTGTTAAAAGTCGGCTCCTGCAACCATGGTCCTTAAGAGTCTTATTGAGTTTTGGGAAAAGCATTTTATAGAATCAGTTGGAATAAAGCTGAGAAATGTCTTATTATTGAATGTATTTCTTTGTGGAATCAGGAAGAGTTTGTGTTTTATCTCTGAGGCAGATGGATCTGTGGAGAGCAAGAGGGTGATGGGAAATTTCTTCTTTAGCAGAATTGACTTAAGTGATACATTCTAAAGAAACTTCTGTAAAGACATTGTGAGACAAGCTAATTGTACAATAATTCAGAGTCTGATTCTTTTTGTACAGCAAAATAATGTTTTGGTCATGTATACTTATTGTGTATCTAAGTTATATTTTAATATATTTAACATCTACTGGTCATCCTGCCATTTAGGGAGGGGGGGGGTAAGAGGTGAAAAATTGGAACAAGAGGTTTGGCAATTGTTAATGCTGTAAAGTTACCCATGTATATATCATGTAAATTAAAGGCTATTAAATAAATAAATAAATAAAAAAAAAAAAAAAAAAAAAGACATTGTGAGAAATTGGCAAGTATAGCATGCTCTGGGAAAAAAAGTTTTATTGCTTCCCTGAGGTCACTCCGGGTAACATGTTGTCATGGGCAAAACAGCTCATTTCTTTATTATTTATTGCTTTCATTTATTTCAAGAATATACTGCGTAATTTTACTATTTCATTATAGAGAAACAAGAATAATTAGAAGTTTCCTTCATTTATTAAAAATATTCATGGGAAAGATATTGTCAGTTTCTTTTTGAGAAATAAGTATTTTATAAAGATGTCTGGAAATCTATAATCCTGTTTGAACAAGAATCATGAAGATAAGATAAGAAGCGAAGAGATGGAACTTATATAGGAAAAGGTGGCCAGAAGTGGGAATACCCTGATACTGGGCAGGGGCCATCTATAGTTCCAACCTTCTACAAGCACATGATTTTGGATTTCTTCTTTGAACCATCTAATTTATAGTCTGATGTGGACTTTGAGCTTGCTCACTTCCTTTGTCAAGTAGAACCTGATCTGCCATTATCAGGAATAATCAAGTCCCAGGCTATCCCCATATAGTGATGGGGAAATGGAATTCTTTGTCAGGCTCACTTGTCTATCCCTCCAAACTCTGGACATCTGGAAACAACTTCTCAGAGTCTGATTACATGTCTGAGGAATGGGACCCGGACTGCCAGGAGCATCCTATCTGACTCCTCTTTGATGTTTCCCTGTGAGCTCCCAGATTTTTGTCTGGCACGTCCCCCTTTTACCTTACGAAATCTCAAACCCTGCATCTCACCCATCAAAAATGTACCCATGGTCAAGGTCTCTACTAAGTACTTTTAAAAACAAAACCCAGTATAGGGCACTCTCCCCCCCGCATCCTCATAGTGCCTTCAATTGAATATTGACTTCGTCCTTACTATAGCTAACTTTATATCTATATCTACCTAACTATAACTAACTGATTAATTTGCTAAAGCCTTTTATGTTTCTAGGCCATCAGTCAATGGAATAATCCACCATATTCCTTTAATGGAGTCTTCCAAATTCTTTTCCAGGGTAACCCTATTGCTCTTCCAGCACTGTTTCATATTTCCCCCAGCAGGTTCTTATTTTATTGCTTATTTTCTCCATAACCTTTTCTCCTAAATAAACTTACCTTTGGCAAAGAGAATGGCCTTTGTGAATTTGTGACATATTTGTTTTAATTAGGAATTGCTACCCTGACCTCCTCATGGTCTTTGTGTAACGCACATTTCAGCTTTACTTTTCGATATTTGTTCACTTGTGAACAACTGAGGAATTTATTGTTTTGTTACTCTTTTTTGAGATTGCCATGGATTGCTGAATCTTTCCTTTTCTCTAGGGCCCTTTGATCCCTTCTTCATCCAAAGGGTGGATTCTCAGTAAAGGCAGGCAGTCCTTTCCCTGATGGATAACTGATCTCTGAGTGATTCCTTAACTCACACCCAAGGGAAGATATTGCAAATCTCTTTCCTTCACAAGCCTCCCACAGCCCCCCTTTACCAACATGAGGGGGTCTAATGCACTCTAAATCTTCTCTTAAAGAAAAAGGCCAGCTATGTCCTTATTATTCACCTGGCTCTATTCCTTTGGGACTTGTCTGACTGAGCTGTTCACAAATGCCTGACTCTAGTGCCTCCTTTCCATCCAGACCTTTTTCCATCTTTCTTGGACCCCTGGTCTTCTTTTGTTAATTGCCAAGATAAGGGAATAGATTCTGCCATAGCACCTTTTCCCCACCTCCCCCTCAAAAAAAAAAAAAAAAAAAAGAGAAAATAGACAGGAAATAAAAAATCCAAAAGTTATGGACAGCACAAAGGAAATGAAGTAAACAATAATTAACAGTCAAAAAATTTGCCCTTGCTGAAGGGAAGTGTACTAAAGGGAAATATACAGCAGGGACACTGAAAAGCAAAGGATGGGAGATGTTACGGAAGGAAACTGGTTAAAAATAATGGTCACTATCATAAAGGAAATGGTCAAAGAGAACTGGTCACTTCTTGACAAAGAAAATGAATAATAGAATAGATCTAATAGAAAGGATTCCCAGTTCACCCACAGAAAAAACAAATCTGATCCCGGGATCTAAAAACCAAACCCATGGCTACAAAGTGCCAGGCTGGTAGTAGTCACCTTTAACAGTTCAATTCAGAAGCACAAAATTCTACCAGCCTTGAGGAGAAAGACCTTCTCATGCCCTGGAACTGACTGACTTTGGAATAATGCCAGATCAATGAAAACCAAGGAGATAAGGCCAAGGGACAGAACAATGGGTTCCAGAGAGCCCTGGAGCTGAGATGGGGCCCACGGTGACACAGCCTACAGATGGGACCTTCACAATAAGGGACAAAATGTGGGCATTCTGTGGTAAAGAGGAGCCTGAGTTCCAGTAAGAAGAAAGAGAAGTGGTCAGATAAGGAGGGGGAAAGCCAGGAGAGAGCCAGGTCCTAAAAACAAAGAGAAGAGAGGACCCTGGAGGAGACAGAGTCACCAGGAATGTCAAAGTCTGGAGAACAATCAAGAAAATGAGGGATTGGGGAGATGAGCTCCATGGACTTGGAAAGAGAAGACCACCTGAGGGGTCAGGCAGGAAGCTGGAAAGATTGAGAAGGTGGAGAGAGGAAGGGCCTAGACTTTGGGGGATCGGTGGATATTCTTATAAGAGATAAGGGACCTCAGCCTGAGGCTTGGGGGTTAAGTGCCTGAAAAGAATACTTTGAGTTAAGGGGAGCTGTCACTCATGAGGGGAACTACCACTGGAAGGAGCAGGAGACAGGAGCATGGAGACAGGATTGAGATTTCTAAGAGAATGCTGAAGAAAAATAAAAGGAGGACAAGAGAAGTTAAATATCAGAGGGCAAAGTTCCCTCACAATGGAGCAGTGTTCTTTCTGACCCTGCAGTGACACATAATATTCTGAAAGGAAGACACCATGGAAAGAAAGAATCTGTGGGACTGACAGAAAGCACCTATAGGGCAGAGTTCAGAAGGGTCACCTTGGGGACTTTCATTGTCAGAAGTATACAGGAAAAAGACAGAGACTGAGGATGAGAGGAACTGTGGATCAGAAAATGAGAATCTAGATAAAATAGAAAGGGAAGAGGGACAGTGAGGAGAGAAATCCTTATGGGAAAGGGGAAGTAAAATGGAGGAAATCTATAAACCAATGGACTAGTGTAGCTAAAGATCAAGAAAAGAAGGGAAATCTACAAGAGAATTTAAAGGGAAAGGAGGAATGAAGAAATGAAGCAGAAGAGATGGATGAACTACTCTTTGAGGAAATTAGAGATAAAAGATTTATTTATAGCATCTTCTAATATGAAACATTTATAAAATGGCCAGGGGAAGGGAAGAGAGATCTTAGAATCTGCCATGGCAAACCTCCTGAAAGGGAAAAAAAAAAAAAAAAAGAAAGAGAATAGTGAGGGATTGGAAATATTCAAAAATAAAAGGACAGCATAGAAGAAGTGAAGTAAAAAATATGAACATTCAAAACAAAATTGGCCCCTTATTAAAATAAAGTGCATTCTGTTCTAAGACAGCAGGTACAGAGACACCCTAAGGATCATGGATCTCCTGGAAACACATAACTGGAAGGAAAATGGGCTGAAAGATGAAGAAAACAATCCAGGAGAATTGGGCAGAAATTCTAAACAGAGAAAAAGTGAAATTACAAAGAATTCAGAGATCATCTCCAGAAAAACAAAACAAAAAACCCATGGCTTCTGACTCCAAAACCAGTAGCAGTTATATTGAACAATTTAATTCAGAAGCACAAAGACCGACAAGTCATGAGAAGAAAGACCTTCTTATACAAGGGATCTGATTGACTTCTCCAGACTGATCTCTCTCAATGTTGTCTATCAAATTCATTTTCCTTATTATTTTAATGCTTTTACATTTCTTCACAAATCTGGCAAGAAACAAGTAGGATTTTCTACTAAACCCTTTCCATATTCATTACTTACATAAGATTTCTCTCCAGTGTGGCTGATCTGATGTCCAATAAGACTTCCCTTAAACCTAAAACCCTTTCCACATTGGTTACATTCATAAGGTTTCTCCCCAGTGTGGATTCTCTGATGTTCAATAACATTTCGCTTATATCTAAATGTCTTTCCACATTTATTACATTTGTAAGGCTTTTCCCCAGTGTGGATTCTCTGATGTACAATAAGATTGCGCTTATATCTAACAGTCTTTCCACATTGATTACATTCATAAGGCTTCTCCCCAGTGTGGATTCTCTGATGTTCAGTAAGAGATTGCCTTTGTATAAAAGTCTTTCCACATTGGTTACATTCATAAGGCTTCTCCCCACTGTGGATTCTCTGATGTTCAGTAAGAGACTCTCTTTGTATAAAAGTCTTTCCACACTGGTAACATTCATAAGGTTTTTCCCCAATGTGGATTCTCTGATGTTCAGTAAGATTTCCCTTATAACTAAAAGTCTTTCCACATTGATTACATTCATAAGGTTTTTCCCCACTGTGGATTTTCTGATGTACAATAAGAGAAACTCTTCTTATAAAAGTCTTTCCACATTGGATACATTCATAAGGCTTCTCTCCAGTGTGGATTCTCTGATGTACAGTAAGATCTCCCTTTTGTATAAAAGCCTTTCCACACTGGTTACATTCATAAAGTTTCTCTCCAGTGTGGGTTCTCTGATGTACTGTAAGGGTTCCCCTTTGTCTAAAAGCCTTTCCACATTCATTACATTCATAAGGTTTCTCCCCAGTGTGGATTCTCTGATGTTCAGTAAGAGTTTGTCTTTTTATAAAACCCTTTCCGCACTGGTTACACTCAAAAGGTTTCTCTTTAGAGTGGATTCTCTGATGTACAGTAAGAGCTCTCCTTTTTCTAAAACCCTTTCCACACTGGTTACATTCATAAGGTTTCTTGCCAGTGTGGATTTTCTCATGTGTAGCACAGATTTCTCTCCAAGTAAAGTTACAGCGACTTATAATTCTTGGGTTGTGAGGTTCTATCACAGAAAGGCTTATCTCCTCAGTAGTGTCCTTCATTTCAAGTCTGATCTCTTGCTCTGAAAAAATAACAAACAACAAACAGTAAAATAGACACTATACACAAGTGTATATTAATATCCCTTTCCTTCCATCATAAGAACAGAATCCCAGTTATTTTCTATTCCTACAGGCAAAGAGAAAAATCTTTTCTTTCTTTTATTAACTATAACTTCTTATTTTCAAAATACATGCATAGGGGCAGCTAGGTGTCACAGTGGATAGAGCACCAGCCCTGAAGTCAGGAGAACCTGAGTTCAAATCTGGTCTTAGACACTTAACATTTCCTAGCTGTGTGACCCTGGAGCAAATCATTTAACTTCAATTGCCTCAGCAATTTTATATATATATATATATATATATATATATACACACACACACACACACACACACAGATTATTTTCATCATTCACCCTTGCAATACCTTGTATTCCAAACTTTTCTCCCTTCCTTCCCCCACCTCCTTCCTCTAAACAGCAAGTAATCCAATGTATGTTAAAACATGTACCATTCTTCTACATATACTTCCACAATTTTTATGCTACACAAGAAAAATCAGATAAAAAAGGGGGAAAAAAATGAGAAAGAAAACCAAATGCAAACTACCAAAAAAAAAAAAAAAATAGGTGAAATACTAGATTATGACTCTTTCTCAATCACCATAGCCCTCACCACTACAGAAAAGGTGTCTACAAACATTTTTGCACATGTGGAAGGCCGTTTCCCTTCTTTATAATCTCTTTGGGAAACAGGTTCAGTATAGACACTGCTCAATCAAAGGGTATGCACAGTGTGATTGCCCTCTGGGCATAGTTCCATATTGCTTTCTAGAATGATTGGATCAATTCACAACTCCACCAACAATGTATGTGTCCCAGTTTTTCCACATCCCCTTCAACATTCATCATTATCTTTCCCTGTCATCTTAGCCAGTCTGAAAGATCTGGTACCTCAGAGTTGTCTTAATTTATGTTTCTCTGACTAATAGTGATTTAGAATATTTTTTCATAGGACTAGAAATGATTTTTATTTTTTTCATCTGAAAATTGTCTATTCAAATCCTTTGACCATTTATCAATTGGAAAATGGCTTGCATTATTATAAATTTGAGTCAGTTCCAAGAGAAAAGTCTTCAATGGGCAGAATCAATCTCTTAAATATCCCAGTAGCTCATATCCCAAGAATGATTTAATTTCTAATGACCTTCATGCAAAAATACATTGGATTCTCACAGTAAGCCTGGGACAACATGGAAAGTGCCTTCATTCTCACTGCTTGTACAACTCAGGCCACCAGCTCAGGGGGATTGAATGACTTGACTCAAATCCCAGCAGCTGTGCCTGGAATTCACACCCTATGAATGGGAATGCTCTGCCTACAGTATTTGACAAATTATAAAATTTTTCCTTTTCCCTTTCATTGTCTGTACTTTTAAGTGATCATTTTCAATTCTATTTTATTTTTTGGTGGTGGTGGTGGTGGGGGTTCTTATTTTATCTGAGGCACATGTGATTTTCTTCTGATGCTTTACTTCTTTGAGATAATCATTGCTTATTTATTTTTTAAAATTTATCATTACACTGCCCTCCACTCTTTTAACAAACCCAATTTTTTAAAAATGCAGGAAATCATCCACATCTGAAAATATGAATCTCATCCTGAAAATGTAGTTAATCATTCTGTGACATGGAAGGACCGAGCATGCTATTGCACTCTTCCCCTTTAGAAATTCAAAAATCACTTGAAGGATTGAGATAATGATCGAAGGGATTTCATCCAAAAATTTGTCAGTGCTATATTAAGAGGAAAACTATCCTCTGAGACAACAAGTTTGTCCATATATCCATCTTAACGACCCTTTCTCAGTGTCATGATCAGGAACACACAGCTTTTGGGGTTCATGGGTGCTTCCATCAAACCCTGATGCCTTCTATGTGCAACAGAATCATCCAGATTCTCAGTTTGACATCAAATTGTTTCCAGAATTCCAGGAAGGTTGGACATTTATGAACAAAGGGCCATGGGCCTGCAAAGGCCCTCAGTGGCTCTCTCCCTGCACCAGAACAGTCTTCATTCTTGTTCTTTATACGCAAGATTGAACAGGATGGAAGCAGAATATCCACAACCACCTTTTCCCCTGTCTACGGCCAAAGTGTGACTCTGGCTAGTCTTACTCCACCTCCTAGTCCCTCCTACAATCCTCTGTATACAACAATCATTAAGCCAGCACAGGATAGTGGGAAGGACCATTTTCCAAGCATATGCCCATAGAGTATTGTCCAATCGGTAATTACCCTTAACTGCTTGAACCCACCTCAGTGCAATGACAAGAGTTTCAGCCCTCTACATTATAATCACCAGATCAAGACAGTCCCTCATTCTGCATTCTTGCCCCAGTGCTCATAGCCTGTTTGAAAACCAGTCACTAGGAATCCCAAGTAGAGGCCATCCTGAAATCACCATGGGAGACCACAACCACAATTGGAGTAATAAAGAAAACTAAGAGTAGGTTTTATGAAAAAAAAAATAACAAAACAGATAAATCTTTGGACAATTTGATGAGAAAAAGGAAAGAAAACAAAAACAAATCACCAACATCAAAAATGAAAGGGATGGGACTCCCAACCAAGATGGCGAAGAGGACGCATACATCTATCTAGGCTCCTTCTTACCCTCCAATACTTTTTTTCATGACTAGGCCTCGGAATTAGTGCTTGACTGACAAAACCCACATACACATTACCAACAGAAGATATCCACGAAATTCGCCAGAAAAGGTCTGTTTTTGCTTGTGGGTGGCAATGGTTAGATCGGGCGCAGGCTGAGGGCAGTCAGGGAGAGCACGGAAGGCAACTCATACTGAGCAGACCAGTGGGGCGTGGGGTGTGATCTCAGCCATTTCTGTGGGGAGAATTTTACCACAGTATCAGCTGCCCCGCTCTGGCAGCAAGCCAGTAGATCAGCAGAGAAGCTCTAAACACAGGGGGTAAAGACCATAACTCCTGAAAAGCTAGGGTCTCCCCGGACCTGGCCACACCCACCTGAAGTGACTCAGCACGCTAGAGAGTCTCAGAGTGCAGACGCAGTACAGCCATTGTTGCTCTGCTAGTGCCTCACTGCTGCCCCCTGCAGTCTGTAGAGGAAACTTGGTAATACCATGCAGCAGACCACATTTGCTTTTTTTGTTTGGTTGTTTTCTTTGATTCTTTGGCAAAATGAGGAAAAAATTAAAGCTTTCTCTAACAATAGATAGCTTCTATATAGATAGAGAGCAGAGTTCAAACCCTGAGGAGACTAAAAAACAGATTATTTCCAGATGAATCCCCAAAGGGGGGGGGTATGATCTGGTCCCCAAAACACAAGATTCTCATAGAAGAAATTTAAAAGGCTCTCACAAGAGAGCTAGAAGAAAAATGGGGAAAGGAAGGAGAAGCTTGGCAAGAGGGTCTGGATAAGTCATCCCACTCATTTAAAGTTAGAGTGGATAAAGAAATCAAATCCCTGAAAAATAGTATTAGTGAATTGGAAAAGGTAGACAATTCCAAGGAAAACAGAATTAGTGAATTGGAAAAAAAAAATGGCTCTCTAAAAAATAAAATTGGTGAAATGGAAAAAAATTCCATAGAATAAAACAACTCACATAAAAACTCAATTGAACAATTAGAAAAATATATTTAAAAAGTGAGTGAAGAAAACAATTCATTGAAAATCAGAAATGAACAAATGGAAGTGAATGACTTGAGGAGACCAAGAATCAGTCAAACAAAACCAAAAAAATGAAACAATGGAAAAAAATGTCAAATATTTTCTTGGGTAAACAACAGACCTGGAAAATAGATATAGCAGAGATAATCTGATAATTATTGGACTTCCTGAAAGTTATAATGAAAAAAAGAGCCTAGACACTATTTTCCAAGAAATTGTCAGAGAATTGCCCAGATGTTATAGAAACAGAGAATAAAATAGACATTCAGAGAATTCTTTGATCACCTACTGAAAGGGACCCTAAAATCAAAACTCCAAGAAATATTGTGGCTAAATTCCAGAACTATCAGACAAAGGAAAAAATACTACAAACAGCTAGAAAAAAACCAATTCAAATATAGAGGAGCCACAATAAGGATTACTCAAGCTCTAGCAGCGTCCACCTTAAGGATCATAGGGCCTGGAATCTGATATTCTGAAAGGCTAAGGAACTTCGTACATAGCCAAGAATAACTTACCCAGCTAAAATGAACATTTTTTTTTTCCAGGGAAGAAGATGGACATTCAATGAAATAGGTGAATTACATTTCTTTCTGATGAAAAAACAGAACTAAACAAAAGTTTGATCTCCAAATATAGAACTCAAGAGAAACAAAAAAAGGTAAAAAGAAATCTTGGGAACTATATTTCTGGATAAAGATATACAAAGAACACATATATACTTTGTTCTAGAAACTAGAGGTGGAAAGGAAATTGTACCAGAAAAAGGGTAAAGTGAGGGTACTACATCTCATGAAGAGGCAAAGGAAACCTATTCTATCTGAGCGAAAGACGGCAGGGAAATGAACATAGTGTATATCTTACTCTCATTAGAATTGGCTTAAAGAGAAAAATATTAGACATATTCAATTTACGGAGACATTTCTCCCACCTCATTGAAAAGTGGGAGGGGAAAAGTGAAAAGGGAAGGAGTAAGCTAAGTGGAAGGGAATACAGAAATTGTGAGGAAAAGGGGTAAAAAAAGGGGAGGAATTCTAAGGTGGGGGGTGGGATCCTAAAAAGGGAGGGCTATGAGAGGCAAGTGGTGCTCACAAGTTTAATATTGGGGAGGGGGATAAGGGGAAGGAAAGGAGAAAACCAAAAGCAAAAGATGGCAAGCACTACAGAATGAGTAATTTTAACCATAAATGTGAATGGGGTAAACCCCACATAAAGCAGAAGCGGATAGCAGACTGGATTAAAATCCAGAATCCTACAATATGTTGTTTACAGGAAACACATTTAAAGCAGGGTGATACATACAGAGTAAAGGTAAAAAGCTGGAGTAGATGTTGGAATCCTTACAAAGTGTTGTTATTAATTGATAGAGATAATAATTATCTAATTTAGCATGGTTCAGTATGATTTCTCTGAACCTATGAGGAGATATTATGGCCTAGAACTTGAAACAAGGTACTAAGTTGGAATTGAGGAGATACTATTTAAATCTAGTTTAGAATGGACTTAATCCTACAACAGATAATGGTTTCCCAGTGATACAATGATTGGTGTGTACTCATTGAACATCATATAAGCAAGAAGCTCTTAGGGCCAAAGAGTACTCTAGGAGATACAGAAGCCCACTCTCAGAGGCGGAGACAGATTCATTCACTTCATCACACACCACCATGGTGGCTGGCCTCCTGCACTTCCCACACTGAGACCAAGGCTGGTCTGAAAGGCTCTCCAGAAAGCTGCCCAGCCCCAGGCAAGGAGACAAGACTTGGAAGGAGAAAACGAACGTTTGGATTTTATCAGCTGGCTGTATTTGAGGTGATTATTACTTTGAACTGAAACTAAGGCCACCTCTAGAAAACCTCTCCAAGAAACCTGCTCCCAGAGAGAACCATCATATTATAAAAAAGAACAAAACACCACAAGTAGAATCTACTATGCTTCAGGTGAAGTCAAAAAAGCAGGGGTAGCCATCCTGATCTCAGATCAAGCAAAAACAAAAATTGATCTAATTAAAAGAGAAAAGAAAGGGAACTTTATCTTGCTAAAAGGTACCATAGATAATGAAGCAATATCAATATTAAACATATATGCATCAACTGGTGTAGCATCTAAATTCTTAAAAAAGAAATTAAGAGAGCTACAAGAAGAAATAGACAGCAAAACTATAATAGTGGGAGATCTCAACCTTGCACTCTTAGAATTAGATAAAGCAAACCACAAAATAAATAAGAAAAAGCCAGGGAAAGAGAATACTAGAAAAGTTAGGTATGGTAGATCTTTGGAGAAAATGAAATGGAGACAGGAAGGACTACAGTTTCTTCTTAGCAGTTCATGGAACCTATACAAAAATTGACCATATTATTAGTACATAAAAACCTGAAATTCAAATGCAGAAAGGCAGAAATAGTAAATGCATCCTTTTCAAATCACAATGCAATGAAAATTACATTCAACAAAAAGCCAGGGTAAATTGGCCAAAAAGTAATTGGAAACTAAATAATCTCACCCTAAAGAATGATTGGGTGAAACAGCAGATCACAGACATAATTAATAACTTCACCCACGAAAATGACAATAATGAGATGTCATATCAACATGTGTGGGATGCAGCCAAAGCGGTAATAAAGGGAAATTTTATATCTCTAGAGACCTACTTGCATAAAATAGAAAAAGAGAAGGTCAGTGAATTGGGCTTGCAACTAAAAAAGCTAGAAAAGAACAAATTAAAAACCTCCAGTCAAACACTAAACTTGAAATTCTAAAAATAAAAGGAAAGATTAATAAAATTGAAAGTTAAAAAAAAAACTATTGAATTAATAAACAAAACTAAGATTTGGTTTTATGAAAAACCAACAAAATAGATAAACCCTTAGTAAATCTGATGAAAAAAAAGGAAAGAGGAAAACCAAATTGTTAGTCTTAAAAATAAAAAGGGAGAACTCGCCACTAAGGAAGAGGAAATTAAAGCAGTAATTAGGAGTTACTTTGCCCAACTTTATGCCAATAAATTCAATAACTTAAATGAAATGGAATAATACTTTCAAAAATATATCTTGCCCAGATTAACAGAAGAAGTAAATTCATTAAACAGTCCCATCTTGGAAAGAAATAGAACAAGCTATTAATCAACTGCCTAAGAAAAAATCCCCAGGATCAGATGTATTTAAATGTGAATCCTACCAAACATTTAAAGAACAATTAATTCCAATGCTATATAAATTATTTGAAAAAATAGGGATTGAAGGAGTCCTACCAAATTCCTTTTATGACACAGACATGGTACTGATACTTAAACTGAGTAGGCTGAAAACAGAGAAAGAAAATTATAAACCAATTTCCCTAATGAACATTGATGCAAAAATCTTAAATAAAGTATTAGCAAAAAGATTACAGAAAATCATCCCCAGGATAATACACCATGACCAAGTAGGATTTATACCAGGAATGCAGGGCTGGTTCAATATTGGGAAAACTATTAGCATAATTGACTATATCAATAACCAAATTAACAAAAACCATATGATCATCTCAATAGATGCAGAAAAAGCATTTGATAAAATCCAACATTCATTCCTAATAAAAACACTTGAGAATATAGGAATAAATTGACTTTTCCGTAAAATACTCAGGAGCATTTATTTAAAACCATCAGCAATCATACGTAATGGGGATAAACTGGAACCATTCCCAGTAAGATCAGGAATGAAACAAGATTGCCCTCTATCACCATTATTATTCAATATTGTATTAGAAATGCTAGCTTTGGCAATAAGAGTTGAGAAAGAGATTAAAGGAATTAGAGTAGATAATGAAGAAACCAAATTATCACTCTTTGCAGATGATATGATGGTATACTTAGGGAACCCCAGAGATTCTACTAAAAAGATATTAGAAATAATTGACAACTTTAGCAAAGTTGCAAAATACAAAATAAAGCCACATAAATCCTCATCATTTTTATACATCAACAACAAAATCCAACAGCAAGAGATACAAAGAGAAATTCCATTTAGAATAAGTGTTGATAGCATAAAATATTTGGGAATCTATTTGCCAAAGGAAAGTCAGGAATTATATCAGCAAAACTACAAAATACTTTCCACACAAATAAAGTCAGATTTAAACAATTGAAAAAATATTAAGTGCTCTTGGATAGGCCAAGTGAATATAATAAAGATGACAATATTCCCTAATCTATTTATTTAGTGCTATACCAATCAGACTCTGAAGAAACTATTTTAATGATCTAGAAAAAAATAACAATAAAATTCGTCTGAAAGAACAAAAGGTCAAGACTTTCAAGGGAACTAATGAAAAAAAAATCAAATTAAGGCAGCCTAGCTGTACCTGATCTGAAAGTATATTATAAAGCAGCAGTCACCAAAACCATTTGGTATTACCTAAGAAATAGATTAGTTGATCAGTGGAATAGGTTAGGTTCACAGGATAAAATAGTCAATAACTACAGCAATCTAGTCTTTGACAAACCCAAGATCCCAACTTTTGGGATAAGAATTCACTATTTGACAAAAACTGCTGGGAAAAGTGGAAATTAGTATGGCAGAAACTAGGCAAGGACTCACACTTAACACTATATACCAAGATAAGATCAAAACGGGTTCGTGATTTAGGCATAAAGAACAAAATTATAAATAAATTAGAGGAACACAGGACAGTTTACCTCTCAGACCTGTGAAGGAGGAAGGAATTTGTGACCAAAGAAGAACTAGAGACCATTATTGATCACAAAATAGAAAATTTTGATTATATCAAATTAAAAAGTTTTTGTACAAACAAAACTAATGCAGACAAGATCAGAAGGGAAGCAATAAACTGGGAAAACATTTTACAGTTAAAGGTTCTGATAAAGGTCTAATTTCCAAAGTATATAGAGAATTAACTCTAATTTATAGGAAATCAAGCCATTCTCCAATTGATAAATGGTCAAAGGATATGAACAGACAATTTTCAGATGATGAAATTGAAACTATTTTTACCCATATAAAAGGGTGTTCCAAATCACTATTGATCAGAGAAATTCAAATTAAGACAACTCTGAGATACCACTATATACCTGTCAGATTGGCTAAGATGACAGTAAAAGATAATGATGAATGTTGGAGGGCATGTGGGAAAATTGGGACACTGATGCATTGTTGGTGGAATTGTGAACAGATCCAGCCATTCTGGAGAGCAATTTGGAATTATGCTCAAAAAGTTATCAAACTGTGCATACCTTTGATCCAGCAGTGTTACTACTGGGCTTTGTATCCCAAAGAGATACTAAAGAAGAGAAAGGGACCTGGGTATGCCAAAATGTTTGTGGCACCCTTTTTGTAGTGGCTAGAAACTGGAAAATGAATGGATGCCCATCAATTGGAGAATGTTTGGGTAAATTTGGTATATGAATGTTATGGAATATTATTGTTCTCTAAGAAATGACTGGGAGGATGAATACAGAGAGGCTTGGAAAGACTTACATGAGCTGATGCTGAGTGAAATGAGCAGAAATGAGGAGATCATTATAAACTTCAACCACAATAGTTTATGAGGATGTATTTTGATGGAAGTGTATATGTTCGACAAAGAGAAGATCCGATTCAGTTCCAATTGATCAATGATGGACAGAACCAACTATAACCAGAGAAGGAACACTGGGAAATGAATGTGGACTACTTGCAGATTGTTTTTCTTCCCAGGTTTTTTTTTATCTTCTGAATCCAATTTTTCTTGTGCAACAAGAGAACTGTACGGATCTGCACATATATATATTGTATCTAAGATATACTTTAACATGTTTAACATGTATGAGACTGCCTGCCATCTAGGGGAGGGGGTTGAAGGAGGGAAGGGAAAAATTGGAACAGAAGGGACTGTAAATGTAAAATTGTAAAATGTAAAAAATTACCTATGTATTTGTTGTGTCAATAAAAAGCTTTAATTTAAAAAAAAAAATGAGAGAGAGGAATTCACCACCAATGAAAAAGAAATTAAAGAAATGATTAGGAGCTCTTTTGCCCAACTTTGTGGCAGCAAGTCTGACAATCTAATTGAAATTGAGGAATGTTTACCCAAAAATACAAATTCCCCAGGTTAATAGAATAGGAAATAAAATATATAAATATTTCCATTTAAGAAAAAGAATTTGAACAAGTTATTAATTAATTCCTGTAAAGTATGGGCTAGATCCATGGAGGGCTTCAGGGTCAGCCAGAGTCAGCATAAATCAAAATCCTTGGTCTTTAGGGGGAAAAGTGAAGGAGGCAGGCAAGCTGTTGCCCAAGATGTATCTTGGATTCTGGAGTCCAGAGTCTCCAGCCTCTCTCTTCCTTGTCTTGCTGCCAAGTGACTGTGGCTTCTCTCCCTTGTCTGGCCATAACCTCCCCTCCGCACCCCCCCATCCTTGCCTATACCAAACATTCAGCAAGCACCAATGGTGAGGAGAATCATCACATCACCATCTCATCTAAATATATATAGAGTCACTGTCTCACATCAAATAGATAATTAGCCTTAAGTGCTCAGTTGTCTGATTCAAGCATATCTTTTTGGAGATTCAGCCCTCTACAAATTCCCTAAGAAAAAAATCTCCAGGACCAGTTGAATTCACAAGTGAATTCTCCCAAACATTTAAAGAACAATTAATTCCAGTACTATGTCAACTATTTGGAAAAACAGATGAAGAAGGAGTACTGCCAAATTCCTTGTATGACACCATTATGGCACTGAATCTAAAACAAGACAGCTAAAACAAAGAAACAAAATTGCAGACCAATCTCCCTCTTGAATACTTATGCTCAAGTTCTAAATAAAATGTTACCAAAGAGATTATAGCAATTTATCAGCAGGATAATACACTATGAGCAAGTGGAATTTATACCAGGAATACATGGCTGGTTCAGTATCAGGAAATCTTACCATAATTGACCATATCAATAACAAAACCAACCAAAATCATATTATAATCCCAATAGATGCAGAAAAAGCTTGACAAAATACAGTACCCATTCCTATTAATAAACGCTAGAAGGCATAAGGATAAAGGGAACTTTCCTGAAAACAATAAGCAGTAACCTATCTAAAACCTATAGGAAGCATTATTTGTAATGAAGAGAAGCTGGATGCATTCTCAATAAAATCAGGGGTAAAGCAAGGTTATCCATTATCACTACTATTATTCAGTATTGTTCTAGAAATGTTAGCTTCACTGATAAGAAATGAAAAAGAAATTAAAGGAATTAGAATAGGCAATGAGGAAATAAAACTATCACTCTTTGGAGAAGATATGAGGAGATACTTTGACAATCCTAGAAAATCATCCAAAAATCTACTGGAAACAATTCACAGCTCTAGCAAAATTGCAATATATAAAATGAACTCACACAAATCATCAGTGTTTCTCTATATTACTGACAAAGATTATAAGCAAGACATACAAAGAAAAATTCCATTGAAAACAACTATAAGCAAAATAAAATACTTGGGGGAGTCTACCTGACAAGACAAATCCAAATACCATATAAACACAGTTACAAAACACTTCTCACACAAAGAAAATCAGATCTAAACAACTGGAAAAATATTAATTGTTCATGGCTAGGTTGAGCTGATATAATATAAACCACAATTCTGCCTAAATTGGTCTACTTGTTCAGTGCCATAACAATCCAACTGCAAAAACACTATTTTATAGAACTAGAAAGAAAAAAAGCAAAAGCTATCTAGAAGAACAAAAAGTCAAGAATATCAAAGGATTAATGAATAAAAAAATACAAAGGATGGTAGCTTAATAGTACCAACCCTAAAACTATGTTACAAAGCAGCAATAATCAAACCATTTGGTACTAGCTAAGAAATAGAGTGAGGCATCAGTGGAATAGATTAGATACATAGGACACAATAATCAAAGCTCATAGCAATGTAGTATTTGATAAACCCCCAAAATCCAGGTTCTAGAATAAGAATTCTCTATGTGATAGAAATTGCGGGGAAACAGACAATAATATGTCAGAAACTCAGTATAGACCTACATCTCCCACTCTATACCCAAACAAGGTCAAAATAGAAACATGATCTGGACATAAAGGATGATTCTACAAACCAATTAGGAGAAGAAAGGATACATAAATTTATCTGTTGGAATCCTTACAAAGTGTTTGTTGGAATATTTACAAACTGTTAAGCTATTAGAGTTGATAGAGACAATAATTATCTAATTTAGCATGGTTCAATATGATTGATTTGATCTTAGAAGGAGATATTTTGTGCCAGAAGTTGAAACAAGGTACTAAGTACAACTGATAGAAATAATGCTTATGTTCACACCTTTAGAGAGCTCATAAGTATTTAAGTACTCAATGGAGTTCACACATTTGGGAGATTTCAGGGTTTAGTATGAGATATCCAAATTCACACCTCCCTTAGGGCCAGAGAGCACTCTGGGAGATAACCCATAATCCCATTCTCTCAAAGGAGGAGTTAACCTTTGGGAGAACATATATATAGAGGAAGCCTTAGAGCTTCAAGAGACTTACTTCAGAACATTGCTCTGGGGTTGGAGAGGAGCACTCTAGGAGGAAGCCCACAAGCCCTCTCTCTGAGGCAAGAGAGATTCATTTTCATCTTCCACCTTGGTGCTGGCTGGAGGCTGAAGAAAGCAGAAGCAGAAGCAAAGGACAAAGCTGCAAGAGCTCTTAGAACCAAGCAGAGAGATAGGCCTCTGAGCTAACCGGGCTATATTGAAGGACACAATAAAAGATCTGAACTTTTAGCACCTGGCTGTGTTTTGGAAAAAGAACATCAAAAGTTTAACTCATTAGAGTTGATAGAGACAATAATTATCTAATTCAGCCTGGTTCCGTATGATTGATCTGATCCTACGAGGAGACGTTATGGGCCAGAACTTGAAACAAGGCACTAAGTGGAAATGAGAAGACAATGGTTAAATCTAGTTTAGCACTGATTTAATCCTACAAGTAATGGTTTTCCAGTGATAGAATGATTGGTGTGTACTCGGTGAACAGAATATAAGCAAAAAGCTCTCAGGGCCAGAGAGCACTCTGGGAGATACAGAAGCCCGCAAGGCCACTCTCGGAGGCGGTGAGATTCATTCCATCTTCTACCTTTGCGCTGGCTGGAAGCTGAACAAGGCAGAGGCAAAGGACAAGCTGTGAGAGCTCTTGGAGAAAATAAACATGTGGATTTTACCAGCTGGCTGCATTTGAAATGATTATTACTTGGAACTGAAACTAAGGCTGCCACCAGAAGCCCCCCAAGAAACCTGCTCCCAGAGAACCATCATATATTATATAAAGAAGAGAACATTTATCTATCAGATTTTTGCAGAAGGGAGGAATTTATGACCAAGAAAGAACTAGAGAACATTATGAAAGGCAAAATGGACAACTTTGATTACATTAAATTAAAAAGATTTTGCATAAAACAAAACCAAGATTATAAGAGGGAAGAAGAAAGTTGGGGCAAAAAATCTTTATGGCCAGTATATCTGCTAAAGGTCTCATTTCTAAAATACATAAAGAACTGTTTCAAATTTATAAGAATACAAGACATTTCTCAGTTGATAAATGGTCAAAGGATATGACCAGATAATTTTCAGATGATAAAATTAAAGCCATTTATAGTGCTCTATTTTTTTTTTTCTGATGCAATTGGGGTTAAGTGACTTGCCCAGAGTTAAACAGCTAGGAAGTATTAAGTGTCTGAGACCAGATTGTATTCAGGTCCTCCAGACTTCTGGAGGGGAGGAGGGGGAGGGAATAATTCTATCAACTCACAATAACAAACCACGAGAAATCAAGATTAAGAGGGAAGTAGAAAGCTGGGAAAAAATATTTATGGCCATCCCTATATTTATGCACACCTGCATTTTTGATTTCCTTCACAAGCTAATTGTACAATATTTCAGAGTCTGATTCTTTTTGTACAGCAAAATAACGTTTTGGTCATGTATACTTATTGTGTATCTAATTTATATTTTAATATATTTAACATCTACTGGTCATCCTGCCATCTAGGGAGGGGTGGGGGTAAGAGGTGAAAATTGGAACAAGAGGTTTGGCAATTGTTAATGCTGTAAAGTTACCCATGTATATATCCTGTAAATAAAAGGCTATTAAATAAAAAAAAAAAAAAAAAACATTTGGAATTACAGAAAAAAAAATAAAATAATCTGTTTTGGGAAAACAAAACAAAACAAAAAAACAACAAAAAAAAAATTTATGGCCAGTATATCTGATAAAGGTCTCATTTCTAAGATATATAAAGAACTGTTTCAAATTTATAAAAATACAAATCATTCATTACTTGATACATACTCAAAGGGTAGGAACAGACAATTTTCAGGTGAGGAAATTAAAGCGAATTAGAGTCATAAGAAAAAATGCTCTAAATCACTATTGATAACAAATGCAAATTAAAACAACTCTGAGGTACCACTTCCCACCTCTCAGATTGGCTAAGATCTCAGGAAAAGATAATGATAAATATTGGAAGATTTAGGAAAAGTAGGACACTAATGCACTGTTGGGGACATTGTGAAAGGACCCAACCATTACAGAGAGCAATTTGGAACTATGTCCAAAGGGTTATCAAACTATGCATACCCTTTGATCAGCAGTGTCTCTACAGGGTCTGTATCCCAAAGAGATCATAAAAAAAAGGACAAGGACCCACATGTACAAAGATGTTTGCAGCAGCTTTTTGTGGTAACCAAACATTGGAAAAGGAGTGGTACATGAAAGTAATGGGATATTATTGCTCTATAAGAAATGCTGAACAAGTTCATTATAGAAAGGCCTGGAAAGATTTACAGGAACCAAGGCTGAGTGAAACAAGTGCAACCAGGAATACATTGTGCACAATAACAGCCAGGATATGCAATGATAAATCAGGAAAGAATTAATTCTTCTTGATACTTCAGTGATACCAAGCAAGGCCAACAGATTTCTATATCTATCTAATCTATCTGTCTCTCTCTCTCTCTCTCTCTCTATATATATATAAAGCTTTTTACTTTCAAAACATATGCATAGATCATTTTTCAGCATTAATCTTTGCAAAACCTTGTGCTCCAATTTTTCTTTCCCTTATCCCAACCTCTCCCCTAGATGAAAAGTAATGCAATATCTGTTAAATGTGGGGGAAATATGTTAAATTCAATATATGCATGCATATTTATACAATTATCTTTCTGTACAAGAAAAACCAAATCAAAAAGGAGAAAAAACGAGAAAGTAAAATGCAAGTGTTGCGACCCACACTCAGTTCCTACACTCCTCTCTCTGGGTGTAGATGGCTCTTTTCATCACAGGAGCATTAAAACTGGTCTGAATCATCTCGTTCTTGAAGAGAGCCATGGCCATCACAATTGATCATCATACCTCTTGTTGTTGTATAATGATCTCCTAGTTCTGCTCATTTCACTTGGCATCAATTCATGTAAGTCTCTCCAGGGCTCTCTGAATTATCCTGTTGATCATGTCTTACAGAACAATAATATTTCATAACATTCATATACCATAATTTATTTAGCCATTCTCCAATTGATGGGCATCCACTCACTTTCCAGTTCCTTGCCATTACAAAAAAGGCTGCCACAAACATTTTTCTACATCTTGGTCTCTTTACCTCCTTGAATCATAATAGACTTTGGCCAGAAAATGCCATCTGCTCTAGAAAAAGAACTAAGGAGACTGAATGTAAATCAACACATACTATGTTCATTTCTTTTTTTTCTGGATTTTTCCAATCTCCCAATGTTTTTTGCTTTTCCTCTGAATTTTCTTTCCCAACATGATTTATAAAGAAATGTGAATTAAAACTAAATAATCTCACTACAATTTAAAAATAATAAAAATTCCAAGGCTGGTCTTTCTCCTCCAAACTTAGCATTTACTTCAGGGTAACTCCCAGAAGACTTTTGTAATGATCATATCCCTTCTTTCACCTCACTCACCTGAAGAGCAGCTCCTCAGGCCTTCTTGGTCCAGCATCCAGATTGCTTCCCTTTGCTTAAATAAGAGATCACATCTTCTCTGAGAACTGGAAGCCTGGGTATGGAAATCAGGGAGGGATGAAGGAGAGAAGCTTGAAATTTAATTCTCTTTAGGGAATGGGGTGAGAATCCAGGGCTGCTCTATTCTGAGATTTACCCAGTTATATTGAAACATATGAGTCTACGGTCACCCACTAGTGCTTATAATGCCATAATAGGGTCTGTCACATCATCCAGTTGTTTTCTGGAGAAAGAGTCAAATGCACTTCCCCCAAACTGTTATGCTATTAGCTTCCATTCTGGCAGAAGCTTCTAACTCCGTATCTGGTTAAAAAGGGTTACTGGGCATGCGCAGCCTCTAGCCTGATCAACGAGGACCTTAACCTTAGCACACCTGCTTCACAGAACAGACTCATTCACTAATTTCCATCAGAGCCACTAAAAGGGGAACAGCTGAACCTGGGAAAGCAGAAAGCCTGTGTCCAGAGGTCTACCTAGTATAATGCTGGAGAAACTGAGCAAGATAGAGATTAGAGAACAATTTAATAGTTTACTAAATGGAGAGATTTAATGGGACCAAATGGATCCATGGTTGGTCCCAGGACTGAATGAGACTATGGTCTCAAAGAATCCAACAGTAAATGTGAGATACAAGATTCTTTTATAAGGTTACAAGAACAATGATATAATGGGGGAGATACCTGGATGGGGATGACCTAATGGGGGGAGGAACCTAGGATGAGGATGACATAATGGAGGGAGGTACTGGAGAGGCTCCTGATATTCTAATGATGTCTAAAATGGATAAAGACCTTTATTCCATTAAATAGTAAGTATACATACTTATTTTGTATTTAATTTATACTTTAATATATTTAACATGTATTGGTTATCCTGCCATCTTGGGGAGAGGGTGGGGGAAGGAGGGGAAAATTGGAACAAAAGGTTTGGAAATTGTCAATTCTGTAAAATTACCCATGCATATAACTTGTAAATAAAAAGCTATTAAATTTTTTAAAAAGTATAAGTATACAATAAGTATAGCCTAAGGTCTAAGATATAAGACCTTTATCCTATCAAACATTAAGAGGGAATGGTTATAACCTGAGGAAGAGTAAAAATAGGACAATTAAGGAAACTGGATCAGGACATTAAAAGAGAACTGAGGCACAACACTAGGAGCTGGGGAGGACTGCAGGGACGCTTTGGCAGAGTCTGGGCTGGAAGTTCCTAATGGGAAAGTGCAGACAAGGAGCCGCAAGTCTGGGACCGATGGGAATCAGCCTAAGGGGGGTTCATTTAAGGGGGCCAGAAAAGACCTTTGGTCATTGGGTCCACGGTGGGCTTCTGGCGGTAGGAAGGAAGGAATCGAAGATCTAAGGGACTGGGACTGAAGGAGAATCTAAATCAATAAGCAAGAGGTGGAGACAGGGAGCGTGGATTCCGGGTCAGTCTGATCAGAAGGCTGAAATCAGGACTCCCAGATTCCTAGGGAGAAAGTCTTCAATCTGGGCAAGGAGAGCCAAGAAGTTGGAGAGTTCAACCAGCAGTGAGACTTAAGGGGGTGCTCCCGGTAGACCTGGAGGACACTCTCCATGAGATCAGAGGAGGAGGAGACCCAGCGGCCGGGTCACCCCGCGGAAGCCAGCAAGTGTGGGAGACGCTGGCTCCGACCTACCTGGGAAATGCACGCTCGGTTCTGGTTTCCAGAAGACAAAGCAATAGGAGCTCCCCGGTAAGGGAGGACGACTTGAAGGACAGGCAGCCTGATGGCAGCTCCAAAACTTCCGGCTTCTCGCCAACCTCCTTTGGGAGGGTCTTCCTGGTCCTCAGAGCCCCGCCCTGTCCACCTCCAAGAGGGTGGAGCCTTCTCCTCTGCTTCTCTGCAGGACCAGAGAAGCCCAGTCCCGTCCTGCTGGTCTCTTCCGCCCCTAACCCCTCTCAGCCCCTCCTCCTTTCCGCCACCTCCCCCTTTCCCTGTCTTTGAGCTCCTCTCTGGTTTGCTTCTTTAAACCCTCCTTGGAATTCTCTCCATATCTCTTCTTGGGTCACAGATTCATCCACATTTGGGCTGTTACGCATAACCAACTCTGACATCCTCTTTTCCCACTTTATCTTTTATTCTTCCTTATCACCATACTTTCTTTTTATCGTCTGCTTCTTTTTGGGTTGTGTGTGTATAGCTGTGTGTCTATGAGTGAATGTGTATTTTTCCATTTTTGTTATGAGCCAGAACTTGAAACAAAGTGATAATTCAAGGGAGATGTTAGAATCCTAGTGTTAACTCAATGGAATAGATACAGTGCTCATTGGTTCACACTTTAGAGCAAATCCTTACAAAGTGATGTCAGTTGCCTAATTTAGCATGGTACTTAGCAAATTCTCTAACTCACTAATGTATTTAAGTACTCATTGGAGTTCACAAGTATGGGAGATTCACAAAGTTAACTTTGTAACTTTGTGAATTCACACCTCCCTTAATCCCTCCCTCAGAGGAGGAGTCAACCTTTGTGTTCACACCTTTAAGAGATCTTATATAAGCTCTTGGACCATTAGTGATCAGAGTTTCAGGATAGCTGGTGAGAATAGAGTATGAGGAGGTGGGAAGAAGCAGCATTGGGGGGAGAATGATCATTGAGGGAGGCAGATTATTACCCATCAGTGTCCTCCATCCAAGTGCAACCTGGTAGCAGGTGGTAGGAGGCATTATGGGGTCTGCTGCCCAGCAGGGATAGTTATAGTCTGTGGAGGAGGGGAATATGTAGGGCAAAGTATTCTCCCAAGGAAATTTGGAGCCTCCCCCAATCCAAGGAGCAACCCTCCACCAAGAGTCAGGAGCTCTATTATGATTATAAAAATCCTTTAATAATCATATGGATTACTTTCATAGGGACAGAGTGTGGGATGGCTGCCACATAATTCAGTGAATGGCCACAAAGACTCTTAATAAGCCCCATGCTAAGTATAGAAGTATGACAGAGGGAGGAGTTCAAGAGCCTCTTTACATACATTAATGCAGTTTTGGCTAAAGTTTTGATTTACTGCTCAGGACTGAGCCATATTCTAGAGCCTGTGCACAAGGCATGTGTTCTTGGATACAGATCTGAACAAGGAAAGCCATGTACTGGTCACCGTGTATTTATTAGACTGTTAGCTCCTCGCTGGGACTGTCACTGGTTGGGACCCCACAAGGCTGTGTCATGGTCAGTAGAATAAGTTCCTAGACATATACAAGGTGATTTTCTGGACCCTGTCCTTGAATGAGCAATCAATTTCTTTCTTTCTTTCTTTCTTTCTTTCTTTCTTTCTTTCTTTCTTTCTTTCTTTCTTTCTTTCTTTCTTTCTTTCTTTCTTTCTTTCTTTTTTTTTAGAGAACTTCCCATGTGTTTTAATTTGATTTAAAGATACAAAAAAAGACATCAACTTATAAAAATATTAAGCAGAGTAAGTCTAAGGAGACCTTCCCATGGAATTCTAGTTTGATATATATATATATATATATATATATATATATATATATAATATATATATATATATATATATATATATTTATTAGTTTATAATAGTTGGGTCTAGGTTTTGAATTCGTTTTTTTTTTTTTTTTTTTTGTTGTTGTTGTTGTTATTGTTGAAATCCCAGGTAATATTTTATTTATTTACAATCTATGTTTTTTGTGACAAATTCCAACATAATACCTTGTAGTGTCCTCTCTGTCCTTTTAGTGCAGAGTCTGGCAGTTTTTTTTTTTTTTTTAAATAACTTTTTATTGACAGAACCCTTGCCAGGGTAATTTTTTACAACATTATCCCTTGAACTCACTTCTGTTCTGATTTTTCCCCTCCCTCCCTCCACCCCCTCCCCCAGATGTCAAGTAGTCCTATACATGTTAAATAGGTTACAGTATATCCTAGATACAATCTATGTGTGCAGAACCAAACAGTTCTCTTGTTTCACAGGGAGAATTGAATTCAGAAAGTATAAATAACCCGGGAAGAAAAACAAAAATGCAAGCAGTTTACATTCATTTCCCAGTGTTCTTTCTTTGAGTGTAGCTGCTTCTTGATCAAATGAAACTGAGTTGGATCTTCTCTTTGTCGAAGAAATCCACTTCCATCAGAATACATCCTCATACAGTATCATCGTTGAGGTATATAATGATCTCCTGGTTCTGCTCATTTCACTTAGCATCAGTTCATGTAAGTCTTGCCAAGCCTCTCTGTATTCATCCTGCCGGTCATTTCTTATGGAACAATAATATTCCATAACATTTATACACCACAATTTACCCAACCATTCTCCAATTGATGGGCATCCATTCATTTTCCACCTTCTAGCCACTACAAACAGGGCTGCCACAAACATTTTGGCACATCCAGGTCCCTTTCCCTTCTTTAGTATCTCTTTGGGGTATAAGCCCAGTAGAAACACTGCTGGATCAAAAGGTATGCACAGTTTGATAACTTTTTTGAGCCTAGTTCCAAATTGCTCTCCAGAATGACTGGATGTGTTCACAATTCCACTAACAATGTATCAGTGTCCTGTTTTCCCACATCTCCTCCAACATTCCGCATTATTTTCTCTGTCATTCTAGCCAATCTGATAGGTGTGTAGTGGTATCTTGGAGTTGTCTTAATTTGCATTTCTCTGATTAATAATGATTTGGAGCATATTTTCATATGGCTAGAAATAGTTTCAATTTCTTCATTTGAGAATTATGTGTTCATATCCTTTGACCATTTATCAATTGGAGAATGGCTTGATTTCTTATAAATTAGAGTCAATTCTCTATATATTTTGGAAATGAGGCCTTTATCAGAACCTTTGACTGTAAAAATATTTTCCCAGTTTATTGTTTCACTTCTAATCTTGTCTGCATTAGTTTTGTTTGTACAAAAACTTTTCAATTTGATATAATCAAAATTTTCTATTTTGTAATCAATAGTGGTCTCTAGTTCTTCTTTGGTCATAAATTCCTTCCTCTTCCTTAGGTATGAGAGGTAAACTATCCTATGCTCTTTCAATTTATTTATAATCTCATTCTTTGTGTGTGACCTAGGGGTCATGAACCCATTTTGGCCTTATCTTGGTGTACGGTGTTAAGTGTAGGTCAATGCTTAGTTCCTGCCATGCTAATTTCCAATTTTCCCAGCAGTTTTTGTCAAATAATGCGTTCTTTTCCCAAAAACTGGCGTCTTTGGGTTTGTCAAATACTAGATTATTAAAGTTATTGGCTGTTTTGTCCTTCGAACCTAATATATTCCATTGATCAACTAGTCCATTTCTTAGCCAATACCAGATGGTTTTAGTAACCACTGCTTTATAATATACTTTTAGATCTGGTACAGCTAGGCCACCTTCATTTGATTTTTTTTCATTAATTCCGTTGAAATTCTTGACCTTTGTTTTCCATATGAACTTTGTTTGTTATTTTTCTAGGTCATAAAAATAGTTTTGGGAATCTGATTGGTATAGTACTAAATAAATAGATTAGTTTAGGTAGTATTGTCATCTTTATTATATTTGCTCACCAATCCAAGAGCATTTAATATTTTTTCCAGTTGGTTAGATCAGACTTAATTTGTGTGGAAAGCATTTTGTAGTTTTGCTCATAAAGTTTCTGGTTTTCCCTTGGCAGATAGATTCCTAAATATTTTATACAATCAGAAATTTCTCTTTGTAGCTCTAACTGTTGGGTTTTGTTAGTTATGTATAAGAATGCTGATGACTTTTGTGGGTTTATTTTGTAACCTGCAACTTTGCTAAAGATGTGGATTGTTTCTAATAACTTTTTAGTAGAATCTCTGGGGTTCTCTAAGTATACCATCATATCATCAGCAAAGAGTGATAATTTGGTTTCTTCATTGCCTATTCTTATTCCTTTAATCTCTTTCTCAGCTCTTATTGCCAAAGCTAGCATTTCTAATACAATATTAAATAGCAACGGTGATAGTGGGCAACCTTGTTTAACTCCTGAAATTATTGGGAATGGTTGCAGTTTGTCCCCATTACATATGAGAGCACTCACTTTCTTAATGTGGCTTTCATCTTCTTTGCAAGGCTTTCAGCCACTGGGAGTCACACCAAGTGGGAAAGACCCACACGCTTATATATAAACCTATATACACATCTACATAGAACAACATGCATGCATATCTACATATATACTTACAAACACAAACATATATACACACATGCATGTATAAACTTGTGTCTAAAGCAGTATGGCTGAGATATAATGAAAGTTTCTCTTTTTTCTTCTTTTCTTTCTTTTTAAATAACTTCAATTCCTAATCTGGTGTAACGTTTATGGACATCTCTCCATTCCTCTCTCTGCCAAGTGTTTTGCTTTAATTCTGCTCCTTGCTGTTACTTAACTTTCCAGCACCCATGGTTCCCTCCTTTATTTTCTCTCCCCACCTTTCCATCCCCCTCAGACTTTTCCTTCCTCCTTATTTCTTTACAGATTTCAGAGGGTGTTGTACCCTTCATGGCATATAAGTAATGTTGCCTATTTAACCCATTGCTGATATGACAAGTTTTTTTTTTTTTTTTTTTTTTTTTTAAGAAAAAAGGGTCCTCCTCCTGCCTCTAACACTTCTCTTTATCTTTCCTCTGAACCTGATTTTTACAAATCTTTCTTCTGAGCTACCCACTTCTTGATGTCAGCCATTTCCATGTAGGAAACAGAAACAATTGGTCCACTTAAAGCTCCTTAAAACTAACTTTGGATATTGGCTTTGATATGTTAAATTTCCTACTGAGCTCTGGTTTGGTTGATAGAAAGTCTTGAAAATCTGCACTTCTCATCCCTGGAGGATCCTTGGGTTCAAATCACATCCATCTCTACCCTTTTTGGTTTTTATTTAGGGCCAGTTCTATGCCCCTAAGCCTGAAGCAGTTAGGGAAGATCAGTCACCATCATCGTCACCATCACCATCATCATCTCATTCTCTCTCTCTCTCCCTCTGTCTCTCTGTCTCTGTCTCTGTCTCTCTCAACTCATAAGAACAAAATGATCTTTTACATTTTTCTACAACTAAAATTCTGTTAACATGCGATTGTGGCAGCAGTTTTAAGGAGTGGATATAAAAGTGAAGCAGGGATTTGGAGCTACTGGACCATTTCCCAGAGTCCCAACTCCCCTTGTCCATTAATGCTCCAACGGAGGGATCTGCCACAGAAATGAGGATGGAGCTTGGGTGGCTGGGTATGACATCACCACTGCTACAGAAGTGGGCGCAGCTTCATCATTTCCTAGCACCTATTTGGTACCACAAGCCAAAGCCAGGCAATGAATTAGGAAAGGGAACAAGGCTTTCTCTCAGGACCAGGTTTCTCTCTAGTAGCCCTCTTCCTACTTCCCTGGCTGTGACAATAGTTAATACTCCGGGGCATAGTGCAGAAAACAGCATCCGTGTCCCCAAATGGCCAATCAACCAGCTAAAACTACAGCTGTCTCTTCCTGACAGAACAGCTCCCGTAGTAAAAGACCCCAGGGAACTGTCAGTAGGCCCCACTGGCATGGCCTTAGCATACCTGGTTATTGTCTCCCTTCCTCCAAGGAGACCAAAATGACATCACTTTGTTAGTACGGAACTTCAGTGTGTCCCACTGCAGCTGATCAGACCACCAGGAGCTCTAAGTGCTTGGCCACAGGTCAAGCGCAGATATGTTCTATCTGAATGTTGGAGGTAACTTCCCTAACTTTGGGCCTTTCTTGTTTCCTTTGGGCTCTCAATTCTGTTTTGCTTATAGAGCACAGCATCAGTTTTGCATCTGTATTGCTTTTCACTACTAATCCACAACCCCCCAAAATGTATAAAACAAAACATGCCAATTAATATTTTAGTGTAGCTAGAGCATTTCCCCCCCTCACTTCCTTACATTTATAAGGTTTCTCTCCAGTGTGGATTCTCTGATGTACAATAAGGGATTCCCTCTCTATAAAACTTTTCACATTGGTTAAATTCATAAGGTTTCTTGCAAGTGTGGAATCTTTGATTTATAGTAAGAGATTCCCTTCTTTTAAAACTCTTTCCACACTGATAACATTCATATTGTTTTTCCCAGTGTGGTTTTGTACAATAAGATGTATCTATTCTTGAAAAGTCTTTCCACACTGGTTATATTTGTAAACCTTCTCCCCAGCATGGATTCTCTTTTGTATAATAAGATATACTTGTTATCTAAAAGTCTTTCCACATTGGATACATTCATAAGGTTTCTCACCAATGTTGTTGAATAAGACTTCTTTTCATAAAAGCCTTTTTACATTGGTTACATTTTACATTGGTTACAATCATGCAGTTTCTTTTCAGTGCAGATTCTCTGTTGTACAGTAAGATGTATCTTATATCAAACTCTTTCCATACTGGTTACCTTCATAAGGTTTTTCTCCTGTGTGGATTTGCTGATGTACAATAAAATGTACTTTTTGTCTAAAATCCTTTCCACATTGGTTACATTGATAAGGTTTCTCACAAGGATAGATTTTTTGATGTAAAATAAAAGATTGCCATATTTTAAAACCCTTTCTGCGCTGGTTACATTCATAAGGTTTTTTTTTTTTCCCTGTGTGGATTCACTGCTGTACAATAAAATATACTTTTTGTCTAAAATCCTTTGTACATTGGTTACAATCATAAGATTTCTTTTCTGTATGGTTCTCTGATGTACAGTAACAGTTCCCCTTTTTGTAAAAGCTTTTCCACACTGGTTATAATCTTAAGGTTTCCCTCCAATGTGGCTTCTCTGATGGTGAATCAGACTATTCCTTTGTATAATAGCCTTTTCACACTGGTAATACCCATAAGATTTCTCTCCTGTGTGGATTCTCTGATGTACAGTAAGCTGTACCTTCTCTCTAAAAGTATTTCAACAGGAAGGGTTTTGAATTAACAAGGGCTGAGTATTCATCCCACTTCAGTAACTTGCTAATCAAGTTACAGGACCTCTGTTTGCCGTGTTTTCTGTAAAATGGGCACAATAATAGCCCCCAAGTCCTAAGGTTCTCATGAGAATAGAATGAGACAATATAGTGAATGACACATTAAGTACTGTATAAATGCTATGTTATTATATTTTGACTATTTCATCCCCAATTTTGCTCGCTTTTTCAAACCATTATTATCTGAATTAATTAGTGATTTATTGAGGCATTAAGTATATTTAAAGTATCTGGGTTTCTACATAGTTGTTGATGTATTGTCTGCCCCAGCAGTCTGTGACTTGTGAGCAGAGAATGTCCCTTGCCTCTCTTTATGTTCCTGAGGCATAGGCCAGGGCCTGGCTTATAACAGGCACTTGCTGACTTGGAGAAGTTCTAAGAAATGACTCATCTAATATAACTGGATGCCCTTCTGGCACTTTCAGGAGAATTGCATTGCCTCAAATTTCCAACAGTGCCTTCTTTTAGGACTCACATGATCATTGGAAGGGACCTACAAGGCCATGCAAAAGTGAGATTCAGTGGCTGGATCTGGATTATCTGAAAACAAAATCTGTCTAAAAAGTATGTGAAAAAGAATTCCAAGGTTGGTCTTTCTCCCACAAATATAGCATTTATTTTATGGTAACTCCTAGAAGATTCTTGTGGCCACAACTCTCATATCTTTGCTTTCACCTCACTCAACTAGAGAGCAGCTCCTCAGGCCTTCTTGGTCCAGCACCCAAGGTGCTTCTCTTTGCTTAAATAAGAGATCACATCTTTTCTGGGAACTGGAAGCCCTGGGCATGGAAATCAGGTAGGTATCAAAGAGAGAAACTTGAAATTTAGTTCTCTTTAGGGAATAAGGTGAGGATCCAGAGTTTGCCTATCAAGGTGAAATGGGAAAGTTCTCTCTGCCCTGCTAAAAGAGACCATAAGTGTTCTCGCTCAACAGGGACTGGTAGTAGCCCCAGAAAAGATCCAACATAAGTATCCCATCATTGACCTGGGGCTCTTCATGGGGACTTCTACAGTGACTAATTAGATACCTAGCTTACAATTAAACAAGGTGAATACTCTGAACCTATTTCAGAAACTGGTTGGACCAATTCAATGGTTAAGGGCTTGTGCCCCTATTCCTGTTTCTTTAATGTAGTCATTGTTTGACATCTTGAAAGGAGAGTCTGATTTAAACTCCCCTCATAAATGGACCTCCTCCACAAAGGACACAATTTATAAGATCATTGCTCTCACTCCCAAATCTGAAATGGTGAGATGGAACCCCACATGTTCTGTAGAGGTCTTTTTAGTAGACCAAAAAAGTCCCTTCACATTATTACATCAAGGTAGTGAAATTTTAGAATATGTGGACATAAAAAGATCACAGAAAGTATTATCAAACCATATTGAAATGCTGGGAGAACTTGCCCTTGAGGCAGTGAAAAGAGCTTCTCATCTAACAGGGAAAAGACCCTTACTATATTTACCCTTTGAACCAGGAGCTAGAGAAATCATGATGCAAACTTATTGGCGATGGGCGTATTGTGCCCAACAGGCTACACTAAGCCTACATTCTACATGCTTGCTCTTTCCTTTGCTGTCCCATATTATGGGTACGGCCCCCTTGTAAGATGGTTGTTGATGATCCTGTGTCTTTACTGACACCACTATGAACCACAAGGTCTCAATTTATCATGAGCGCTCAAAAGAGATTCTGGTGTTAGAGACGCCTTATGATTCCACCCATGAAAATGAGCTTTTCGCTCTCCTCCAGGCCTGTAAGAGATACCCAGAGCCCATTAACATCATTATCAGACAGCTTATATGCTGTCTGAGTGCTCAGAGGCATTGAAGATTCTGTCCTACAACTTCAGAACTCTTCAATTGCTAACCTTCTTCCTGAATTGCAGCTGATTTTACAGACTAGGAAACATCTCATTTACGTCCTACATGTGTACTCTCACCAATGCTGTGCAGGAGGTGGCAATGAGGTGGCGGACCATGCTTTACATGCTCCCTTCTCATGATTGCCACACCCCTGAACGTGCCCATGATTTTCTCCACTTGCCAGCCTTTATGGTCTCACCCAGGAATAAGCCCGCCAGGTTGTGAAGCAGTGGGTTCAGTGTATTCTGTTTCTCCCTCCCCAACCTAGTAAAAGAGTTGATCCCCGGGGTTTATTCCTCAATGATTTGTGGCAGATGGATGTGACACACATAGGCTGGGTAGCCATCCATGTTTGAATTGACACCTTTTCTAAATTCCTTTGGGCCATGGTGGCCTCCCATGAGAATACTCCATTGGTCATTAAACATTTGTTTAGCTGCTTCTCCTCTCATGGAGTTCCTAATACCATAAAGAATGACAATGGTTCAGCTTATACCTCCAAGTAGATGGCCACCTTCCTCGCCATGATCGCCATTTAAACATGTTACAGGGATTCTTTATAATCCACAGGATCCATAGTACTCTGAAGGCCACCCTTGTTAAAAAGAAAGGGGAGGAAGTAGACAGAACCCCCGATGGCTCACACAGGTGGATGTGGATAAGGCCTTATATACTGTAACCTCCCACCCAGCAGTTACCGATTGCCAGCTTACCTGGCAAGATCTTGGACATCTTCAGCCACGCTACCTCACTGAGCAGTGGTTCTTGTTCAACAGAAAAGCCTGGATACAGATGCTTGCAAGCACAAGTCTTTATTCCATGCAATCACATCCTGCACTACCACTGAACTCCCTCCCAACCTCCTGGTGAACTCCTAATGAACTCCATCTACTTCCTGGTTCCCATTGCTTATCTAGGGTCTGTAAGGTCACAAGCACAGCCAAGGAGAAGGAGATGTCTCCTGTTGATGACTCATTCTCTCCTGCTGGAGAGGCGTTGCCTGCTGGCTGCAGAAATTATATCTGCATGCCTCAGGCTTCAAGGCCTCTGTACTTCCTCTTATGCTACGTGAGACTCCTCCCCTGACCCAAACACCTCCCTTTTCTTGTTTAGTGGGGACCCTCCATCACATCAAATTAATTTTAACAAAAACAATAGCTTGCTTAATTAATGACATTACAAGGTGTATAAAAATAAGACAAAAGCAAACAAAAGTAGAACAGTAAGAACTAGACTCAACAGGGACCAAAACCAAGAAAGGATAACATAGTGTTCAATCCACTCAAGAAAGTCATGTTCATGGAGGTAGGACGTCATAAGTCTGTGGTTTCAATTATATACACCTTCTGGTAGCTAGTAAAGAAAGCATAGAGGAAGGTGTATACAAGAAAAGTCATGTCTGGTAGCACTGCCTCACTAACTTTGGCAGGTGGACGTGTTGGTTTTTCACCTACTGGAAAACAGGGTGGAGCCTCTCCCCCAGCCACCATAGGCAGAGCAGGTAGCCATGAGAGAAGTACACAAGCCCATTGTCCAGTTCTGTCAGTCTCTAGGTGTTGCACATCACTCAAGACAGTCCAGTTCAGCTGCTACACTGGTGCTGCGTCTGCTGTCTTTGGTGTCACGGTCAGGAGGGACATGGATGCTATCAGCTTCTGAAGGGCTGCTGATATCCGGCCATCCTTCTGGACAACTGTTGTCTGGTCCTTTTCTTCTTGGTTCCCCAGGTGCCTGATGTTTCTGGTTGGGATCCATTCCTCTGTTGTTGGGTCTGCATCTGGAATGACAAGAACATACCTGGGACTCCAAACCTTGACCCAACCTGGGCCCTTCCAGATGCCATTTAAGTTCTTTGGAGAGAGGGCTAATATCCTAATAGAGGACTAATATCCTATCCTCTGGAAAGAAAGGAACCATAAACTGCAGAAATGAAGCTAAGTTGAGTCTAAGCTGTGCAGGGAATGAGTATTGATGGATCATTCCCTCTTATACTACTTAAATATCTTTGGAAAAAAATTATTAATCTATCAGGTGAGAAGCAACCTAGACTGGTGAATAATTAGTGAGGGGGTGGACATGTAACTATGAAAATAATGGTGAATTTTGCCTGAGTATCAGCAGGACAGACTTGATTCCAAAATATGCTTAAAATTTCATGGCTGCTTGCAGAAGTTTCTACTTGTTCTAATAATTCTGGAATTTAGCTATAATATTCCTTAGAGTTTTTATTTTGGGGTGTCTTTCAGGAGGTGATTAGTGGATTCTTTCATTGACCATTTTATCCTCTAGTTCTATAATAACAGGGAAGTTTTCCTTGATGATTCTTAGAAAATTGTTCATGGTTTTTTTTTTTTTTTTTTTTTTGATCTTGGCTTTCACATAGTCCAATAATTCTTAAATTGTTTCCTGGATCTATATTCCAAGTAGGTTGTTTTTCCAATGAGGTATTTTACATTTAAAAAAAAAAAACCGCTATTTGTTTCTTGATGTCCCATTGAGTTATTTGCTTCATTGTCCAATTTTAATTCTTAATCAGTTTTTTTTTGGGGGGGGGGTTAGGTTTTTTTTTTTTTTTATCTCCTTTTTCATTTTGTCAACTTTTCTTTTAAAGGATTTATTTTTTTTCAATGGATTCCCCCATCCATATTTTGTCAATTCTATTTTTTAAGCAGTTGTTTTTTCCAGTATATTTCTTTTCCTTTTTGCTAAATCTAATTTTTAAAAAGTTCTTTACTTCAATATATTTTGTACTTCCTTTTGCAAGCTGTTAGCTTTTCCTCTCCAAGCTGTTGAGGTGGAGTCAAATTCATTCCAACTTCCACCTTTGTGCTGGCTGGAGGCTTTGGATTCAGAGGGAGTTAGAAGCAGAAGCTAGAAGAAATAAAGGATTAGCGGCAGGAGGTCTTGGAACCAAGAAGAGAGATAGGCCTCTAAGAAAGCTAATCGGGCTACTTTGAAGGAGACAATAAAGGATTTGGACTTTAACTCCTGGCTGCATTTGAGGTGATTATTATACTGAACTGAAAGGAAGGCTGCCTCCAGAAGCCCCCCCCTCCCCAAGAAACCTACTTCCAGAGAAGATTATACTTTAGAGAAGAGAATATTACAGGTTGCCACAAACATTCTTGCACATTTCCCTTCTTTAAGATCTCTTTGGGATATAAGCCCAGTAGCAACACTGCTGGATCAAAGGGTATGAACAGTTTGATAACTTTTTTGAGCATAGTTCCAAATCATTCAATGGCTGGATGTATTCACAATTCCATCAACAATGTATCAGTGTCCCAGTTTTCCCACATCCCCTCCAACATTCAGCAGTATCTTTTCCTGTCATCCTAGCCAATTTGACAGATGTGTAGTGGTATCTCAAAGTTGTCTTAATTTGCATTTTTCTGATTGAAAAATCTTAAATAGGAAAACCCTGAAACACCCCATTAGCTCACATTCATAATTTCTAATGTGATGTATTGAATCCTCACAGTAAACTTGTGATGACATAGAATATCTTCATTCTCATTACTTGCACAACTCAGGCCATCAGTCCAGAGGCTTGACTCAGAGCCCAGCAACTGAGAATGGAATTTACATCCTATGAATGGAGCAGGCTCTGCCTCCAATATTTGACAAATTAGTTGCACTCTCGTTTTTTTCCCTTTCCCTTTCATTGTGTGTGCTTTCTGGTGATCACTGTCAATTTTTTTCCCTGTTATATTATCTGAAGTTATAACCAGAGCCCCCCCTTTTTTTTTAATTTTCCCTGAGGTGTATGGGATTTTGTTCAGATGCAATACTTGTTTTTTTTTTTTTTTGAAATAGCATTGCTTATCATCACTTCCCCCTGCATAACCTTTTGACAAACACAGTTGTTTAAAAATGGAGGAAATCACTCACATTTGAAAATACGTGTCCCCTAACTGAGTTAATCATCCTGTGACATTACAGGGAAGAGCATGCTATTGTATTCTTCCCCTTTAGAAGTTCAGAAGCTCCTTGAAGAACTGAGATTATAATCCAAGGAATTTGACCCCAAAATGTGTCAGTGTTGTATTGAGGTAAATTGTCACTTGAACAGCAAGTATGTGCATATATCCACCTTAACAACTGTCTTCCTTAGTGACTTTAAGTGATTATGATCAGGAATACATAGCTTTTGGGGTTCCTAAGGTGCTTCAATCAAACTCTGATGGCTTCTAAGGGCAAGAGATTCTTCCAGATTCTCAGTTTGACACCAAATTGTTTCCAGAATTCCAGGAAGGTTGGACATTCATGAACAAAGATCTCTCAGAGCTGCAAAGACCCCCAATGGCTCTCTCGCTGCACTAGAGCAGTTCTGTCATTAGAGAGTTACCTAGTAATCATATCTCATCAAACTTGTAATCACCAGATCAAGATATTATCTGGGGAAAGGTTTTTGGGAAGATGATAGAATAGTTGGAAAATTTCAAGTTCTCCCAATTTCTCCCACAAATAGAACCAATTTGTGCCTCAGGGCAAACATAGACTGGTGAACTGAGAAGATGGAGAAATGAAGGAGACCTGACTTGGGAGGTAACAAGGGACTCCATTGACCAATATTCTTGTGGGTAAGGGGAGGTGGAGTTGTCATACTGTGGCTGCAGAGGCCAGTTGTGTTGGGGCTGGGGGAGCTGCTATTCCTCGGAAAACCAGCACTAGGAGGAGCAGGAGAACATGGAGAAAGGGTTGTAAGGAAGCCTAATGAGGAATCCCAGGGAGTCCTGGGCATGCCTTTGTGTAAATTTGTTTCCTGAGAACCTTGGAACATGCTGATAGTTACCTGATAGAATCTTAGGAAACATAAGAAGGGCTGGCCACCCTTTTGTGCCTTAATTGATGAATATCCTTTATGGCAGGCCTGTGTTTACTGCCCTGTGAAAACTGTTCAGTTCCTGGAATAAACATAATCCTCCTAAAGGAATGAATGAATATTCTCCTTCATGGGCCTTTTGTGAGGGAGAATCCTGTACCTGAGGAGGCTGCTGTGTCCGAAGAGACATGAATCAAAGGAGAATACTTAGCATAGTTCCTTCTTTGTTCTCAGCTTGTAAAAACACTTTGGTGGAAAGGGACTGTAAGAATTTGGGCCAGAAAAACCTAGCCTACATTAGCAATACCTACCAGGTGACCATGGATTCACCAGTCAAGGAATTCAAATCTTGCTGCTTCTTTGTGGGAATGATGATATATGATAGGTTGTTTGCTATAGTGGGGCATTGTGTTTGTTAATTGCATATTGCTTTTTTGATAAGAGTTTTCTCTTATGTCTTATTTGAATCAAGGTTCTGAGTAGAAACAAACTTGCATCCACTCTCTTGAAGACTATACTTGTTGAATGTGAATTCTGCTTAATCTTACAAGGGTTGAGATTTCTAGGGAAATAAAAAAGTCACCAGGAATGGGTATGGTGGAATATAAGCTGCAGGCACAGGCTCTATCATTATCATCATCATCATCATCACCATCATCAGCTCACTCTCTGTCTGTCTCTCTCACCTTATTAGAACAAAATGACCTTTTATATTTTTCTGTGACTGAAATTCTGTTAATATTCATTCATGGCAGTAGTGGATATAAAAGTGAAGTCTTGAACTTTCCACTGTATGAGTGCAGGGACTCGGAGCTACTGGACCATTTCCCAGAGCCCCAACTCACCTTGTTTATCGATGCTCCAACGGGTTCCATCATCAGCTCAGCCTCTGACCATGCCTGCCTTGCGCAGGGAGGAACAATCCTTTTCCTGTGCTGGATTACTTTGGGAATGTCTGCTTGCCTTTTGGACACACGTTGGCTCTTGCATATGGCTTCTGTCTTTGATAACTGCCTGTCCAGCTACAAATCGTAGGAGCTCTTTTCTGCATGTTGCCCATCTTATTGTGTAAGAATCGTTTACCTGGCTGCATCAGAGGGAAACTGCCTCAGAGGGAGCAGACTGTGACTGGCCCACTGAGGGATCTGCCACAGAAATGAGGATGGAGCCTTGGGGGCTGGGTATGACATCACCCCTGCCACAGAAGTGGGCGGGAAAATAGTCCTTCCCCCTATTCTGTGCTGGTTCAGTGATTGGTGTATACAGAAGATTGTAGGAGGGACTAGGGGGTGGAGTAAGACTAGCCAGTCACTGGCAGATGAGGGAAAAGGTGGTCCCAGAGATGCCGCTTCCATCCTGTTCAATCCTGCATCTAAGGACCAAGAATAAAGAGTAAGGACTTTTGCTTATCCTGACTCCGGCTGATTCTGGGGTGTCCTGGGTGTTAGTGCGGTTGTCACACCCCATTACCCAGGAGCTGGGCACTAACAGCTGCCTGTTCGGGCCTCCCACTGATTATATATTAGCTTAATACTAGGCCAGCCCTTCAGAGACAGTAACCTGCCTGCTCCATGTGGGCATCCCCCCAGGGAGAGCAGCATTGGCCAGTTGCATGCCAAGTACATGCTACCCTCTCATTGGCCAAGCCATCAACATGAGAGTGACACACCGAGGGCGGGCCAATCACAAGGTAATACCCCCCCCCTTCAACAGGTCAGCTGAATTCCATTTTCTACAGGCCCTTGTCTAGTAATCAGCTATAATACATTTAGGGTTTTGCTAGTTGTGACTGATTAATGGGGGGATGTGGGATTCTGGCTCTTGTAAGGAAGCTACAGATGTTGTCACTAAGAGACCTTGAAGAGAGGAGGAGTCACTGAATGCGGGCAGATCTCACCTCTCCCCCCCACTTTGCTGCCCAATTCTCCCTTGGATCTTGTTGTGATAGTTTAGGGGATGAAACTTGGGGTTCTAGAGTGACAGAGAGTTTGCAGCCTTCTGTGGGGGTTCAGCTCCTTCCCAGACATTCTCAGGTAAGTACACATAGTCTGGAGAAGAAAATAAAGCAAAGCAACTTGTGCAAGGAATGCAATCATATCAGTGAGTGCCCAAGGAAGGTTCAGCAAATCTGGCTTACTTTGTTTAAATGCTATGAGATGGGACTGTTAAAATGATGATTTATAACTAAAGAATAACAAAAGAGCTTTGTTTTAAAATGTCACATATGTATATATATGTATGTATGTATATCGATATATGGGTTGTGGGGGAGCAATTTAATGCTTTGAATCATCAGGGAAAGATCTTTCATTTTTTCCAAACTAGATAAATCAATGTAGAGGAACATAGTTTTTAGATATGAAACTGATGGATGCTCATGGTAAAGCCTTCAGAACTATAATCATGATGAGAAGGTGAGAGAATTTCAATAGGATGGGGCTCGAACTTTTTCAAGGGTATAGAGAATAAGATTAGGAGAGTGGAGGAAACAGATAAAGGATGAGAATTTAAAGGACTGAATAAAATAAGGAATAGAAGGGTGAAAGAAAGGAGCAGGGATACAGTAAAAGGAGAAGCTAATGAAGAAAGTAGGGAGTAAAAATACGATAGAAGGTAATACACAAATAGCAAATAGAACATTGTTAAAGACATAAGAATATGAGTTATTCCCCCAATGGATAAATGAAATGAATGGACAGTTTTTCAAAGAAGAATTCAAAAGAATTTATAGTCATGTTTTTAAAAGGTTCTACATCATAATAGATCAGAGAAATTCATATTAAAACTACTTGGAAACATCATTTTACTCTTACCACATTGTCTAAAGTGATAGGAGAAAGTGACAAATGTTGAAGAGCTTGTGGAAAAACTGAGAAAGAATTAATTGTTGGTGGGAATTGTAAAATAAAACAACCATTTTGCAGAGTCCTTTGGGTATACCAAGACTGGATCCATTCTAGTTGACACTAGGATTCCAACATCGATGTTGGAATCCTAGTGTCAACTCATTCTAAACATTATGTTTGAAAAATACATTAAAAATGTTCATAGCTGCACTCTTTGTGGTGGCTAAGAATTAGAAATTGCAGAGATGCCTGTCACCTGGGGAACGATCACATAAGTTGTGGTACATGATTATGATGGAATACTACTGTGCTATAAGAAGTGATGAGCTCCAGATTTTAGAAAAACATGGAAGCCTAGTACAAAATACAGACTGATGAAAGGAACAGAAATAAGACAACATTGTATGCAGTAATGGCAATATTGTTTGAAGAATAACTTTGAATAAGTTACTGTATCTATTATAAATATCCAAATTTTACCAGAGGGCATATGAAGGCAGACACTATATGTATTAAGAGAAAGAATTGATGAAGAAAAATGAATAGAAAATAATTTTCAGATATATACTTATTTATATCTAATGGTAGCCAGGTCTAGGGTATTGGAAGGAAGAAAAAGAGAAAAGAATTACATGATTTTTTTTTTTGTTGTCCATTTGAAAGGAATAGCAAGTTGTGTATATTCAATTTATAATTTCATGTGCAGTCATACTTTTTACTGTATTGTTAGGAAAATACTTGTTTCATTCCATAAATTAAAAAACAAACAGTTGAAGCTAAATTTAAAAAAAGAGACACAAAAATCTTGTCAGACAAAGGGAGAAGAAATGGAAGCGGTGTCATATTTTATAGCCTTGTGTTGGAATCTTTACTAAAGTGTTAAGACATTTCTTTTACAAAGCTATCAAAAACCTTCAAACTCTAAACACATGCATATAAATAAAAAGGAATGATATTAAGGCTCTTGATTATTAAGTTAATAGATCAAATATACACAGTGATTAATAAAAAAGAATTATTTACATAACTATACAAACTTCTACTTTTGACACATTTTCCTCTTTAAATTCTTCATTTTACCAGCAACTGCTGACATTGATTTCCCCCCTCCCCCAACAAAAATACAATAAAAAAAAAATAATAAACATTTGTGATAGTTGCTGTGGTTCTGAGCTGCAAAGGCACTTTCAGATACAGAACTAGTTGTATGTCACCATAAAACCAATATACAAATAAACTCACAAAAAATTCAATAAATATAAATAAAATATATTCGTCTAAGACCGCAATAAAGTCGGGACACCTGGCAAAAATGGAAACTAAAGGACAGTTCACAAGGCCATGCAATATCTGAGGAAACGTTCTGTGATGGATCAGCTGCAGTGGAAGTTACATTAGGGCATTCTGACTAGTTTTGCATAGATGTGAAATGCAGCCACATTTGGTATTCCAGCCAACCACAGCAACTATCATTGCCAGTGTAAGCCAGCTGGTAAAAATGCAAACGTTTATTTCTCCTTCCAAATTCAGCGCGGTTAGTTGAGGCCTAGCTCTCCGCCTGGCTCCAAGAGATCTTGCAGCTTTGTCCTTGGCTTCTGCCTTCTTCAGCTTCCAGTCAGCTCCAACTTGTGGCTTCTCAATCTCCAGTCTGTGGCAAGTAGTCTTTTCTTCCAGAGTGTTCTGTCCCAGAGCCCTGTTGATGTTCCGGAGAAATTCTTCCTAGCTCCAAGAGCTTCCTCCATATATATCATCTCCCAAAGGTTAACTTCTCCTTCTCGAGGCAGGGATTACGGGTTATCTCCCAGAGTGCTCTCTGGTCCTAAGAATTTCAAAGGAGGTGTGAATTCAGTTCTTGTTTCAAGTTCTGGCCCAAAATAACTCTAAGATTAAATTAACTCCAATGTCTTTAACACTTTGTAAAGAAATGTCTTAACACTTTAGTAAAGATTCCAACATCTCCCCCTTTTCTTTTGATTTAGAACATAGGTGGTCATAACCTCCTTGACTTCTTAAGGAGGTGAGAACTCCAAAAAGGTGATCATGCCTTCCCTGACATCTCAGGAAGGGAGATGAAAATACCAAAGGAAATAGAAAATCAAATCAGATTAGGGGGTTTCTCGAAGGGCTCACTTGAAACAAGGTGTACAAAAATCCATCGTTATGGTAGGCATTACACATAGTTACATAAGCACATAGTAATATAATACAGACTAGTAGTAATGTAACAAACAACATGAATTAACATGAGAATTTACACATTTAAACATTGTCCATTAGTTCATGTGCCAGGAATCCAATGATTCCTGTTAGCTTTGAGGTAAATAATTTTTCATAATATGAATCAACATACAGAATTATACATCTCCATAAGTCCTAAAAATAGTCCCAAAGAAATCCATTGTCCATTAGTTAATGTGCCAAGAATCCAATATCAGCCATGCTCTTTCAGTATCAGATGTTTTCTTGAATCTTCTTTGTTTTGAAGAACTTGAAACAGTCTCTTCTTGTGTTAGAAATCCAATGATTCCTGAAGATTTTAAACGTCTTTTAATAGTCTCATTGTCAGCCATGCTCCTTCAGTGTCAAATGTTTCTTGAACTCTGGTCTACAAGCAGTGGCAACACAGGCTCAGAATGGGGAGCTTGGCACCTTTGACTGCATGAAGTGTCAAGAAAAAAAGACCCAGTGAGCAGAGGAGCTGTGTGACAGAGAATGAGAATCTAGGCAAAAGAGCAAAAGAAGGGGACAAATGAGGAGGGGGAGAGAAATCCTTGTTAGAAAGGGGAAGAAAAATGTATGAAATTAGAAAAGTAAGGAACAGGACTAGTTGAAGGTTAAGAGAGGGAGGGGAATCTACAAGAGAACTAAGAGGAAAAGGGGATGAAGAAATGCAGAATGAGATAAAGTAGAAGAGATGAACAAATGTCTAGAGAAACTTGAAGTAAAAGACTTATGGCATCTTCTAAATGGGAGAAAAAGAGGAATATGCATATTTCTTTACAACACATGGTACTTTTATAAAAATTAACCACTGGGATACAGAGATCCTCCTCGCAGATGAAAAAAGGAAGAAATAACCAATATACTCTTTCATTCCCTAAAGAAATATGAATGAAAATTGGTTCAAAGATCACCAACAAAAAATATAAACGTAAAAGGACATTTACCTGTGACTTATTAAATAATGACTGAGTCAGAGGACAAATCTTAGAAATGATAACTTTGTAAAGGAAAATGAATATGATTAAACAATATCCCAAAATTTCTGGGGTTCAGCTAAAGCAATCCTCAGGTGGGTAAACGGAGACTTACCATCACACATTAAGAATAAGAGACATTTAATTGAATATGTGATATTAAAAAAAATAGAAAAAATAAATGAAAAATCCAATATAAGTACAAAATGAGATATTTAAATTAGAAGGGAAACAGATGAATAGATAAAATGGATATAAAAAAATGACAAATAAAAACAAAAATGGCTTCTTTGAAATGATTCAAAAAGTGGAGAAAACCCTTATTAATATGATCTAAAAGAAGAGAGATAAAATCCATTCACTGAAATAGCAAATGGCAAAGGTGAAATGGCCAACCTCCTTTGGTAGCCTCTGCCATGAGTAGCCTGTATGCTTTCATGTGAATAGAGCTCCTGATGGTCAAAAGAAAAATTCTCAGATTTCTTTCTGCATCTACCTTAAAAAATGCCAGCTTCCTGAAAGAGATGTCCAAAGGAAAATTCCCAGGAAACCATCACCAAAATGCAGAGCTGCCAAATCAATGAGAAAAATCCTGCTAGCCTCCAGAAAGTCCAGTACAATTCAAGTACCAAGGAGCCACCATTAGGACCAGACACAATTTGGCAGCAACTTGCATTAAGGAGCAGAGAACTAGGAATAGGATAGGGCAGAAGACAAAGGACCTGACCTTATGGCCAAGAGTAAATTATGAAGCAAAAACAAATGGAATGCTTTTAGGGGAAAAGGACCTTTAATGAAAGTCCTTCCAAGCATTCCTTAGGAAAAGACCATGAATGTAGAAAACTTACAAAGTTCAGATGCAAGTGAAGAGAAACAGAAAAAAGAATCCAGAATGAACTAGCCTCAAGGACTCAAAATGAAAGGAAGAACTAGTTACATACATTCATAGTGAGTGACATGTGTTCCCTCTGATTCCTATTTGGGTTCACAGGGAATCAAATTAGAATAAACCTGAGAAGGGTTCTCTTATGTCTGGATAATCTTAAGGAGATACTGGAAAGAGCGAAAGAGGGTGGAGAGAAAGGAGGGCCAGGAAATGTAGTCTCTGGCATGGAGGGTCTACAACTAGACATATCTACAAACAAGGGGGTGGGTACATCTGAGCCTCGGTCATTTCGTCAGAGGAAGGAAGAATGCCCAGGACATAGGCAGATGAAGAGAGAAATGCAGTTTACTCTCCAGTGAATTGACTGGAGTCAGTTCTATCCAGTATATTCTTCCAAGTCAACCTAGGGCCTGCTGCAGCTTAGAATAATCATAATATTCAAGCCTGCAGTGCCATGACACACTAATGTGACTGTCTTAATCCTTCCTTTACTTTCACTTGTTCTCATGGTCTCTGCCAGTGCCTGGCACTCTGCACAGGGGAGCCTTAGTTAAAGCATCAAACAAACAAACAAACAAACAAACAAACAAAAAAACAAAACCCCCAAAACCCAGTTGGTATAGTACCTTGGGGCCCAGGAACGACAGAAGTGAGGAAGAGAATCCCAGCAACCTCTTTTAGACAGGAGAGATAGTTCCCTGTGCCAGGGCAGGTGTTAGAAGCACCAGAGCAGCAGGATGGCCCAAAGCTCTATGTACTATGTACATAGTCCTGAGGTTGGACCCAGGGCCTTTCTGAGTGATTATTGGATGGATCCAAGAAATGGTCAAGAGGAGAGATTTGGGGAGACCTTGGAAGACTTTGGTGGACCTGATGCAGAAGGACAGTTTCCACTCTGGTGACCAGGACAAGAGGAAGCTCCAGGCTCGGCTCCCGGCCTGACCAAGACTCTCTTTAACGGGTTTTCTGAGCTTCGGGGAACTTAGCACAGGAATCCAAGAGGAAGGGGAGAGACTTTGGGTGGGGAGGGGTACTGGGCAGGCCCAATGAAAGCGACCTGCTCCCTCTGGAATGGAGATTCATGATGTGGTGAACTTAGTCCATTGTAATGAGGAGGGATGTAGAAACAAATGATGAAGTGTTTTTTTTGTGTGTGTGTGTATGTGTGTGTGCGTCTGTTTGGGGTTCCATAATGCTAAGGGTCCAAGGATGCAGCTGTGCAGGGTAGTGTTACTACTGGGTTCCCCCTCTTTTTGTACAGAAATGACCCATACATCAGGCCCTGACAGCTCCACAGCCCGTCCTCCATGTCTAGGGAAATGGCTGTGACTGCTGATGTTGGTCAGGTCTGCACTCACCTGAGGAGGTCCGAGGCTCCCATGGCCCATTCCCTCTGGCTCCAGGCTCCCTGTAGAAGTAGCAAACACCCAGAGTGACTCCTTTTTCTCAAGTTCCTCCTTCTCTTGCATTGTCTTTATCTCAGGGTCCTGCAGATCCCACTATTGAGGGCCCCACAAAAGTGACAACAGCCAAAGCTCGTACTAACAAAGGTCACAGCTAACCATGGGGGGGAAGGGGAGCTTTAATTTTAAGTCTCTCTCAAAACCCAGAGAAAGCCAGGAGCCCCCAGGAGAGTCCCTCCCTTCTTTCCCTCTGCATAGAAAAGCCCAGCTTCCCCTCAATCTGGTCCCAAGCTGACTGCCTTTGATTTCATAGCCTTGGAGAATCTGTTTGGGGCCCTGACAGTAAAACTGTTCTAATTTCACCCCACTTTTGGTGTCTGCCTTTGACCCAATTCCTGGGCCAGTTCTAGGTCACCAGAAGAAGCTGGAGAGGGAGAAGCATCCCAGAGAAGGAGAGGACTTTCCCTGTCTTTTTGTAGGCAGGAGGCAAACCTACAGCGATTGCTGATGGAGCGTGAGGTCCTCCAGAAGTTCCAAAGGCCCTGGCCCTGGGTGTTCTATACCCCACAGAAGGAACAATACAAGGAGGGTCAGGATTGGTAAGGGAGGTGGTCTGAAGGGAAGGGAACAGTCTTCCTCTCCTTTTACTCCTCTTCTCCCTCCTCTCTCCATCCTTCTACTGAGACGTTAGAGGTACAAGGAGCTTTGGGATCCCAGATGAGAGGAGACCACTCAGCCTCCATGGCTCCTGAGTCAGAGCTCTCTCAACCAACTGCTCCTCTGCCTCCCTGTCTCCCCTCCACCCAATTAACACACACATTATCATTCTGGACAACAGACTGACTGCTTTGGGGAAGAGGGAGCAAAAGTGAGGAAGTGGACGGCCCTGGAACGGAACCTCCGGGAATGACTAGGGCAAACCTGAAAAGGGGGGTAGAATTAATGATAGATGCACTTGGGCTACTTCCTTTACATTAGCTACTGCTTGATGAAGCAGAGCAAGACAGGTGGCTTCTTAGTCTGGAGAGGTTCAGGAGTTTTGGAACAGGACCACTCAGCTGGATTGCAGAACCTCTGGGTGACCTGACCTTGACAATCCAATGGTGTTCTGTAGGTTCTGCCATCTTTTAAGATGTGACAGGTGGAACCACAAATATACAACCTTGAGTCTGGCTGAAGTGGGAGTGGTGAGCAAGGACTTCAAAGGGACCTTTCCACCATGGCTCCAAGGAAGGCTTTCAGAGATTCCAGTAGACCTAGTCACCAGACTGGATTAGGAGCTGAGCCTCAGTTGTGATTCCTAAAGAATAGGACTCCTAAAGAGAGTCAAGTTGGTAAGTGTCTGGTATTGCCTGTAGACATTATCACAGTAGATTTCTATGGGAGGGAGCATTAAGTTGTTATGCTTCCCACTCATGGATAAAGTGCATCAAGGGTCCTGATATTATCTCATAAAGACTTAGCTTCTCCCTATCTTGCTCTTCCCAGGATTTAATAAGGGAGGTCTTAAGTATCCCATTAACTCTTTTCCATCCTGATGACTGGGGGTAAAAGGCACAATGTTGGTCCTGAGTAATTGACCAGCAAGAAAGCAGCTTAGGTAATGAAGCTCTTGTAAAATGGGCACATCTATTACTATGTATTTCTTTAAGAATCCTACATAATGGAATGATTTCTTTTTCCTAGTAAATTTATTTATTCTTTATTTGCATTGCTTTATGAATGTTCTTAGTAGAGAAAAATCAGCGCCAAAGTGTAAAACCATTTAAGAGATTGGGAAAAAAAAAAAGTAGTGAACATAGCATGTGTTGATTTATATTCAGTCTCCTTGATTCTTTATGTGGATGCAGATGCCATTTTCTGTCCAAAGTCTGTTGCTTTGGATCCCTGAATCTCTGAGAAAGACCAAGTCTTTCACAGTTGATCATCACACAATTTGGCTATGACTGTACAATGTACTCCTGGTTCTGCAGTTTTGACAGTTTTTATTTCCATTCTAATCTTATCTGCATTGGTTTTATTGGAGCAAAAGATTTTTAATTTAATATAATCAAAATAGTCCAATTTGCATTTCATACTGTAATCCAGTTCTTCTTTGGCCATAAGTTCCTTTCTTTTCTATAGATCTGAGAGTACTTTATTTTTTGTTCTCCTTATTTGCATACAGTAGCATTCTTTATCTCTAAATCATGAGCATCTTTTGATCTTATCTTGGTTTAGTCCAAACCTGAGGTTGGCCAATGTCTAGTTTTTGCCATAATATTTCCCAGTTTTCCTAGCAGTTTCTGTCAAGTAGAGTTGTTATCCCAGAAGCTGGAGACTTTTGATTTATCAAACATTAGAATATGTGAAAGGGTTATTTTTATTTTTTTTTTTTTTGCTAGACCACTGTCTGTATGAAATGGAATAAAGTATCTTGTTGAGAGATAGTGAGTGTTAAGTCCAATCTAATTCCTTAAAGGCCTCAGGAACAGCCAGAGTCAGGATAAGTAAAAGTCCTTGGTCTTTAGGGGGAGAAGTTAAAAAAACAAAACCCAGGAGTTTTGCCAAAGGCCTCTCCTCGATTCTAGAGTCCAGAATCTCCACCTTTCTCCTTCTTGTCTTGCAACTAAGTGAAGTTTCTAATCTCTGTCACCCCATCCTCTAATCCTTGCCTACAATTCTCTTAATCCCAAACATTGAACCAGCATTAACTGTGAGAAGAGCAATTCCAAATACATGCTAATAGAGTCATTGCCCAATAGGTAATTAGCCTTAAGTGCTTGGTTGTCTGATTCAAGAATACCTTTTTGGAGTTTCAGCCCTTTACAATGAAGGGTTTTAAATGCCAAATAAAGGTCTTTCTATCTGATCCTAGAGGCAAAAGGAGTTTTTGGAGTTAATGAGTAGGAAAGTGACATTTGTTCCTTTGTGTTAGGGAGTATCACTTTGGCAACTTAATGGAAGAATTTAAGAGTAGAGAGTCCTGATAGAAATTTGGACCTCAATTGTGATAAGAACCTGAATTCTAATTCAATTGGTGTGTTAATGAAGGACTAATATTAAAGATGTGGTTTTCATAGAAATAATCACATTTAACAACTCAGTACTTATGAGAGTTGAGAAATGTTACAGGACTTTAAATTTGGGTTATTAGAAAGGTGGTAGTAATCTGAACCGGAGTATGGATCATGGAAGAGGGATATGATTTGGCTGGAAGTTAATAGGTTTTGTTTTGGATATGACGAATTTGAGATATCAAAGAAATACCTAATTGAAAATGTATGATAAGTAATTGGATGTATAGAATAGCATATTAGGCTGTATTCTATACATTTTGGAATATTGCCTCATTGTTTTAATTTTTAATGAAATTATTATTTTTCTATGATTTGCTCTTTGACATATCAGTTTCTAATTATTTTTAGTGCAATAATTCCTTTTTTTTTGCTTAATATTTTTTACAAATACATGTTAATAGTTTTCCACTTTCAGCATTATAAGATTGAGTTTCAAAATGCTTTTTTTCCCCTCCCTCTTCACCTCCCCTGCCCCAAACACCAACCATAGTGATGATAGATTATGCAGGTACAATCATGATAAACATTTTCCACATTAGTCATGTTGTGAAAGAAGAACCAGTTGTGAAAGAAGAACCAGAACACAAGGAAAGCCAAGGAAACAAGTCAAAACACTATGCTTTGATTTCTTTTTAGACTGTAGTTCTCTCCATGTATGTGCATAGCATTTTCCATCTTGAGTCTTTTGGAATTGTCTTAGATCATTGTATTGCTGAGAATAGTTAAGTCTATCATAGTTGATTGATAAAATTTTTCTCCAGTGTGGATTTTCTGCTGCATAGTGATTCCCCATTTCAAAAATCATTTGCCCAATGACTACATTCATAAAGTTTCTCTCCAGTGTGAATTATCTGGTGTCTAGAAGGAACTCTTTTTTAAAAATTTTTCATAGCTTCTGATTTTCAAAACATATGCATAAATTTTTTCAACACTGACATTTGCAAAACCTTATGTATCAATTTCAGCCTCTCCATCTCCCCACCCCCTCAGTTAGATGGTAAGTAATCCAATATAAAATATGGTAAAAATATATCTTAAATCTAATATATGCATATATATTTATGCAATTATCTTGCTGTACAAGAAAAATCAGATCAAAAGTGGAAAAAAATGTGAGAAAAAACAAAATGCAAGCAAATAACAACAAAAAGAGTAAAAATGCTATACTGTGATCCACACTCAGTTCCCACAGTCCTCTCTCTGGTATAGATAGCTCTTTTCTTAAATTCTTAAAAATTTGAGTGAATTCTCTATAGATTTTATAAAGTAGGCCTTTATCAGAATTGTTGGTTGTAAAAATGTTTTTCCAATTTATTGCTTCCTTTCTAATCTGGTCTGCATTGGTTTAATTTATACAAAAACTTTTTATCTTAATATAATCACAATTCTGTATTTTGTGCTCAGTAATGAGCCCCAGTTCTACTTTGGTCACAAATTCTTTCCTTCTCCACTGAGCTGAGAGGTAAACTATTTTTAAAAAATTTGCTCATAATATCACTCTTTTGGTCTAAATCATGGTATCTTGGTACATGCTGTCAGATGTGGGCCAATGCCTAATTTCTGTCTCACAAGTTTCCAATTTTCCCCAAGAGTTTTTGTCAAAAACTGAGGTCTTCAACTTTGTCAAACAGTAGATTACTAGAGTCACTGATCATTTTGTCCCATAAATTCTTAACCTATTCCACTGATTGACAGCTCTTTGTTTGGCCACTACTAATTGGTTTTAATGACTATTGCTTTATAATAATTTTAGTTCTGGTACAGATAAGCCTTTTAAATTACTCAGTATTTTTTTCATTGATTCCTTTATATAATCTTTAGATATTTTCTCTCTTCCAGATGAAGTTCATTATTATTTTTGATTGGTATCACACTGAATAAGTAGATTAATTTAGGTAGTATTTTTATTATACTAGCTCAGCCCACACATGAGCCCTTGATATTTTTCCAGTTGAATAGATCTGACTTTAGTTTTGTGGAAAGTGTTTTATAGGTGTATTCATATAGACCCTGGCTTTGCTTTGGCAAGAACTCTCTTATATTTAAAAGTTTTGTTTTTACATGGTTACATTCCTAAAGTTTCTCCTCAGTGAGGATTCTCTGATGTCCAGTAAGAACACTAATTTTTCTAAAAGTTATTCTACAAGGAGCAAGTGTATCTATATAGCTTCTCTCTTGTGTGTGTGGATTTTCTGATGATGAGTAAGAAACATCCTTTTGTCGTTTCCTCATTTGTTACATTCATAAGGCTTCTCTCTTGTGTGGATTTTCTCATGATGAGTAAAAACTTTGCTTTTTTTAATTTCTTTTTTTTATTAAAGCTTTTTATTTTCAAATTTTTTCAAAATTATTTTCAAAATTTTCTATGCATGATTCATTTTTAATATTCACCCTTGTAAAATCTTATGGCCAAAATTTTTTCCCTCCTTCGCCCCCAAACCCCTTTCCCTAGATGGCAAATAATCCAATTTCACCTAGCATCAGTTAATATGTCTTTCCAAACCTTTCTGAAATGATCCTTTGACCATTCCTTATAGAAAAATAATATTCTACAACATTCATATACCACAATTTATTCAACCATTCTCCAACTGATAGGCATCCACTCAAAAACTTTCCTTTAAAAAAAACTTCCCTACAGAAAATATTTACAGTCAGAGGTTCTGATAAACGCCCCATTTCCAATATAGAGAACTGACTCTAATATGAACAGACAATTCCTAGAAGAAATTGAACTATTTCTAGCTCCCTGTGGAGGAGGGGAAGGAAATTTGTGACTAAAGATGAACTAGAGACCATTATCGATCACAAATAGAAAATTTTGATTATTATATCAAATTAAAAAGCCTTTGTACAAAACAAACTAATGCAAAACAAGATTAGAAGGGGAAGCAATAAATTGGGAAAATACACCCTCACAGTTAAAGGTTCTGATAAAAGGCCTTCATTTCCAAAATATATATAGAGAATTGACTCTAATTTATAAGAAATCAACCCACTCTAATTGATAAATGGTCAAAGGATAAGGAAGAACAGACAATTCTCAGATGATGAAATTGCAACTATTACCATTCATATGAAAGAGTGTTCCAAATCACTATTAATCAGAGAAATGCAAATACAACTCTGAGATACTACTACACATCTGTCAGATTGGCTAAGAAGACAGGAAAAAATAATGATGAATGTTGGAGGGGATGGGAAAACTGGGACACTGATGTACTTCTGTTGTGAGTTGTGAATAAATCCACAACCATTCTGAGAGCAATCTGGAATTATGCCTAAAAAGTTATCAAACTATGCATATTTCTACCCAGCAGTGCTACTACTGGGCTTATACTCCAAAAGAGATATCAATACTAAAGAAGTGTGAAAGTAGAATTCCATGTGCCAAATGTTTGTGGCAGCCCTGTTTGTGGTGGCTAGAAACTGAAAAAATGAATCGATGCCATCAACTGGAGAATGGTTGTAAAAGTAAATTGTATATGAATGTTATGGGAATATTGTTGTCTTGTAAGAAATGACCAGCAGGATGGATACAGAGAGGCTTCTGGCAAGACTCCCATGAACTGATGCTAAGTGAAATGAGCAGAACCAGGAGATCATTAGCATACTTCCAACAATGTGATACATACTGTATGAGGATGTAATGTGATGGAACTGTATTTCTTGATAAAGAGACCCAACTTAGTTTCAACTGATCAATGATGGACATAAGGCTTACACCCAAAGAAAGAACACTGGGGAAATGAATGTAAACTGTTTGCATTTTTGTTTTTCTTCCTGGGTTATTTTTACCTTCTGAATCCAATTCTCCCTGTGCCACAAGAGAACTGTTTGGTTCTGCACACATATATTTACGGCAACATATTTAACATATATAGGACTGTTTGCCATCTAGGGGAGGATGTAGAGGGAGAGAGGGATAAAATCAGAACAGAAGTGGGTGCAAGGGATAATGTTGTAAAAAATTACCCTGGCATGGGTTCTGTTAATAAAAAATTATTATAATAAATTAAAAAAAGAAACTATTTCTAGTCATAAGGAAAAGATGCTCCAAGACATTATTAATCAGAGAAATGCAAATTAAGACAACTCTGAGATACCACTACACACCTGTCAGATTAGCTAGAATGACAGGGAAAGATAATGCAGAATGTTGGAAGGGTAAAGGAAAACTGGGACACTGATACATTGTTGGTGAAATTGTGAATACATCCAGCCATTTTGGAGAGGAATTTGGAATTATGCTCAAAAAACTATCAAACTGTGTATACCAGTAGTAGCATTACTGGGCTTATAGCCCAAAGAGATTTTAAAGAAGGGAAAAGGACCTGTTATGTGCAAAAATGTTTGTGGCATCCCTTTTTGTAGTGGCCAGATGGAATATTATTGTTCTGTAAGAAATGACCAGTGGGCTGATTTCTCAGAGAGGCCTAGAGAGACTTATATATGAATTGGTTGCTATAGAAATAAGCAGACCAGGAGACTTGTGAATATACTTTCAAATAAATAATAATATTATATGATGATCAATTCTGAAAGTGGATGTGCCTCTCTCTCAACAAATGAAAATGAATCAAATCAATTCCAATAGAGCAGTAATGAATTGAACTAGCTAAGCACTTCAGTGGAAAAAGAACTCTTCCTGGAGATGACTATGAATGACTTGCTACAGAATTCCTAACTCTCTATTTGTATCCATTGCATTTTTGATTTCTTTCATAGGTTAATTGTATATTATTTCAAAGTTCGTTTTTCTTGTGTAGCAAAATAATTCTATGGACATGTATATATATATTGCATTTAATATATTTAATATGTATTGGTCTACCTGCCATCTGGGGAAGGTGGGGAAGGAGGGAAAATTTTGGAATAAAAGGTTTGGCAATTGTTGGTATGAAAATGGGCTTATAACTTGTAAATAAAAGTTAAAACAAACAAAAAATAATTTTACATTGCTTTTCATATCTATATAGTTTTCTCCAGTGTGGATTGTCTGATGTGAGAAGACATTCTCCTAAGTCTGAGCTCTTCTGCACACTGGTTACTCTTCTATGCTTTTTCTCTCCATTGTAGATTCTCTGATCTATACTTGCAGTTCTATTTTCAAAGCCTTTTCACATTGTTTACATTCAAAAAAGCCTTCCTCCAGTGTGGATTCTCTGATGTCCCTTCCATCTAAAAGTATTTACACACTGGTTACATTAATAAAGTTTTTCTCCAGTTTGGATTTTCTGATGTAGAGTAAGAAGATCCTTTTTTTAAAAGTTTTTCCTCATTAGTTACATGCATATAAGCTTTCCAGTGGGATTCTCTCATGTGTTGGCTATGAATTACTTTTTTCAAAAACCTTGTCCACATTGCTGATATTCATAAAGCTTCTTTCCAGTGTAGATTTTCTGATGTCCATTAAGAGCTCCCTTGCTTGTAAAAGCTCACAATGGTTATATCTATGCTGTTTTCCAGTGTGGATTTTTCTTGATGCCTAGTAAGATTATGCTATGTTTAGTAAAACTTTTTCTACATTGGTATATTCTATGGGTGTTTCTTTCTCTAGTGTGGATTTTTCTTGATGTCTATTAAGAACTTCCTTCTTCAAAAGCTTCTTTCACAGCTTTTGGTTACATATATAAGTGTTTTTCTCCTGGTGTGTGGATTTTTCTGATGTGTTGTGTAAGATTTCTTTTGTGGGCCTGTGTTTCTTCTGCATAATGGTTACATGGTATATGTTTCTTTTCCAGTGTGAATTTTTCTAGATGTCTATTACATTTCTTGCTTTCTAAAAGCCTTTTCCACATTGGTTACATTCATAAGGTTTCTCAGTGTGGATTCTCTTGATGTACAGTAAGAGCTTTTCTTTCTTTTTCTATAAAGTTTTCCACATTGGTTATATTCGTAAGGTTTTCTCCTCAGTGTACTTTCTCTTGATGTATAGTAAGAGTTTTTCTTATAAAAGCTTTTCCATATTGGTTATCTGTAAGGTTTCTACCAGTGTGTGATTCTTCTCATGTCTAATAAGGCTTCCTTCTTCTAAAAAAAAAAAGTTTTTTCCGCATTGGTGTGTATGGCCTGGCAAGTGTTTTCTCCAGTGTGGATTTTTGGGATGTGTGGAGGGCCACAAGATTATGCTTATATCTAAAAACTTTTCTCACACTGGTATATTCTGTAAGTGTTTCTCTCTCCAGTATGGATTTTCTAGATGTAAAGCACAAGAACTTATTCTAAAAGTCTTCCACATTGTTACATTTATAAGTGTTTTCTTTCCAGTGTGTGTTTCTGCTGGATGTACAACAAGAGTTTTTGTGTGTAAAAGCCTTTTCCCACATTATTATATCTTTCGGGCAAGGTTTCTCCTGGTGTGGATTCTCTGATGTACAGTAAGAGCTTTTTCTTTTTCTATAAAAAGCTCTTCTTCCACATTGGTTACATTCTGATATGGTTTCTCCCCAGTGTGTGGATTCTCTGATGCATAGTAAAATCCTTTCTTTTAAGCTTCTAAAAGTCTTTCCTTTTCCTGGTTATTGTTATATTCATAAGTTTCTCCTTAGTGTGGATTCTTCATAGATGATCCATGAGTGCTCCTTTTTGTGGTAAAGCTTTTCCACACTGACGTATTATGTTCATGTATGTTTCTTCCAGTGTGGATTATCTGATGTAAAAATGAGAGCTTCCTCTTTTATAAAACCTTTTCCATAATGAGCAACCAATGTTCCTCTAAGCTGTATTCTCTCATGTATAAAGGGTATAGCTTTCTCTCCAAGTGAAGTTAAGATCTTACTTCCACCCATGAATTGTTAAGCTTGGAATTTCTAACAGAATATCTCTCATAGTTTCCTTCTATTTCCAGTCTGATTCTTCTCTTTCCAAAAGAAAACAAAGAAAGAAAACAGCAAATAATAAAACAAATATAGCCATAATGCAAGGACACATGCACATACACACACACACACACACACACATTTATATTCCCTTCCTCCATCAGCAGAAGAGAAACTCAGTTATTTTGTCTTTTCCAAGGTAAAGAGAAAATTGTAAATGGGTAGAACCAATCATTTTAAGTCCCATTAGTTACATCCCAAATAACATAAGTTAATTTCTAAGAAGCTTTATCCACAATTATGGAACCTCACAATAAATCCTGTGGATAATACAGAGTGTGCTTTCATTTCTCTTTAGGTGCACAACTCCAGGTCATTCAGAATGGCAGTGACTCGGCCCAAACTCTAGCTGAGACTAGAATTTACCCTGTGAAGGGTAAGTATGTCGTTTGCTTAGAGTATGTGACAATTCATTCCATTCTAAATTTTTCCTTTCCTTTGTATTATCTGTGCTTTCACTCATTTTCTTATAGACATGCAAGTCATTTGGTATATATATAGGAAATACTCAAATAATTTCATGATCTGTCTTGCCAGACGCCATAAATAAATTTCCATGTTGATCACTTTCAATTCTATTTTTCTATTACATTATCTGAGATCATTTTCCTTATCAAGCTAATACTGTTGTTTTTATATTTACATGAGGTAGAACTGATTTTATTCTGACCTGTTACTTTTTTTTTTTGAGAGATAGCTATTACTTGTCTTTTTTTAAAAAATTACCATTATGTGTTCCTCTTCTATATCCTAAGATGCACACTCTTTTTAAAAAATGCATGTAATTATCCACATCTGAAAATGTCTCAAACAGAAAACTAGAGCCCTACCATCGCTTGAGATATGGAAGGGTAGTACAGTGTGCCCACTACTGCAATCTTTCCTTTAGAAGCCTACCAACCCTTTGAACGATTGAGATAAAAGATCCAAGGATCTGACCTAAAAATGTCTGTAGTGGCACCTTAAGTGGCGACTTAAATGTCTGATTTGGTTATAAAGGTAGCTGTCCTTTCTGGGACCACAAATGTGCACATTTCCACCTTTACAAGTCTTTCTGCCATGATTTCATTCTTTTATGGATCACTACTACACTGAGTGGAGGATCAAAGGGAGTCCATCAAATCTCTGCTGCTTTTAAGTGCAACATATTCTTCTGGTTTCTCAAATGACATCAGAGGTTCTCAGTATTCAAGGAAATTCTGAGTATTCATGTTCAAATATTAGTTGAAGCTTAGAAGACCCTCCCAGGCTGGTTCTCCCCAAATTCAGAGAAGTTCTCTCCCTCCTGGGTTACCAATCAACCTCATCTCATCCAATCTCTCAATCTCACCTGAGCAAGATGTCACCTGGGGTCTGCATTCTTGCAATAGTGTTGGCAGGCCATGAAAACCATGGTCAGAGGCAGGGCGGTGAGAGGCCATCATGAAATCAAGAAAGGGCACAATCTTTTCTACCAAATAGACCTTAAAGTGTGCTGGATCATTGACATGTGTAAGCTTATTTTCAATTTGAATGTATCCTCTGATTATGTTACCTTTCTTCTAGTCTGGCAGATTCACAAAGGAACTGGTTGGCTGGCATGGGTTATTTCATTCAGTAGGGTTTCCAGTTGCTATCCGTTCAAAGGTTGTGAGTATATACATATTACATAAAAAACAACATAAAACAATATATGCAATTGGCCCTTGAGTACATTTGTCATTAGTACATTAGTACATGAGTCAATAGAAATGTAAATTTTTTTTTTTAACAGCAATTAGCAATGGCTTTTGACTGGCTAGAGTTGGGAAAATGAATTTCCATGTTCCACAAGAGCTGTCCATTCACCTTGCTTTCTGTCCTTACATTATGACCATGTCATCATATTTGTTTCAAAATCGTAGGAATACAGTTACAGTGGATAGACGTGGATAGGGCTTGAACTTTCAGTAAAGTTTCAGCGTTTTAATCCCACCCTGAACCTAGTGGTGTGAAATAAGTAGAACTTCAAGTTGGATTCATAGTTTCTTTTTATCTTGTAAATGGGCATAATAATAAAGCCAAGCCTTGGATTCTTATGAGGATGAAATAAGACATTGCAAAGCATGGCACTCAGAGCTATAAAATGCTAGCTATTTTTATTTCACTTTGGCCTTCCTCCCAGTTCTCCTGTTTCTCCTTCTTAAACCATTGTATATGATTCTTACCAATTAATGATGCACTGAGGCATTAAATTATTCAGTTTATCTGGTACAGTGGGTCTCTCCACAGTTGATGGTGTATTGTCTGCCCCACCACTCTGTGATATCTTGAGGGATGTCCTCACATCTCTTTTGTGTTGGTTGTATTTAGCCTAGGGCTGCAAGTGTAGCAGGCCTTTATTGTTTACTGACTAGAAGATGTTCTAAGAAACAGCCACGTCCCAAACCTAACTCCCTTTTGGCACTTTCAGGAGAGTTCCATTGCCCCAAATCCCAAAAGACTCCCCTTATAGGATCGCAGAGGGAGCACTGAAAGGGACCTACAGGGCCATGGAGGGCGATCTATTCATTTTGTAGATGGGAAATCGAGATTCACAGAGGAGCCTTGGACACGCTGCCAAGAAATATCCAACAAAGAAATCCCAGTCTGGCTCCTTTCTCATCCAAACTGAGCATTTAGGGTGCAACCCCAGAAGCTTCTTTGTAACCACAAATCTCATAACCATGCTTTGATTCTCACCTACCTGCAGAGCAGCACCTCAGCCTCTCTCTGGTCCAGCATCCATACAGTGCTCTTCTTTGCTCAAAATAAGAGGTCACCCCTTCTCTGGGAACTGGAAGTCCTGGACATGGAAATCAGTTAGAGATGAAGATGGAGAGAAGTTGACATTTCATTTCTCCTTAGGGAAAAGGTGAGGGATCCAGCACTGCTCCATGCTGAAATCCAAATTCTGATGTTCAGACATATCAGTCAATACCTCACCCATTGGTTAGAAGTGTTTCTCACCTAAGACAGATATGCCCACTATTTGTATGTACAGCTTCCTCTGAGAGAGAGCCAAAGGCCCTTCCTCCTACCTCCTATCCTGTGAGGTCCCTCCTTTCTGAATATGAAGGCAATGCAAAGGCAGATTAAGGAGAAAACTTCCCATATGAGGGACCAACAAGTGTTTGTCCACAAATTTCGATGCCTTTTAAAAAGAAGAATATCCCAAATGTTCACAAACCTCTCTGAAAAAAGAACGAGTTGAAAGGAAAAGCTTCCTAAGCAGGTTTCGAGCTTTGGTGGACAAAATTCATGTCCAGGTAGGGGCTAACCCCTAAGATTAGTTCCATGTTTGAGATGCTTCCCTGATTTAATCTTTTGACTGGGAATGTAAGCAAAGAGCTTCATGGAACAACAACAAAGAAAATCCCCCAGATCTTTTCATACCATAAAAGACCAGACTTTTCCTTCTTCTCCCTACTCTAAGTCCTTCACACTGGGCAAATGAGGTATTCCCTTTTTCTTGTAGACTTGTAATATCAGGGAAGTGCTCTACCTAGGAGAGAGCAGGTTCCAGGCATTCTCCACCATGACCTCTCCTTGTACAGCTCCTTCTGAGAGGGGTCCAAGAGCCCTACTCCTCCCAAGTGAAGTCCACAGCCACGTCCTCTTGAATGTCACAACCTCCCTTGAAGCATCAAAAGTCAGAAGACATGGAGCTGAGCACTTCTAGAAGTAGAGTCCAATCCCTTCCACTTTATAGATGGAAACAGAAACAGAGAGCAAGGATTTCCACAGGCCATAGGCTTTCTGAGACTCAGAGTCAACTTTTAAACTGTGGTCATTAAGAGACTGATTGAATTTAGGATCTGTTGAAATAAAGCTTGAGGAAGTGACTTAGTATGGAACGAGAATAAGGAATCTGCATCTCAAATACCAGGCATGTTCCATTAATGAATTCTTTCCACACTCTTTCTCCTTGGTAATCCTATTTTCCTGCTTCTATTTCCACTCCCTGTGCCCATCTTACTTTCCCTTATCTATGACCTCTTCTCCTAAATAAACCACCTTTGCCAAAGAGAAAGGCACAACTGTGTGAATTTTACACACATAAGTCGGAAAGCTAGAATTTCCCTGATTCTTACCTGGTCTATATGTAAGGCACATTTCATACAGCTATTTCCCTTTATTCTATTATATTTCACTTCTGATCCACTGAGGATTTCTTTGCTTTTTATGGTTTCGTAATTACAAGGAGAAGATCATATGGGGAGTCAGAGAGGAGGCAAGCAGAAACTTGAAAAGGTATAAGGCAGGAGTGTACTGCCTTTGTGTAGAGACTGAAACTCTGAAAAGGTGTGCTGAATTAGATGCGAGTTACCTATGTCAATTAAATATTCAATGAGATAATGGCTCTATATATATATATATTTATATGATATGGTAATGGGATGGCTTTCCTCATGACGTGCTTGCTGAATATTCAGTGGTAAGGTAATAGTAGGCAAGATTGGAGGGTTGAGGAGAAGTCGGTTCATTTGGCCACAGGACGAGGGAGGAGAGAGGCTGGAGAATCCTGAGTCCAGAACCCAGGATACATCTTTGGTAAAGTTGCATGGCAGCTCTTTGCCTGCCTCCTTCACTCTCCTCCAGTACTAAGAACGTTAATTCTATCCTGACTCTGACTGATTCTGGAGGACTGCAGGGAGCTTGAAGCCCAGACATTACATTTATGCCCAAACATCTTTGGAGCTGGACTTTCCAATTGATGGATATTTTTATAGGAGAGAGAGGGACTCCCTGCACTGAGGCTGGGGCTTTAGTGCCTGAAAAGTCCCCTTATCTTGGAGTTAGGGGTATATCACCTTGCTGCTGATACCTGCCCTGATACAGGGTTCTGAAGAACTCTGGTCCACACAGTGTGCAGAAAGTTCTACAGCACAGGCTCAGAATGGACCTTGGAGCTTTTGACTGCATGAAGGTCAAGGAAAACCACAGTGAGGAGAGGGGGTGCAAGGGAGTTGACCAAGAATCCTAGGGCAAACAGCAAAGGAAGGAGAGTAAGGAGAGGAGAGAACCTTGTTAGAAAGGGGAAGAAAATGGATAAAATCAGAAAACTAATGAACAGGACTAGTTGAATAAGAGAGGGAGGAATCTACAAGAGAACTAAGGGAAAAAGGGGATGAAGAAATGCTTCCAAGGAGATAAAGGGCCAAGAGATGAGCAAATGTCCAGAGAGAAACTTGAGGTAAAAGACTTGCTGCATCTTCTAAATGGGACAAAAGAGGAATATGCATATTTCTTTTCAACACACGGTAATTTTACAAAATTTAACCATTGGAACACAGATCCTCCACAAATGGAAAAAGTCAGATATAATCAATATATACTTATCTTACTAAAGAAATAAAATGAAAATTGGTTCAAAGATCACCAACAAAAAATACAAAACCTAAAAAGGAGTATTTCATTCTGTGGCTTATTACATAATGACTGAGTCAGAGGACAAATCTTAGAAAATGATGACTTTATAAAGGAAATGAATATGGTTAAAAATATCCAAAATTTTGGGTTCAGTTAAAGCAGTCTCAAGGGGAGTTGGGTTTGTAGTCTTATCAATACATCGTGAATAAAGAATAGGAACTGTTAATTCTGAATATGCATTATTAAAAAACTGGGAAAAAACAAAATGAAAAACCTAATTTAAATTTTAAAAAATGAGATTAAAACTGAAGGGAAATAGGTGAATAGAAAAAATTGGATGTAAAAAATGACAAATAAAACAAAAATAGCTTTGAAATGATTCAAAAAGTAGGAGAAAACACTTCATTAATGATCAAAAAGAAGAAAGTATAAACTAATACTGAAATAGCAAATGGCAAAAGGTGAAATGGGCAACCTCTTTTATAGTCTCTGCTTGCTCTCTCTCTCATGACTAGTCCATATGCATTCATGTAGATAGAGTCTCTGGTGTCCAAGAGAAAAATTCTCAGATTTCTTTCTGCATCTACCCTTGGAACAACACCAACTTCCTGAAAGATATGTCCAAAGGAAAAATTCCCCAGGAAACGATTTCACACAAATGCAGAGCTACTTCAAGTCAATGAGAAAAAAAGCCCAGAAAGTCCAGTACAATTCAAGTACCATGGAGCCACCATGAAATCAGACGCAATTTCTGCAACTTTCTACAAAAGAGAAAAGAACTTGGAATAGGATACAGACAGAAGACAAAAGTGACCAGATCTAATGCCAAGAGAAAATTAGTGTGAAGCAAAAACAAAATGTAATATGTTTTAGGGGAAAAAGATTTTTAATGGAAAGTCCTCCAAGCATTCTGGGTGAAAAGACCACAAATGTAGAAAATCACAAAGTTCAGATGCAATGAAGAGAAATACAAAAAGAATCCAGAATGAACTAGGCCTGTTGACTCCAAAATAAAGGAAGAACTAGTTACAATCATAGTGAGTGACATGTGTTCCTTCTGGATTCCTATTTGGGCTTGCAGAGAAAATCAAAAGTAGAGGCAAGTTGGGAGGGGTTCTGTTATGTGTGGAAGATCTGGGTGAGAGATCAGTGAGAAAGAAGGGCCAGGAAATGCTGTCTCTATGTAAACATTTCTATAACATCTCTGCAAACAAAGAGGTGTAATACCTGAGCCTCATTTAATCAAAGAAGGAAGAATACCCAGAATATCTGCAGATAAAGAGAGAATGCAAGTCAAAGTATTCCCCAGTGAATTGACTGAAGAATTTCATCCATTCTATTCTCCAGGGCAAACTCCAGGACCTGCTGTAACTCTACAACAACTGGTAATATTCAGGAACCTGGAGTGACACACAAAATGTATTCTCTTAATCCTCCTTTCCCTCCCAGTTGTTTCATGCCAGTGCCTCTGCCAGTGCCTAGTACTCTTTGGCTGGGAGTCAAGTTAAAATACAAAAACAAACAAACAAAACAAAACAAAAACAAAAACAATAATTGGTGGTGCTACTTGGGGCCTAGAACTACAGAGATGAGGATGAGAATCCCCTTAGTCAGGAAAGATTGTCCTGTGTGCCATGGCAGGTCTTAGAAACATCAGAGGGCTATGATGCCCCAGAGCTCTGTGATCGAACTCTGCCCTTGGACCAGGGCCTTTCTCAGTGCTTATTGACTGGAGCCGGGCATGGGTCAAGGGAGGATTCAGGAGACCTGGGGCTTTGGTGGATTCTGAGGAAGGACAGAGCAGCTCAGGAGGACAGTTTCTGGGTTTGATGACCAGGACAAAGAGTTGGTAAAGTTTTCAAGCTCAGCCTTTGCACAGTGCAGATCAAACCTGTGTGAAGGGTTTTAGGGAGCTTCAGGAGATTGGGTACAGAAACAAAGAGGAGGGGAGAGACTTTGATGGGGAGGGTACTGGGCAGGCCTAAAGACGTATGAGGAGAAGGGGGGTAGAATTAATGATAGGAGGCACTGGCTACTTCCTTTACATTAGCTACTGCTTGATGAAGCAGAGCAAGACAGGTGGCTTCTTAGTCTGGAGAGGTTCAGGAGTTTTGGAACAGGACCACTCAGCTGGATTGCAGAACCTCTGGGTGACCTGACCTGACAATCCAATGGTGGTTCTGCCATCTTTTTAAGATGATGCCAGGTGGAATCCACAAATATACAACCTTGAGTCTGCTGGGCGGGGAGGTGAGCAAGGACTTCAAAGGGACCTTTCCACCATGGCTCCAAGGAAGGCTTTCAGAGATTCCAGTAGACCTAGTCACCAGACTGGATTAGGAGCTGAGCCTCAGTTGTGATTCCTAAAGAATAGGACTCCTAAAGAGAGTCAAGTTGGTAAGTGTCTGGTATTGCCTGTAGACATTATCACAGTAGATTTCTATGGGAGGGAGCATTAAGTTGTTATGCTTCCCACTCATGGATAAAGTGCATCAAGGGTCCTGATATTATCTCATAAAGACTTAGCTTCTCCCTATCTTGCTCTTCCCAGGATTTAATAAGGGAGGTCTTAAGCATCCCATTAACTCTTTTCCATCCTGATGACTGGTAAAAGGCATATTAATGTTGGTCCTGAGTAATTGACCAGCAAGAAAGCAGCTTAGGTAATGAAGCCTGTAAAATGGGCACATCTATTACTATGTATTTCTTTTAAGAATCCTACATAATGGAAATTTCTTTTTCCTCAGTAAATTTATTTATTCTTTATTTGCATTGTTTATGAATGTTCTTAGTAGAGAAAAAATCAGCGCCAAAGTGTAAAATTAATGAAGAGATTGGAAAAAGTAGTGGTGAATATAGTACAAGCATTTATATTCAGTCTCCTTGATTCTTTTATGTGGATGCAGATATTTTCTGTCCAAAGTCTGTTGCTTGGATCTCTGAATTCTGAGAAAGACCAAGTCTTTTCGTGGTAGTTGATCATCGTGTTAAGAATTTGGCCATGACTGTACAATGTACCCTGGTTCTGCAGTTTTGAGCAAAGTTTTTTATTTGTCTTTATCTGCATTGGTTTTATTGGAGCAAAAGATTTTTAATTTAATATAATCACCAAATAGTCCAATTTGGTATTTCATATCACTGTAATCCAGTTCTTTGGCCATAAGTCTTTCTTTTCTATAGATCTGAGAGAGAGTACTTTATTTTTTGTTCTCTTATTTGCACAGCAGCATTCTTTATCTCTAAATCATGAACTTTTGATCTTTATCTTGGTTTAGTCCAAACCTGAGGTTGGCCAATGTCTAGTTTTTGCCATAATATTTCCCAGTTTTCCTAGCAGTTTCTGTCAAGTAGAGTTGTTATCCCAGAAGCTGGAGACTTTTGATTTATCAAACATTAGAATATGAAAGTGGTTATTTTTATTTTTTTTTTTCGCTAGAATACCGTCTGTATGAAATGGAATAAAGTATCTTGTTGAGAGATAGGAAGTGTTAAGTCCAATCTAATTCCTTAAAGGCCTCAGGAACAGCCAGAGCTGTGATAAGTAAAAGTCCTTGGTCTTTAGGGGGAGAAGTTAAAAAAACAAAACCTGTGAGTTTAAGCAAAGGCTCTCCTCGATTCTGTGAGTCCAGAATTTACCTTTCTCCTTCTTGTTGTCTTGCAACTAAGTGAAGTTTCTAATTCTGTCACCTCCCCATCTCCTCTAATCTCTGCTTGTATAATTCTTCTAGATCTCAAACATTGAACCAGCATTAACTGTGGGAGAAGAGCAATTCCAAATACATGCTAATAGAGTCATTGCCTAATAGGTAATTAGCCTATGCTTGGTTGTCTGATTCAAGAATACTCTTGGAAAGCTTCAGCCCCTTAGCAATGAAGGGAATGAAATGCCAAATAAAGGCTCCTATCTGATCCTAGAGTGCAAAAGGAGTTTTTGGAGTTAATGGCAGGAAAGTGACATTTGTTCCTTGTGTTAGGGAGTATCACTTGGCAACTTAATGGAAGAATTCTAAGAGTAGAGAGTCCTGATAGAAATTTCTGACCTCAATTGTGATAAGAACCTGAATTTAATTCAATTGGTGGTGTGTTAATGAAGGACTAATATTAAAGATGTGGTTTTCATAGAAATAATCACATTTAACAACTCAGTACTTATGAGAGTTGAGAAATGTTACAGGACTTTAAATTCTGTTATTAGAAAGGTGGTAGTAATCTGAACCGGAGTATGGACTGTGGAAGAGGGATGATTTGGCTGTTATTAGGTTTTGTTTTGATATGACAGAATTTGATATCAAAGAAATACCTAATTGAAAATGTATGATAAGAATTGGATGTATAGAATAGCATATTAGGCTGTATTCTATACATTTTGGAATATTGCCTCATTGTTTTAATTTTAATGAAATTATTATTTTTCTATGATTTGCTCTTTTGACATATCAGTTTCTTTAATTATTTTAGTGCAATAATTTTTGCTTTCTAATATTTTTACAAATACAGGTACATTAGTTTTCATACTTTCAGCATTATTATAAGATTGAGTTTCAAAATGCTTTTTTCCTTCCCTTTCACCTCCCTGCCCCAAACACCAAATCCATATGTGTGATATAGATTATGCAGGTACAATCATGAGGGGAAATATTTTCCACATTAGTCATGTTGTGAAAGAAGAACTAGTTGTGAAAGAAGAACCAGAACACAAGGAAAGCCAAGGAAACAAGTCAAAACACTATGCTTTGATTTCTTTTTTTAGACTGTGAAGTTCTTCCATGTATGTGCATAGTATTTTCCATCTTGAGTCTTTTTGAATTGTCTTGAAGATCATTGTATTGCTGAGAAATAGTTAAGTCTATCATAGTTGATTGATAAAAATTTTTTTCTCCAGTGTGGATTTTCTTCTGCTGTATAGTGATTCCTCATTTCCAAAAAAATCATTTGCCTAATGACTAAGTATCTCCATAAAGTTTCTCCAGTGTAATTATCTATGTCTAGAAGGAACTCTTTTTTAAAATTTTTCATAGCTTCTGATTTTCAAAACATATGCATGAATTTTTCAACACTGACATTTGCAAAACTTTATGTATCAATTTCAGCCTCTTTATCTCCCCACTCCCTCAGTTAGATAGTAAGTAATCCAATATAAAACATGGTAAAATATATATCTTAAATCTAACATATGCATACATATTTATGCAATTATCTTGCACAAGAAAAATCAGATCAAAAGTGGAAAAAAAATGGAAAAACAAATGCAAGCAAATAATGTAAAGAGTAAAAATGCTATACTGTGATCCACACTCAGTTCCCACAGTCCTCTCTGGTATATAGATAGCTCTTTCTTAAATTCTTAAAATTTGAGTGAATTTCTTATAGATTTTATAAAGTAGGGCCTTTTATCAGGAATTGTTGGTTGTAAAATGTTTTTCCACCATTGCTCTTTTCTCTGAATCTGGTCTGCATTGGCTTTTTGAATTATACAAAAAACTTTTTATCTTAATATAATCACAATTTAGCTTTGTGCCTGCAATGAGCCCTCAGTTCTACTTTTAATGCCAAATTCTTTCCTTTCTCCACTGAGCTGAGAGGTAAACTATTTTTAAAAAATTGCCTGTAATATCACTTTTGGTCTACAAACTTCACAGATCTTGTATATGGTGTCAGATGTGGGCCAATGCCTAATTTCTGTCTCACAAGTTTCCAATTTTCCCCAAGAGTTTTTGTCAAAACTTAGAGTCTTTTCAAGCTTGTCAAACAGTAGATTACTAGAGTCACTGATCATTTTGTCCCATAAATTCTTAACCTATTCCACTGATTGACAGCTCTTTGTTTGGCCACTACTAATTGGTTTTAATGACCATTGCTTTATAATAATTTTAGTTCTGGTACAGATAAGCCTTTTAAATTACTCAGTATTTTTTTCATTGATTCCTTTATATAATCTTTAGATATTTTCTCTCTTCCAGATGAAGTTCATTATTATTTTTGATTGGTATCATATAATTGAATAAGTAGATTAATTTAGTAGTATTTTTATTATACTAGCTCAGCTCTGCACACATGAGCTCCTTGATATTTTTTCCAGTTGAATAGATCTGACTTTAGTTTTGTGGAAAGTGTTTTATAGGTGTATTCATATAGACCTTAGCTTTGCCTCGGCAAGAACTCTCTTATATTTAAAAGTTTTGTTTTTACATGGTTACATTCCTAAAGTTTCTTCTCAATGAGGATTCTCTGATGTCCAGTAAGAACACTAATTTTTCTAAAAGTTATTCTACAAGGAGCAAGTGTATCTATATAGCTTCTCTCTTGTGTGTGTGGATTTTCTGATGATGAGTAAGAAACATCCTTTTGTCGTTTCCTCATTTGTTACTTTCATAAGGCTTCTCTCTTGTGTGGATTTTCTCATGATGAGTAAAAACTTTGCTTTTTTTAATTTCTTTTTTTTTTTTATTAAAGCTTTTATTTTCAAATTTTTTCAAAATTATTTTCAAAATTTTCTATGCATGATTCATTTTAATATTCACCCTTGTAAAATCTTATGTTCAAAATTTTTTCCCTTCTTCACCCCAATAACCCCTTTCCTTAAATGGCAAATAATCCAATTTCACATAGCATAGCATTGATATGTCTTTCCAAACCTTTCTGAAATGATCCTTTGACCATTCCTCATAGAAAAACAATAATCTATAACATTCATATACCACACTTTATTCCACCATTCTCCATCTGATAGGCATCCACTCAAAAACTTCCTTTTATAAAAAACTTCCCACAGAAAACATTTTTACACTCAAAGGTTCTGATAAACGCCTCATTTCCAATATAGAGAACTGACTCTAATATGAACAGACAATTCTCAGAAGAAATTGAAACTATTTCTAGCCCCTGTGGAGGAGGAAGAAATTTGTGACCAAAGATGAACTAGAGACCATTATCGATCACAAAATAGAAAATTTTGATTACATCAAATTAAAAAGCCTTTGTACAAACAAAACTAATGCAAAACAAGATTAGAAGGGGAAGCAATAAATTGGGAAAATACACCCTCACAGTTAAAGGTTCTGATAAAAGGCCTTCATTTCCAAAATATATAGAGAATTGACTCTAATTTATAAGAAATCAACCCACTCTCTAATTGATAAATGGTCAAAGGATATGAACAGACAATTTTCAGATGATGAAATTGCAACTATTACCATTCATATGAAAGAGTGTTCCAAATCACTATTAATCAGAGAAATGCAAATAACACAACTCTGAGATACCACTACACATCTGTCAGATTGGCTAAGAAGACAGGAAAAAATAATGATGAATGTTGGAGGGGATGTGGGAAAACTGGGACACTGATGTACTTCTGTTGTGAGTTGTGAATAAATCCACAACCATTCTGAGAGCAATCTGGAATTATGCCTAAAAAGTTATCAAACTATGCATATTTCTACCCAGCAGTGCTACTACTGGGCTTATACTCCAAAAGAGATATCAATACTAAAGAAGTGTGAAAGTAGAATTCCATGTGCCAAATGTTTGTGGCAGCCCTGTTTGTGGTGGCTAGAAACTGAAAAAATGAATCGATGCCATCAACTGGAGAATGGTTGTAAAAGTAAATTGTATATGAATGTTATGGGAATATTGTTGTCTTGTAAGAAATGACCAGCAGGATGGATACAGAGAGGCTTCTGGCAAGACTCCCATGAACTGATGCTAAGTGAAATGAGCAGAACCAGGAGATCATTATATACTTCAACAATGATACTGTATGAGGATGTATTGTGATGGAACTGTATTTCTTTGATAAAGAGACCTAACTTAGTTTCAACTGATCAATGATGGACATAAGCAGCTACACCCAAAGAAAGAACACTGGGGAAATGAATGTAAACTGTTTGCATTTTTGTTTTTCTTCCTGGGTTATTTTTACCTTCTGAATCCAATTCTCCCTGTGCCACAAGAGAACTGTTTGGTTCTGCACACATATATTTACAAACATATTTAACATATATAGGACTGTTTGCCATCTAGGGAAAGGGGATGCTGCAGAGGAGAGGGATAAAATCAGAACAGAAGTGGGTGCAAGGGATAATGTTGTAAAAAATTACCCTGGCATGGGTTCTGTTAATAAAAAATTATTATAATAAATTAAAAAAAGAAACTATTTCTAGTCATATGAAAAGATGCTCCAAGACATTATTAATCAGAGAAATGCAAATTAAGACAACTCTGAGATACCACTACACACCTGTCAGATTAGCTAGAATGACAGGAAAGATAATGCAGAATGTTGGAAGGGTAAAGGAAAACTGGGACACTGATACATTGTTGGTGAAATTGTGAATACATCCAGCCATTTTGGAGAGGAATTTGGAATTATGCTCAAAAAACTATCAAACTGTGCATACCCAGCAGTGTTACTACTGGGCTTATAGCCCAAAGAGATTTTAAAGAAGGGAAAAGGACCTGTTATGTGCAAAAATGTTTGTGGCATCCCTTTTTGTAGTGGCCAGATGGAATATTATTGTTCTGTAAGAAATGACCAGCAATATGATTTCAGAGAGGCCTAGAGAGACTTACATATGAATTGGTTGCTATAGAAATAAGCAGACCAGGAGACTTGTGAATATACTTTCAAATAAATAATAATATTATATGATGATCAATTCTGAAAGTGGATGTGCCTCTCTCTCAACAAATGAAAATGAATCAAATCAATTCCAATAGAGCAGTAATGAATTGAACTAGCTAAGCACTTCAGTGGAAAAAGAACTCTTCCTGGAGATGACTATGAATGACTTGCTACAGAATTCCTAACTCTCTATTTGTATCCATTGCATTTTTGATTTCTTTCATAGGTTAATTGTATATTATTTCAAAGTTCGTTTTTCTTGTGTAGCAAAATAATTCTATGGACATGTATATATATATTGCATTTAATATATTTAATATGTATTGGTCTACCTGCCATCTGGGGAAGGTGGGGAAGGAGGGAAAATTTTGGAATAAAAGGTTTGGCAATTGTTGGTATGAAAATGGGCTTATAACTTGTAAATAAAAGTTAAAACAAACAAAAAATAATTTTACATTGCTTTTCATATCTATATAGTTTTCTCCAGTGTGGATTGTCTGATGTGAGAAGACATTCTCCTAAGTCTGAGCTCTTCTGCACACTGGTTACTCTTCTATGCTTTTTCTCTCCATTGTAGATTCTCTGATCTATACTTGCAGTTCTATTTTCAAAGCCTTTTCACATTGTTTACATTCAAAATTTTCCTCTCCAGTGTGGATTCTCTGATGTCCCTTCCATCTAAAAGTATTTACACACTGGTTACATTAATAAAGTTTTTCTCCAGTTTGGATTTTCTGATGTAGAGTAAGAAGATCCTTTTTTTAAAAGTTTTTCCTCATTAGTTACATGCATATAAGCTTTCCAGTGGGATTCTCTCATGTGTTGGCTATGAATTACTTTTTTCAAAAAACCTTGTTCCACATTGTTGATATTCATAAAGCTTCTTTCTAGTGTAGATTTTCTGTGGATGTTCATTAAGAGCTCTTTGCTTGTAAAAGCTCACAATGGTTATATCTATGCTGTTTTCCAGTGTGGATTTTTCTTGATGCCTAGTAAGATTATGCTATGTTTAGTAAAACTTTTTCTACATTGGTATATTCTATGGGTGTTTCTTTCTCTAGTGTGGATTTTTCTTGATGTCTATTAAGAACTTCCTTCTTCAAAAGCTTCTTTCACAGCTTTTGGTTACATATATAAGTGTTTTTCTCCTGGTGTGTGGATTTTTCTGATGTGTTGTGTAAGATTTCTTTTGTGGGCCTGTGTTTCTTCTGCATAATGGTTACATGGTATATGTTTCTTTTCCAGTGTGAATTTTTCTAGATGTCTATTACATTTCTTGCTTTCTAAAAGCCTTTTCCACATTGGTTACATTCATAAGGTTTCTCAGTGTGGATTCTCTTGATGTACAGTAAGAGCTTTTCTTTCTTTTTCTATAAAGTTTTCCACATTGGTTATATTCGTAAGGTTTTCTCCTCAGTGTACTTTCTCTTGATGTATAGTAAGAGTTTTTCTTATAAAAGCTTTTCCATATTGGTTATCTGTAAGGTTTCTACCAGTGTGTGATTCTTCTCATGTCTAATAAGGCTTCCTTCTTCTAAAAAAAAAAAGTTTTTTCCGCATTGGTGTGTATGGCCTGGCAAGTGTTTTCTCCAGTGTGGATTTTTGGGATGTGTGGAGGGCCACAAGATTATGCTTATATCTAAAAACTTTTCTCACACTGGTATATTCTGTAAGTGTTTCTCTCTCCAGTATGGATTTTCTAGATGTAAAGCACAAGAACTTATTCTAAAAGTCTTCCACATTGTTACATTTATAAGTGTTTTCTTTCCAGTGTGTGTTTCTGCTGGATGTACAACAAGAGTTTTTGTGTGTAAAAGCCTTTTCCCACATTATTATATCTTTCGGGCAAGGTTTCTCCTGGTGTGGATTCTCTGATGTACAGTAAGAGCTTTTTCTTTTTCTATAAAAAGCTCTTCTTCCACATTGGTTACATTCTGATATGGTTTCTCCCCAGTGTGTGGATTCTCTGATGCATAGTAAAATCCTTTCTTTTAAGCTTCTAAAAGTCTTTCCTTTTCCTGGTTATTGTTATATTCATAAGTTTCTCCTTAGTGTGGATTCTTCATAGATGATCCATGAGTGCTCCTTTTTGTGGTAAAGCTTTTCCACACTGACGTATTATGTTCATGTATGTTTCTTCCAGTGTGGATTATCTGATGTAAAAATGAGAGCTTCCTCTTTTATAAAACCTTTTCCATAATGAGCAACCAATGTTCCTCTAAGCTGTATTCTCTCATGTATAAAGGGTATAGCTTTCTCTCCAAGTGAAGTTAAGATCTTACTTCCACCCATGAATTGTTAAGCTTGGAATTTCTAACAGAATATCTCTCATAGTTTCCTTCATTTCCAGTCTGATCTCTTCTTCCAAAAAGAAACAAAGAAAGAAAACAGCAAATAATAAAACAAATATAGCCATAATGCAAGGACACATGCACATACACACACACACACACACACACATTTATATTCCCTTCCCTCCATCAGCAGAAGAGAAACTCAGTTATTTTGTCTTTTCCAAGGTAAAGAGAAAAATCTTAAATGGGTAGAACCAATCATTTTAAGTCCCATTAGTTCACATCCCAAACATAAGTTAATTTCTAAGAAGCTTCATCCACAATTAAGTGGAACCTCACAATAAACCTGTGATAACACAGAGTGTGCCTTCATTTCTCTTGGGTGCACAACTCAGGTCATCAGCTCAGAATGGGTGAGTGACTCGGCCCAAATCCCACTAGCTGAGACTAGAATTTACCCTGTGAAGGGGCATGCTCTGCTTAGAGTATGTGACAATTATCTCCATTCTAAATTTTTCCCTTTTCCTTTTCATTATCTGTGCTTTCACTCATTTTCATAGACATGTCATTTGGTATATATATAGGAAATACTCAAATTTTTTCATGATCTGTCTTGCCTGTGACCATAACAAATTTCCATGTTGATCACTTTCAATTCTATTTTTTCTATTACATTATCTGAGATCATATTCATCAAGCTAACACTGTTGTTTTTATATTTACATGAGGTAGAACTGATTTTATTCTGACCCGTTACTTTTTTTGAGATAGCTATTACTTGTCTTTTTTTTAAAAAATTACCATTATGTGTTCCCTTCATATCCTAAGATGCACACTTTTTTAAAAAATGCATGCAATTATCCACATCTGAAAATGTCTCAAACAGAAAACTGAGTTCACCATTCTGAGATATGGAAGGGTAGTACAGGCTCCACTACTGCAATCTTTCCCTTTAGAAGCTCACCAACCCTTTGAACGATTGAGATAAAGATCCAAGGGATCTGACCCAAAAATGTCTTAGTGGCACCTTAAGTGGCGACTAAATGTCTGATTTGGTTATAAAGGTAGCTGTCCTCTGGGACCACACAAATGTGCACATTTCCACCTTTACAAGTCTTTCTGCCATGATTTCATTCTTTTATGATCACCACTACACTGAGTGGAGGACTGTGCGCGGAGTCCATCAAACTCTGGTTGCTTTTAAGTGCAACATATTCTTCTGGTTTCTCAATGTGACATCAGAGTGTTCCCAGTATTCAAGGAAATTCTGACATTCATGTTCAAATGGCCACAGCTTTGTAAAGACCCTCCCAGGCTGTCTCTCCCTGGACCAGAGTAGTTCTCTCCCTCCTGGGTTACCAATCAATCTCATCTCATCCAATCTCTAATCACCTGAGCAAGATGTCACCTGGGTCTGCATTCTTGCAACAGTGCTGGCAGGCCACATGAAAACCATGGTCAGGAGGCAGGGCAGGAGAGGCCATCATGAAATCAAGAAAGGGCACAATCTTTCTACCAAAACAGACCTTAAAGTGCTGATCATTGACATGTGTAAGCTTATTTTCTAATTTGAATGTATCCTCTGATTATGTTACTCTTCTTCTATCTGGCAGATTCACAAAGGAACTGGTTGGCTACATGGGTTGGTCATTCAGTAGGGTTTCAGTTGCTATCCGTTCAAAGGTTGTGAGTATATACATATTACATAAAAACAACATAAAACAATATATGCAATTGGCCCTTGAGTACATTTGTCATTTAGTACATTAGTACATGAGTCAATAGAAATGTAAATCTTTTTTTTTTAACAGCAATTAGCAATGGCTTTTGACTGGCTAGAGTTTAAAAATGAATTTCCATGTCTCCACAAGAGCTTGTCTATTTCTTCTGTTTTCTGTCTCATACATTATGACCATGTCATCATATTTGTTTCAAAATCAGAATACAGTTACAGTGGATAGAATGTGGATAGGGCTTGAATCAGTAAAGCCCAGCGTTTTAATCCCACCTCAGAACCTAGTGGTGTGAAATAAGTAGAACTTCAAGTTGGATTCATAGTTTCTTTTTATCTTGTAAATGGGCATAATAATAGCAGCCAAGTCTTTGGATTCTTATGAGGATGAAATAAGACATTGCAAAGCATGGCACTCAGAGCTATAAAAATGCTAGCTATTTTATTTCACTTTGGCTCTTTCCTCCCAGTTCTGCTCTCCTTCTTAAACCATTATGATTCTTACCAATTAATGATGCACTGAGGCATTAAATTATTCAGTTTATCTGGTGCACAGTGGGTCTCTCCACAGTTGATGGTGTATTGTCTGCCCCACCACTCTGTGACATTCCTGAGGGATGTCCCTCACATCTCTTTGTGTTGCTTGTATTTAGCCTAGGGCTGCCATGTAGCAGGCCTTTATTGTTTACTGACTAGAAGATGTTCTAAGAAACAGCCTACGTCCCAAACCTAATCCCTTTTGGCACTTTCAGGAGAGTTCCATTGCCCCAAATCCCAAACAGTGACTTCTTATAGGATCGCAGAGGAGCACTGAAAGGGACCTACAGGGCCATGGAGGGCGATCTATTCATTTTGTAGATGGGAAATCGAGATTCACAGAGGAGCCTTGGACACTATTGCCAAGAAATATCCAACAAAGAAATCCCAGTCTGGCCTTTCTCATCCAAACTGAGCATTTAGGGTAACTCCCAGAAGCCTCTTGTAACCACAAATCTCATAACCATGCTTTGACCTCACTCACCTGCAGAGCAGCACCTCAGGCCTTCTTGGTCCAGCATCCACAGTGCTTCGCTTTGCTCAAAATAAGAGGTCACCTCTTCTCTGGGAACTGGAAGTCCTGGACATGGAAATCAGTTAGAGATGAAGATGGAGAGAAGTTGGACATTTACTTCTCCTTAGGGAAAAGGTGAGGATCCAGCACTGCTCCATGCTGAAATCCAACCCCTGATGTTCAGACATATCAGTCAATACTCACCCATTGGGGCTTGTAAAGCAAGTCACCTAAGACAGGATATGCCCACTATTTGTATGTACAGCTTCCTCTGAGAGAGAGCCAAAGGCCCTTCCTCCTACCTCCTATCCTGTGAGGCTCCTTTCTGGAATATGAAGGCAATGCAAAGGCAGATTAAGGAGAAAACTTCCCATATGAGGGACTAACAAGTGTTTGTCCACAAATTGATGCCTTTTAAAAAGAAGAATATCCCAAATGTTCAAACCTCTCTGAAAAAAGAACGAGTTGAAAGGAAAAGCTTCCTAAGCAGGTTTCGGAGCTTTGGTGGACAAAATTCATGTCCAGGTAGGGGCTAACCCCTAAGATTAGTTCCATGTTTGAGATGCTTCCCCTGATTTAATCTTTGACCGGGGAATGGGTAAGAAAGAGCTTCATGAACAACAAAGAAAATCCCCAGATCCTTTCATACCATAAAAGACCAGACCTTTCCCTTCTCTTCTCCCGCCCCAAGTCCTTCACACTGGGCAATGAGGGTATTCCCTTTTCTTGTAGACTTGTAATTATCAGGGGAAGTGCTCTTACCCAGGGAGAGCAGGTTCCAGGCATTCTCCACCATGACCTCCTTGTACAGCTCCTTCTGAGAGGGGTCCAAGAGCCCCCACTCCTCCTGGGTGAAGTCCACAGCCACGTCCTTGAATGTCACAACCTCCTGAAGCATCAAAAGTCAGAAGACATGGAGCTGAAAGACCCTCTAGAAGTAGAGTCCAATCCCTTCCACTTTATAGATGGAAACAGAAACAGAGAGCAAGGATTTCCCACAGGCCATAGGCTTTCTGAGACTCAGAGTCAACTTTTAAACTGTGGTCATTAAGAGACTGATTGAATTTAGGATCTGTTGAAATAAAGCTGAGAAGTGACTTAGTATGGAACGAATAAGGAATCTGCATCTCAAATACCAGGCATGTTCCATTAATGAATTCTTTCCACACTCTTTCTCCTTGGTAATCCTATTTTCCTGCTTCTATTTCCACTCCCTGTGCCCATCTTACTTTCCCTTATCTATGACCTCTTCTCCTAAATAAACCACCTTTGCCAAAGAGAAAGGCACAACTGTGTGAATTTTACACACATAAGTCGGAAAGCTAGAATTTCCCTGATTCTTACCTGGTCTATATGTAAGGCACATTTCATACAGCTATTTCCCTTTATTCTATTATATTTCACTTCTGATCCACTGAGGATTTCTTTGCTTTTTATGGTTTCGTAATTACAAGGAGAAGATCATATGGGGAGTCAGAGAGGAGGGCAGAAACTTGAAAAGGTATAAGGCAGGAGTGTACTGCCTTTGTGTAGAGACTGAAACTCTGAAAAGGTGTGCTGAATTAGATGCGAGTTACCTATGTCAATTAAATATTCAATGAGATAATGGCTCTATATACATATATTTATATGATATGGTAATGTGATGGCTTTCCTCATGATTTGCGCTTGCTGAATATTCAGTGGTAAGGTAATAGTAGGCAAGGATTGGAGGGCTGAGGGAGAGAAGTCGGTCTTACTTGGCTACAGGACGAGGAGGAGAGAGGCTGGAGAATCCTGAGTCCAGAACCCAGGATACATCTTTGGCAAGTTGCATGGCAGTTTGCCTGCCTCCTTCACTCTCCTCCAGTACTAAGAACGTTAATTCTATCCTGACTCTGACTGATTCTGGAGGACTGCAGGGAGCTTGAAGCCCAGACATTACATTTATGCCCAAACATCTTTGGAGCTGGACTTTCCAATTGATGGATATTTTTATAGGAGAGAGAGGGACTCCCTGCACTGAGGCTGGGGCTTTAGTGCCTGAAAAGTCCCCTTATCTTGGAGTTGGGGGCATTGTCACTCTTGCTGCTGATACCTGCCCTGATACAGGGTTCTGAAAGGAACTCTGGTCCACAAGCAGTGGCAGAAAGCTCCTACAGCACAGGCTCAGAATGGGGACCTTGGAGCCTTTGACTGCATGAAGTGTCAAGGAAAAAACCACAGTGAGGAGAGGGGGTGTGCGACAGACCAAGAATCTAGGCAAAACAGCAAAGGAAGGTGGAGAGTAAGGAGAGGGAGAGAAATCCTTGTTAGAAAGGGGAAGAAAATGGATAAAATCAGAAAACTAATGAACAGGACTAGTTGAAGGTCAAGAGAGGGAGGGGAATCTACAAGAGAACTAAGGGGAAAAGGGGGATGAAGAAATGCTTCATGAGATAAAGTAGAAGAGATGAGCAAATGTCCAGAGAAACTTGAGGTAAAAGACTTAAGGCATCTTCTAAATGGGACAAAAGAGGAATATGCATATTTCTTTTCAACACACGGTACTTTTACAAAATTTAACTATTGGAACACAGAGATCCTCCACACAAATGAAAAAAGTCAGATATAATCAATATATACTTTCATTCACTAAAGAAATAAAAATGAAAATTGGTTCAAAGATCACCAACAAAAAATACAAACCTAAAAGGAGATTTACCTGTGGCTTATTACATAATGACTGAGTCAGAGGACAAATCTTAGAAATGATGACTTTATAAAGGAAAATGAATATGGTTAAAAAATATCCCAAAATTTCTGGGGTTCAGTTAAAGCAGTCTCAAGGGAGTTGGGGTTTGTAGCCTTATCATCACACTGTGAATAAAGAATAGGAACCGTTAATTGAATATGCATTATTAAAAAAAAAAAACTGGGAAAAAAAAACAAATGAAAAACCCAATTTAAATTTTTAAAAATGAGATTAAAATCAGAAGGGAAATAGGTGAATAGAAAAATTGGATGTAAAAAAATGACAAATAAAAACAAAAATAGCTTCTTTGAAATGATTCAAAAAGTGGAGAAAACACTTACTAATATGATCAAAAAGAAGAAAGTATAAAATCCAGTCACTGAAATAGCAAATGGCAAAGGTGAAATGGGCAACCTCTTTTGGCAGCCCTGCTTGCCTCTCTCATGACTAGCTCATATGCATTCATGTAGATAGAGCTCCTGGTGTCCAAGAGAAAAATTCTCAGATTTCTTTCTGCATCTACCTCAAACAACACCAACTTCCTGAAAGATATGTCCAAAGGAAAATTCCCAGGAAACGATTACCAAAATGCAGAGCTACCAAGTCAATGAGAAAAAGCCTCCAGAAAGTCCAGTACAATTCAAGTACCAAGGAGCCACCATTAGGACCAGACGCAATTTCCCAGCAACTTTCATTAAAGAGAAAAGAACTTGGAATAGGATATGACAGAAGACAAAAGGACCAGATCTAATGGCCAAGAGAAAATTATGAAGCAAAAAACAAATGTAATGTTTTTAGGGGAAAAAGATTTTTAATGAAAGTCCTTCCAAGCATTCCTAAGGAAAAGACCACAAATGTAGAAAACTTACAAAGTTCAGATGCAAATGAAGAGAAATACAAAAAAGAATCCAGAATGAACTAGCCTCAAGGACTCAAAATAAAAGGAAGAACTAGTTACAATCATAGTGAGTGACATGTGTTCCTTCTGATTCCTATTTGGGCTTGCAGAGAAAATCAAAGTAGAGTAAAGCTGGGAGGGGTTCTGTTATGTGTGGAAGATCTTAAGGAGAGACTGGTGAGAAAGAAGGGCTAGGAAATGTTGTCTCTATAAACATTTCTATAACATCTCTATAAACAAAGAGGTGGGGACATCTGAGCCTCATTTAATCAAAGGAAGGAAGAATACCCAGAACATCTGCAGATAAAGAGAGAATGCAGTTTATTCCCCAGTGAATTGACTGAAGAATTTCATCCATTCTATTCTCCAGGGCAAACTCCAGGACCTGCTGTAACTCTACAACAACTGGTAATATTCAGGAACCTGGAGTGACACACAAAATGTATTCTCTTAATCCTCCCTTTCCTCCCAGTTGTTCTCATGCCAGTGCCTCTCTGCCAGTGCCTAGTACTCTTTGGCTGGGAGTCAAGTTAAAATACAAAAACAAACAAACAAAACAAAACAAAAACAAAAACAATAATTGGTGGTGCTACTTGGGGCCTAGAACTACAGAGATGAGGATGAGAATCCCCTTAGTCAGGAAAGATTGTCCTGTGTGCCATGGCAGGTCTTAGAAACATCAGAGGGCTATGATGCCCCAGAGCTCTGTGATCGAACTCTGCCCTTGGACCAGGGCCTTTCTCAGTGCTTATTGACTGGAGCCGGGCATGGGTCAAGGGAGGATTCAGGAGACCTGGGGCTTTGGTGGATTCTGAGGAAGGACAGAGCAGCTCAGGAGGACAGTTTCTGGGTTTGATGACCAGGACAAAGAGTTGGTAAAGTTTTCAAGCTCAGCCTTTGCACAGTGCAGATCAAACCTGTGTGAAGGGTTTTAGGGAGCTTCAGGAGATTGGGTACAGAAACAAAGAGGAGGGGAGAGACTTTGATGGGGAGGGTACTGGGCAGGCCTAAAGAC